>NC_090377.1:6911465-7232186 GCF_036365525.1 Heterodontus francisci
TTCCAGATCCAAAACACTCACTGACCCTGCCTCCACCACACTCTCAGGCAGTGCAATCCCGATCCTAAACACTCACTGAACCTGCCTCCACCGCACTCTCAGACAGTGCATTCCAGATCATAAACACGCACTGAACCTGCCTCCACCACACTCTCAGACAGTGCATTCCAGACCCTAAACACTCACTGAACCTGCCTCCACCACACTCTCAGACACTGCATTCCTGATCCGAAACACTCACTGAACCTGCCTCCTCCGCACTCTCAGACAGTGAATTTCAAGCCTAAACACGCATTGAAGCTGCCCCCACCACACTCTCAGACAATGCATTCCAGAACCTAAACACTCCCTGAACCTGCCTCCACCACACTCTCAGACAGTGCAATCCCGATCCTAAACACTCACTGAACCTGCCTCCACCGCACTCTCAGACCGTGCATTCCAGATCCTAAACACTCACTGAACCTGCCTCCACCACACTCTCAGACAGTGCATTCCAGATCCTAAATACTCACTGAACCTGCCTCCACCACACTCTCAGACAGTGCATTCCAGATCCTAAACACACACTGAACCTGCCTCCACCACACTCTCAGGCAGTGCATTCCAGATCCTAAACACTCACTGAACCTGCTTCCACCACACTCTCAGGCAGTGCATTCCAGATCCTAAACTCTCACTGAACCTGCCACCACCACACTCTCAGGCAGTGTATTCCAGATCCTAAACACTCACTGAACCTGACTCCACCACACTCTCAGACACTGCATTCCCGATCCGAAACAGTCACTGAACCTGCCTCCACCGCAATCTCAGACAGTACATTTCAATCCTAAACACGCACTGAACCTGCCTCCACCGCAATCTCAGACAGTGCATTCCAGCTCCTAAACACTCACTGAACTTGCCTCCACCACACTCTCAGAGGGTGCATTCCAGAACCTAAACACTCACTGAACCTGCCTCCGCCACACTCTCAGACACTGCATTCCAGATCCTAAACACGGACTGAACCTGCCTCCACCACACTCTCAGAGAATGCATTCCAGACCCTAAACACTCACTGAACCTGCCTCCAACGCACTCTCAGACAGTGCATTCCAGATCCTAAACACTCACTGAACCTGCCTCCCACACACTCTCAGACAGTGCATCCCAAATCCTAAACACTCACTGAACCTGCCTCCACCACACTCTCAGACAGTGCATTCCAGATCCTAAACACTCACTGAACCTGCCTCCACGACACTCTCAGACAGTGCATTCCAGATCCAAAACACTCACTGAACCTGCCTCCACCACAATCTCAGACAATGCATTCCAGATCCTAAACGCTCACTGAATCTGCCTCCACCGCACTCTCAGACACTGCATTCCAGATCCTAAACACTCACTGAACCTGCCTCCACCACACTGTCAGACAGTGCATTCCAGATCCTAAACACTCACTGAAGCTGCCTCCAACACACTCTCAGACAGTGCATTCCAGATACTAAACACTCAATGAACCTGCCTCCCCCACACTCTCAGACAGTGCATTCCACATCCTAAACACTCACTGAACCTGCCTCCACCACACTCTCAGACAGTGCATTCCAGATCCTAAACACTCACTGACCCTGCCTCCACCACACTCTCAGACAGTGCAATCCCGATCCTAAACACTCACTGAACCTGCCTCCACCGCAATCTCAGACAGTGCATTCCAGCTCCTAAACACTCACTGAACCTGCCTCCACCACACTCTCAGAGGGTGCATTCCAGAACCTAAACATTCACTGAACCTGCCTCGACCACACTCTCAGACAGTGCAATCCCGATCCTAAATACTCACTGAAGCTGCCTCCAACACACTCTCAGACAGTGCATTTCAATCCTAAACACGCACTGAACCTGCCTCCACCACACTCTCAGACAGTGCATTCCAGATCCTAAACACTCACTGAAGCTGCCTCCAACACACTCTCAGACAGTGCATTCCAGATCCTAAACACACACTGAACTTGCCTCCACCACACTCTCAGAGAGTGTATTCCAGAAACTAAACATTCACTGAACCTGCCTCCACCACACTCTCAGACACTGCATTCCAGATCCTAAACACTCACTGAACCTGCCTCCACCACAATCTCAGACAGTGCATTCCAGATACTAAACACTCACTGAACCTGCCTCCACCACACTCTCAGACACTGCATTCCAGATCCTAAACACTCACTGAACCTGCATCCACCACACTCTCAGACAGTGCATTCCAGATCCTAAATAGTCACTGAACCTGCCTCCAATGCACTCTCAGACAGTGCATTCCAGATCCTAAACACTCACTGAACCTGCCTCCACCACACTCTCAGACAGTGCATTCCAGATCCTAAATAGTCACTGAACCTGCCTCCAATGCACTCTCAGACACTGCATTCCAGATCCTAAACACTCACTGAACCTGCCTCCACCACACTCTCAGACACTGCATTCCAGATCCTAAACACACACTGAATCTGCCTCCACCGCACTCTCAGACAGTGCACTTCAATCCTAAACACGCACTGAACCTGCCTCCACCACACTCTCAGACAGTGCATTCCAGATCCTAAACACTCACTGAACCTGCCTCCACCACACGCTCAGACTGTGCATTCCAGATACTAAACACTCACTGAACCTGCCTCCACCTCACTCTCAGACAGTGCATACCAGATCCTAAAAACTCAATGAACCTGCCTCCACCACACTCTCAGACAGTGCATTCCAGATCCTAAACACTCACTGAACCTGCCTCCAACGCACTCTCAGACAGTGCATTCCAGATCCTAAACACTCACTGAACCTGCCTCCCCCACACTCTCAGACAGTGCATCCCAAATCCTAAACACTCACTGAACCTGCCTCCACCACACTCTCAGACAGTGCATTCCAGATCCTAAACACTCACTGAACCTGCCTCCACGACACTCTCAGACAGTGCATTCCAGATCCAAAACACTCACTGAACCTGCCTCCACCACAATCTCAGACAATGCATTCCAGATCCTAAACGCTCACTGAATCTGCCTCCACCGCACTCTCAGACACTGCATTCCAGATCCTAAACACTCACTGAACCTGCCTCCACCACACTCTCAGACAGTGCATTCCAGATACTAAACACTCAATGAACCTGCCTCCACCACACTGTCAGACAGTGCATTCCAGATCCTAAACACTCACTGAAGCTGCCTCCAACACACTCTCAGACAGTGCATTCCACATCCTAAACACTCACTGAACCTGCCTCCACCACACTCTCAGACAGCGCATTCCAGATCCTAAACACTCACTGGCCCTGCCTCCACCACACTCTCAGACAGTGCAATCCCGATCCTAAACACTCACTGAACCTGCCTCCACCGCAATCTCAGACAGTGCATTCCAGCTCCTAAACACTCACTGAACTTGCCTCCACCACACTCTCAGAGGGTGCATTCCAGAACCTAAACATTCACTGAACCTGCCTCCACCACACTCTCAGACAGTGCATTCCAGATCCTAAACACTCAATGAACCTGCCTCCCACACACTCTCAGACAGTGCATTCCAGATCCTAAACACTCACTGAACCTGCCGCCACCACACTCTCAGACAGTGCATTCCAGATCCTAAACACACACTGAACCTGCCTCGACCACACTCTCAGACAGTGCATTCCAGATCCTAAATACTCACTGAACCTGCCTCCACCACACTCTCAGACAGTGCATTCCAGATACTAAACACTCAGTGAACCTGCCTCCACCACAATCTCAGACAGTGCATTCCAGATCCTAAACACTCACTGAACCTGGCTCCACCACACTCTCAGACAGTGCATTCCAGATCCTAAATACTCACTGAACCTGCCTCCAACACACTCTCAGACAGTGCATTCCAGATCCTAAACACTCACTGAACCTGCCTCCAAATCACTCTCAGACAGTGCATTCCAGATCCTAAATACTCACTGAACCTGCCTCCACCACACTCTCAGACAGTGCATTCCAGATCCTAAAAACACACTGAACCTCCCTCCACCACACTCTCAGGCAGTGTATTCCAGAACCTAAACACTCACTGAACCTGCCTCCACCACACTCTCAGGCAGTGCATTCCAGATCCTAAACACTCACTGAACCTGCCTCCACCACACTCTCAGACAGTGCATTCCAGATCCTAAAAACACACTGAACCTGCCTCCACCACACTCTCAGGCAGTGTATTCCAGAACCTAAACACTCAGTGAACCTGCCTCCACCACACTCTCAGGCAGTGCATTCCAGATCCTAAACACTCACTGAACCTGCCTCCACCACACTCTCAGACAGTGCATTCCAGATCCTAAACACTCACTGAACCTGCCTCCACGACACTCTCAGACAGTGCATTCCAGATCCAAAACACTCACTGAACCTGCCTCCACCACAATCTCAGACAATGCATTCCAGATCCTAAACGCTCACTGAATCTGCCTCCACCGCACTCTCAGACACTGCATTCCAGATCCTAAACACTCACTGAACCTGCCTCCACCACACTCTCAGACAGTGCATTCCAGATCCTGAACACTCACTGAACCTGCCTCCACCACACTCTCAGACAGTGCATTCCAGATCCTAAACACTCACTGAACCTGCCTCCACCACAATCTCAAACAGTGCATTCCAGATCCTAAGCACTCACTGAACCTGCCTTCACCACACTCTCATACAGTGCATTCCAGATCCTAAACACTCACTGAACCTGCCTCCACCACACACTCAGACAGTGCATTCCAGATCCTAAACATTCACTGAACCTGCCTGCACCACACTGTCAGACAATGCATTCCAGATCCTAAACACTCACTGAACCTGCCTCCACCACACTCTCAGACAGTGCATTCCAGATCCTAAACACACACTGAACCTGCCTCCACCACACTCTCAGGCAGTGCATTCCAGATCCTAAACACTCACTGAACCTGCCTCCACCACACACTCAGACAGTGCATTCCAGATCCTAAACATTCACTGAACCTGCCTGCACCACACTCTCAGACAATGCATTCCAGATCCTAAACACTCACTGAACCTGCCTCCACCACACTCTCAGACAGTGCATTCCAGATCCTAAACACACACTGAACCTGCCTCCACCACACTCTCAGGCAGTGCATTCCAGATCCTAAACACTCACTGAACCTGCCTCCACCACACTCTCAGGCAGTGCATTCCAGATCCTAAACACTCACTGAACCTGCCTCCACCACACTCTCAGACAGTGCATTCCAGATCCTTAACACTCACTGAACCTGCCTCCACCACACTCTCAGGCAGTGCATTCCAGATCCTAAACAGACACTGAAGCTGCCTCCAACACACTCTCAGACAGTGCATTCCAGATCCTAAACACACACTGAACCTGCCTGCACCACGCTCTCATACAGTGCATTCCAGATCCTAAACACTCACTGACCCTGCCTCGACCACACACTCAGACAGTGCATTCCAGATCCTAAACATTCACTGAACCTGCCTCCACCACACTCTCAGACAGTGCATTCCAGATCCTAAACACTCACTGAACCTGCCTCCACCACAATCTCAAACAGTGCATTCCAGATCCTAAGCACTCACTGAACCTGCCTTCACCACACTCTCATACAGTGAATTCCAGATCCTAAACGCTCACTGAACCTGCCTCCACCACACACTCAGACAGTGCATTCCAGATCCTAAACATTCACTGAACCTGCCTGCACCACACTCTCAGACAATGCATTCCAGATCCTAAACACTCACTGAACCTGCCTCCACCACACTCTCAGACAGTGCATTCCAGATCCTAAACACACACTGAACCTGCGTCCACCACGCTCTCAGGCAGTGCATTCCAGATCCTAAACATTCACTGAACCTGCCTCCACCACACTCTCAGGCAGTGCGTTCCAGATCCTCAACACACACTGAACCTGCCTCCACCACACTCTCAGGCAGTGCATTCCAGATCCTCAACACACACTGAACCTGCCTCCACCACAATCTCAAACAGTGCATTCCAGATCCTAAGCACTCACTGAACCTGCCTTCACCACACTCTCATACAGTGCATTCCAGATCCTAAACACTCACTGAACCTGCCTCCACCACACACTCAGACAGTGCATTCCAGATCCTAAACATTCACTGAACCTGCCTGCACCACACTCTCAGACAATGCATTCCAGATCCCAAACACTCACTGAACCTGCCTCCACCACACTCTCAGACAGTGCATTCCAGATCCTAAACACACACTGAACCTGCCTCCACCACACTCTCAGGCAGTGCATTCCAGATCCAAAACACTCACTGAACCTGCCTCCACCACACTCTCAGGCAGTGCATTCCAGATCCTAAACACTCACTGAACCTGCCTCCACCACACTCTCAGACAGTGCATTCCAGATCCTTAACACTCACTGAACCTGCCTCCACCACACTCTCAGGCAGTGCATTCCAGATCCTAAACAGACACTGAAGCTGCCTCCAACACACTCTCAGACAGTGCATTCCAGATCCTAAACACACACTGAACCTGCCTGCACCACGCTCTCATACAGTGCATTCCAGATCCTAAACACTCACTGACCCTGCCTCTACCACACACTCAGACAGTGCATTCCAGATCCTAAACATTAACTGAACCTGCCTCCACCACACTCTCAGAAAGTGCATTCCAGATCCTAAACACCCACTGAACCTGCCTCCAACACACACTCAGACAGTGCATTCCAGATACTAAACACTCACTGAACCTGCCTCCACCACACTCTCAGACACTGCATTCCAGATCCTAAACACTCACTGAACCTGCCTCCACCACACTCTCAGACAGTGCATTCCAGATCCTAAATAGTCACTGAACCTGCCTCCACTGCACTCTCAGACAGTGCATTCCAGATCCTAAACACTCACTGAATCTGCCTCCACCGCACTCTCAGACAATGCATTCCAGATCCTAAACACTCACTGAATCTGCCTCCACCGCACTCTCAGACAGTGCACTTCAATCCTAAACACGCACTGAACCTGCCTCCACCACACTCTCAGACAGTGCATTCCAGATCCTAAACACTCACTGAACCTGCCTCCACCACACTCTCAAACACTGCATTCCCGATCCGAAACACTCTCTGAACCTGTCTCCACCGCACTCTCAGACAGTGCATTCCAGATCCTAAACACTCACTGAAGCTGCCTCCAACACACTCTCAGACAGTGCATTCCAGATCCTAAACACACACTGAAGCTGCCTCCAACACACTCTCAGACAGTGCATTCCAGATCCTAAACACTCACTGAAGCTGCATCCAACACACTCTCAGACAGTGCATTCCAGATCCTAAACACTCACTGAAGCTGCCTCCAACACACTCTCAGACAGTGCATTCCAGATCCTAAACACTCACTGAAGCTGCCTCCAACACACTCTCAGACAGTGCATTTCAATCCTAAACACGCACTGAACCTGCCTCCACCACACTCTCAGACAGTGCATTCCAGATCCTAAACACTCACTGAAGCTGCCTCCAACACACTCTCAGACAGTGCATTCCAGATCCTAAACACACACTGAACTTGCCTCCACCACACTCTCAGAGAGTGTATTCCAGAAACTAAACATTCACTGAACCTGCCTCCACCACACTCTCAGACACTGCATTCCAGATCCTAAACACTCACTGAACCTGCCTCCACCACACTCTCAGACAGTGCATTCCAGATACTAAACACTCACTGAACCTGCCTCCACCACACTCTCAGACACTGCATTCCAGATCCTAAACACTCACTGAACCTGCATCCACCACACTCTCAGACAGTGCATTCCAGATCCTAAATAGTCACTGAACCTGCCTCCAATGCACTCTCAGACAGTGCATTCCAGATCCTAAACACTCACTGAACCTGCCTCCACCACACTCTCAGACAGTGCATTCCAGATCCTAAATAGTCACTGAACCTGCCTCCAATGCACTCTCAGACACTGCATTCCAGATCCTAAACACTCACTGAACCTGCCTCCACCACACTCTCAGACACTGCATTCCAGATCCTAAACACACACTGAATCTGCCTCCACCGCACTCTCAGACAGTGCACTTCAATCCTAAACACGCACTGAACCTGCCTCCACCACACTCTCAGACAGTGCATTCCAGATCCTAAACACTCACTGAACCTGCCTCCACCACACGCTCAGACTGTGCATTCCAGATACTAAACACTCACTGAACCTGCCTCCACCTCACTCTCAGACAGTGCATACCAGATCCTAAAAACTCAATGAACCTGCCTCCACCACACTCTCAGACAGTGCATTCCAGATCCTAAACACTCACTGAACCTGCCTCCAACGCACTCTCAGACAGTGCATTCCAGATCCTAAACACTCACTGAACCTGCCTCCCCCACACTCTCAGACAGTGCATCCCAAATCCTAAACACTCACTGAACCTGCCTCCACCACACTCTCAGACAGTGCATTCCAGATCCTAAACACTCACTGAACCTGCCTCCACGACACTCTCAGACAGTGCATTCCAGATCCAAAACACTCACTGAACCTGCCTCCACCACAATCTCAGACAATGCATTCCAGATCCTAAACGCTCACTGAATCTGCCTCCACCGCACTCTCAGACACTGCATTCCAGATCCTAAACACTCACTGAACCTGCCTCCACCACACTCTCAGACAGTGCATTCCAGATACTAAACACTCAATGAACCTGCCTCCACCACACTGTCAGACAGTGCATTCCAGATCCTAAACACTCACTGAAGCTGCCTCCAACACACTCTCAGACAGTGCATTCCACATCCTAAACACTCACTGAACCTGCCTCCACCACACTCTCAGACAGTGCATTCCAGATACTAAACACTCAGTGAACCTGCCTCCACCACAATCTCAGACAGTGCATTCCAGATCCTAAACACTCACTGAACCTGGCTCCACCACACTCTCAGACAGTGCATTCCAGATCCTAAATACTCACTGAACCTGCCTCCAACACACTCTCAGACAGTGCATTCCAGATCCTAAACACTCACTGAACCTGCCTCCAAATCACTCTCAGACAGTGCATTCCAGATCCTAAATACTCACTGAACCTGCCTCCACCACACTCTCAGACAGTGCATTCCAGATCCTAAAAACACACTGAACCTCCCTCCACCACACTCTCAGGCAGTGTATTCCAGAACCTAAACACTCACTGAACCTGCCTCCACCACACTCTCAGGCAGTGCATTCCAGATCCTAAACACTCACTGAACCTGCCTCCACCACACTCTCAGACAGTGCATTCCAGATCCTAAAAACACACTGAACCTGCCTCCACCACACTCTCAGGCAGTGTATTCCAGAACCTAAACACTCAGTGAACCTGCCTCCACCACACTCTCAGGCAGTGCATTCCAGATCCTAAACACTCACTGAACCTGCCTCCACCAAACTCTCAGGCAGTGCATTCCAGATCCTAAACACTCACTGAACCTGCCGCCACCACACTCTCAGACAGTGCATTCCAGATCCAAAACACTCACTGACCCTGCCTCCACCACACTCTCAGGCAGTGCATTCCAGATCCTAAACACTCACTGAACCTGCCTCGACCACACTCTCAGACAGTGCAATCCCGATCCTAAACACTCACTGAACCTGCCTCCACCGCACTCTCAGACAGTGCATTCCAGATCCTAAATACTCACTGAACCTGCCTCCACCACACTCTCAGACAGTGCATTCCAGATACTAAACACTCAGTGAACCTGCCTCCACCACAATCTCAGACAGTGCATTCCAGATCCTAAACATTCAATGAACCTGCCACCACCACACTCGCAGACAGTGCATTCCAGAACCTAAACACTCACTGAACCTGGCTCCACCACACTCTCAGACAGTGCATTCCAGATCCTAAATACTCACTGAACCTGCCTCCAACACACTCTCAGACAGTGCATTCCAGATCCTAAACACTCACTGAACCTGCCTCCAAATCACTCTCAGACAGTGCATTCCAGATCCTAAATACTCACTGAACCTGCCTCCACCACACTCTCAGACAGTGCATTCCAGATCCTAAAAACACACTGAACCTGCCTCCACCACACTCTCAGGCAGTGTATTCCAGAACCTAAACACTCACTGAACCTGCCTCCACCACACTCTCAGGCAGTGCATTCCAGATCCTAAACACTCACTGAACCTGCCTCCACCACACTCTCAGACAGTGCATTCCAGATCCTAAACACACACTGAACTTGCCACAACCACACACTCAGACAGTGCATTCCAGATCCTAAACACTCACTGAACCTGCCTCCACCACACTCTCAGGCAGTGCATTCCAGATCCTAAACAGAAACTGAAGCTGCCTCCACCACACTCTCAGACAGTGCATTCCAGATCCTAAACACTCACTGAACCTGCCTCCACCACACTCTCAGACAGTGCATTCCAGATCCTAAACACTCACTGAACCTGCCTCCACCACACTCTCAGACAGTGCATTCCAGATCCTAAACACACACTGAACTTGCCTCCACCACACTCTCAGAGAGTGTATTCCAGAAACTAAACATTCACTGAACCTGCCTCCACCACACTCTCAGACACTGCATTCCAGATCCTAAACACTCACTGAAACTGCCTCCACCACACTCTCAGACAGTGCATTCCAGATACTAAACACTCACTGAACCTGCCTCCACCACACTCTCAGACACTGCATTCCAGATCCTAAACACTCACTGAACCTGCCTCCACCACACTCTCAGACAGTGCATTCCAGATCCTAAATAGTCACTGAACCTGCCTCCAATGCACTCTCAGACAGTGCATTCTAGATCCTAAACACACACTGAATCTGCCTCCACCGCACTCTCAGACAGTGCACTTCAATCCTAAACACGCACTGAACCTGCCTCCACCACACTCTCAGACAGTGCATTCCAGATCCTAAACACTCACTGAACCTGCCTCCACCACACTCTCAGACTGTGCATTCCAGATACTAAACACTCACTGAACCTGCCTCCACCTCACTCTCAGACAGTGCATACCAGATCCTAAAAACTCAATGAACCTGCCTCCACCACACTCTCAGACAGTGCATTCCAGATCCTAAACACTCACTGAACCTGCCTCCAACGCACTCTCAGACAGTGCATTCCAGATCCTAAACACTCACTGAACCTGCCTCCCCCAAACTCTCAGACAGTGCATCCCAAATCCTAAACACTCACTGAACCTGCCTCCACCACACTCTCAGACAGTGCATTCCAGATCCTAAACACTCACTGAACCTGCCTCCACGACACTCTCAGACAGTGCATTCCAGATCCAAAACACTCACTGAACCTGCCTCCACCACAATCTCAGACAATGCATTCCAGATCCTAAACGCTCACTGAATCTGCCTCCACCGCACTCTCAGACACTGCATTCCAGATCCTAAACACTCACTGAACCTGCCTCCACCACACTCTCAGACAGTGCATTCCAGATACTAAACACTCAATGAACCTGCCTCCACCACACTGTCAGACAGTGCATTCCAGATCCTAAACACTCACTGAAGCTGCCTCCAACACACTCTCAGACAGTGCATTCCACATCCTAAACACTCACTGAACCTGCCTCCACCACACTCTCAGACAGTGCATTCCAGATCCTAAACACTCACTGGCCCTGCCTCCACCACACTCTCAGACAGTGCAATCCCAATCCTAAACACTCACTGAACCTGCCTCCACCGCAATCTCAGACAGTGCATTCCAGCTCCTAAACACTCACTGAACTTGCCTCCACCACACTCTCAGAGGGTGCATTCCAGAACCTAAACATTCACTGAACCTGCCTCCACCACACTCTCAGACAGTGCATTCCAGATCCTAAACACTCAATGAACCTGCCTCCCACACACTCTCAGAGAGTGCATTCCAGATCCTAAACACTCACTGAACCTGCCGCCACCACACTCTCAGACAGTGCATTCCAGATCCTAAACACACACTGAACCTGCCTCGACCACACTCTCAGACAGTGCATTCCAGATCCTAAATACTCACTGAACCTGCCTCCACCACACTCTCAGACAGTGCATTCCAGATACTAAACACTCAGTGAACCTGCCTCCACCACAATCTCAGACAGTGCATTCCAGATCCTAAACACTCACTGAACCTGGCTTCACCACACTCTCAGACAGTGCATTCCAGATCCTAAATACTCACTGAAACTGCCTCCAACACACTCTCAGACAGTGCATTCCAGATCCTAAACACTCACTGAACCTGCCTCCAAATCACTCTCAGACAGTGCATTCCAGATCCTAAATACTCACTGAACCTGCCTCCACCACACTCTCAGACAGTGCATTCCAGATCCTAAAAACACACTGAACCTCCCTCCACCACACTCTCAGGCAGTGTATTCCAGAACCTAAACACTCACTGAACCTGCCTCCACCACACTCTCAGGCAGTGCATTCCAGATCCTAAAAACACACTGAACCTGCCTCCACCACACTCTCAGGCAGTGTATTCCAGAACCTAAACACTCAGTGAACCTGCCTCCACCACACTCTCAGGCAGTGCATTCCAGATCCTAAACACTCACTGAACCTGCCTCCACCAAACTCTCAGGCAGTGCATTCCAGATCCTAAACACTCACTGAACCTGCCGCCACCACACTCTCAGACAGTGCATTCCAGATCCAAAACACTCACTGACCCTGCCTCCACCACACTCTCAGGCAGTGCATTCCAGATCCTAAACACTCACTGAACCTGCCTCGACCACACTCTCAGACAGTGCAATCCCGATCCTAAACACTCACTGAACCTGCCTCCACCGCACTCTCAGACAGTGCATTCCAGATCCTAAATACTCACTGAACCTGCCTCCACCACACTCTCAGACAGTGCATTCCAGATACTAAACACTCAGTGAACCTGCCTCCACCACAATCTCAGACAGTGCATTCCAGATCCTAAACATTCAATGAACCTGCCACCACCACACTCGCAGACAGTGCATTCCAGAACCTAAACACTCACTGAACCTGGCTCCACCACACTCTCAGACAGTGCATTCCAGATCCTAAATACTCACTGAACCTGCCTCCAACACACTCTCAGACAGTGCATTCCAGATCCTAAATACTCACTGAACCTGCCTCCACCACACTCTCAGACAGTGCATTCCAGATCCTAAAAACACACTGAACCTGCCTCCACCACACTCTCAGGCAGTGTATTCCAGAACCTAAACACTCACTGAACCTGCCTCCACCACACTCTCAGGCAGTGCATTCCAGATCCTAAACACTCACTGAACCTGCCTCCACCACACTCTCAGACAGTGCATTCCAGATCCTAAACACACACTGAACTTGCCACAACCACACTCTCAGACAGTGCATTCCAGATCCTAAACACTCACTGAACCTGCCTCCACCACACTCTCAGGCAGTGCATTCCAGATCCTAAACAGAAACTGAAGCTGCCTCCACCACACTCTCAGACAGTGCATTCCAGATCCTAAACACTCACTGAACCTGCCTCCACCACACTCTCAGACAGTGCATTCCAGATCCTTAACACTCACTGAACCTGCCTCCACCACACTCTCAGGCAGTGCATTCCAGATCCTAAACAGACACTGAAGCTGCCTCCAACACACTCTCAGACAGTGCATTCCAGATCCTAAAAACACACTGAACCTGCCTGCACCACGCTCTCATACAGTGCATTCCAGATCCTAAACACTCACTGACCCTGCCTCTACCACACACTCAGACAGTGCATTCCAGATCCTAAACATTAACTGAACCTGCCTCCACCACACTCTCAGACAGTGCATTCCAGATACTAAACACTCACTGAACCTGCCTCCACCACACTCTCAGACACTGCATTCCAGATCCTTAACACTCACTGAACCTGCCTCCACCACACTCTCAGACAGTGCATTCCAGATCCTAAATAGTCACTGAACCTGCCTCCACTGCACTCTCAGACAGTGCATTCCAGATCCTAAACACTCACTGAATCTGCCTCCACCGCACTCTCAGACAATGCATTCCAGATCCTAAACACTCACTGAATCTGCCTCCACCGCACTCTCAGACTGTGCACTTCAATCCTAAACACGCACTGAACCTGCCTCCACCACACTCTCAGACAGTGCATTCCAGATCCTAAACACTCACTGAACCTGCCTCCACCACACTCTCAAACACTGCATTCCCAATCCGAAACACTCTCTGAACCTGCCTCCACCGCACTCTCAGACAGTGCATTTCAATCCTAAACACGCACTGAACCTGCCTCCACCACACTCTCAGACAGTGCATTCCAGATCCTAAACACTCACTGAAGCTGCCTCCAACACACTCTCAGACAGTGCATTCCAGATCCTAAACACACACTGAACTTGCCTCCACCACACTCTCAGAGAGTGTATTCCAGAACCTAAACATTCACTGAACCTGCCTCCACCACACTCTCAGACACTGCATTCCAGATCCTAAACACTCACTGAACCTGCCTCCACCACAATCTCAGACAGTGAATTCCAGAACCTGAACACTCACTGAACCTGCCTCCACCACACTCTCAGACAGTGCATTCCAGATCCTAAACACTCACTGAACCTGCCTCCACCACACTCTCAGACAGTGCATTCCAGATCCTAAACACACACTGAACTTGCCACAACCACACTCTCAGACAGTGCATTCCAGATCCTAAACACTCACTGAACCTGCCTCCACCACACTCTCAGGCAGTGCATTCCAGATCCTAAACAGAAACTGAAGCTGCCTCCACCACACTCTCAGACAGTGCATTCCAGATCCTAAACACTCACTGAACCTGCCTCCACCACACTCTCAGACAGTGCAATCCCGATCCTAAACACTCACTGAACCTGCCTCCACCGCACTCTCAGACAGTGCATTCCAGATCCTAAATACTCACTGAACCTGCCTCCACCACACTCTCAGACAGTGCATTCCAGATACTAAACACTCAGTGAACCTGCCTCCACCACAATCTCAGACAGTGCATTCCAGATCCTAAACATTCAATGAACCTGCCACCACCACACTCGCAGACAGTGCATTCCAGAACCTAAACACTCACTGAACCTGGCTCCACCACACTCTCAGACAGTGCATTCCAGATCCTAAATACTCACTGAACCTGCCTCCAACACACTCTCAGACAGTGCATTCCAGATCCTAAATACTCACTGAACCTGCCTCCACCACACTCTCAGACAGTGCATTCCAGATCCTAAAAACACACTGAACCTGCCTCCACCACACTCTCAGGCAGTGTATTCCAGAACCTAAACACTCACTGAACCTGCCTCCACCACACTCTCAGGCAGTGCATTCCAGATCCTAAACACTCACTGAACCTGCCTCCACCACACTCTCAGACAGTGCATTCCAGATCCTAAACACACACTGAACTTGCCACAACCACACTCTCAGACAGTGCATTCCAGATCCTAAACACTCACTGAACCTGCCTCCACCACACTCTCAGGCAGTGCATTCCAGATCCTAAACAGAAACTGAAGCTGCCTCCACCACACTCTCAGACAGTGCATTCCAGATCCTAAACACTCACTGAACCTGCCTCCACCACACTCTCAGACAGTGCATTCCAGATCCTTAACACTCACTGAACCTGCCTCCACCACACTCTCAGGCAGTGCATTCCAGATCCTAAACAGACACTGAAGCTGCCTCCAACACACTCTCAGACAGTGCATTCCAGATCCTAAAAACACACTGAACCTGCCTGCACCACGCTCTCATACAGTGCATTCCAGATCCTAAACACTCACTGACCCTGCCTCTACCACACACTCAGACAGTGCATTCCAGATCCTAAACATTAACTGAACCTGCCTCCACCACACTCTCAGACAGTGCATTCCAGATACTAAACACTCACTGAACCTGCCTCCACCACACTCTCAGACACTGCATTCCAGATCCTTAACACTCACTGAACCTGCCTCCACCACACTCTCAGACAGTGCATTCCAGATCCTAAATAGTCACTGAACCTGCCTCCACTGCACTCTCAGACAGTGCATTCCAGATCCTAAACACTCACTGAATCTGCCTCCACCGCACTCTCAGACAATGCATTCCAGATCCTAAACACTCACTGAATCTGCCTCCACCGCACTCTCAGACTGTGCACTTCAATCCTAAACACGCACTGAACCTGCCTCCACCACACTCTCAGACAGTGCATTCCAGATCCTAAACACTCACTGAACCTGCCTCCACCACACTCTCAAACACTGCATTCCCAATCCGAAACACTCTCTGAACCTGCCTCCACCGCACTCTCAGACAGTGCATTTCAATCCTAAACACGCACTGAACCTGCCTCCACCACACTCTCAGACAGTGCATTCCAGATCCTAAACACTCACTGAAGCTGCCTCCAACACACTCTCAGACAGTGCATTCCAGATCCTAAACACACACTGAACTTGCCTCCACCACACTCTCAGAGAGTGTATTCCAGAACCTAAACATTCACTGAACCTGCCTCCACCACACTCTCAGACACTGCATTCCAGATCCTAAACACTCACTGAACCTGCCTCCACCACAATCTCAGACAGTGAATTCCAGAACCTAAACACTCACTGAACCTGCCTCCACCACACTCTCAGGCAGTGCATTCCAGATCCTAAACACTCACTGAACCTGCCTCCACCACACTCTCAGACAGTGCATTCCAGATCCTAAACACACACTGAACTTGCCACAACCACACTCTCAGACAGTGCATTCCAGATCCTAAACACTCACTGAACCTGCCTCCACCACACTCTCAGGCAGTGCATTCCAGATCCTAAACAGAAACTGAAGCTGCCTCCACCACACTCTCAGACAGTGCATTCCAGATCCTAAACACTCACTGAACCTGCCTCCACCACACTCTCAGACAGTGCATTCCAGATCCTTAACACTCACTGAACCTGCCTCCACCACACTCTCAGGCAGTGCATTCCAGATCCTAAACAGACACTGAAGCTGCCTCCAACACACTCTCAGACAGTGCATTCCAGATCCTAAAAACACACTGAACCTGCCTGCACCACGCTCTCATACAGTGCATTCCAGATCCTAAACACTCACTGACCCTGCCTCTACCACACACTCAGACAGGGCATTCCAGATCCTAAACATTAACTGAACCTGCCTCCACCACACTCTCAGACAGTGCATTCCAGATACTAAACACCCACTGAACCTGCCTCCACCACACTCTCAGACAGTGCATTCCAGATACTAAACACTCACTGAACCTGCCTCCACCACACTCTCAGACAGTGCATTCCAGATCCTAAATAGTCACTGAACCTGCCTCCACTGCACTCTCAGACAGTGCATTCCAGATTGTAAACACTCACTGAATCTGCCTCCACCGCACTCTCAGACAATGCATTCCAGATCCTAAACACTCACTGAATCTGCCTCCACCGCACTCTCAGACAGTGCACTTCAATCCTAAACACGCACTGAACCTGCCTCCACCACACTCTCAGGCTGTGCATTCCAGATCCTAAACACTCACTGAACCTGCCTACACCACACTCTCAAACACTGCATTGCCGATCCGAAACACTCTCTGAACCTGCCTCCACCGCACTCTCAGACAGTGCATTTCAATCCTAAACACGCACTGAACCTGCCTCCACCACACTCTCAGACAGTGCATTCCAGATCCTAAACACTCACTGAAGCTGCCTCCAACACACTCTCAGAGAGTGTATTCCAGAACCTAAACATTCACTGAACCTGCCTCCACCACACTCTCAGACACTGCATTCCAGATCCTAAACACTCACTGAACCTGCCTCCACCACACTCTCAGACAGTGCATTCCAGATACTAAACACTCACTGAACCTGCCTCCACCACACTCTCAGACACTGCATTCCAGATCCTAAACACTCACTGAACCTGCCTCCACCACACTCTCAGACAGTGCATTCCAGATCCGAAACAGTCACTGAACCTGCCTCCAATGCACTCTCAGACAGTGCATTCTAGATCCTAAACACACACTGAATCTGCCTCCACCGCACTCTCAGACAGTGCACTTCAATCCCAAACACGCACTGAACCTGCCTCCACCACACTCACAGACAGTGCATTCCAGATCCTAAACACTCACTGAACCTGCCTCCACCACACTCTCAGACTGTGCATTCCAGATACTAAACACTCACTGAACCTGCCTCCACCTCACTCTCAGACAGTGCATTCCAGATCCTAAATAGTCACTGAACCTGCCTCCAATGCACTCTCAGACAGTGCATTCTAGATCCTAAACACACACTGAATCTGCCTCCACCGCACTCTCAGACAGTGCACTTCAATCCTAAACACGCACTGAACCTGCCTCCACCACACTCTCAGACAGTGCATTCCAGATCCTAAACACTCACTGAACATGCCTCCACCACACTCTCAGACAGTGCATTCCAGATCCTAAACACTCACTGAACCTGCCTCCACGACACTCTCAGACAGTGCATTCCAGATCCAAAACACTCACTGAACCTGCCTCCACCAGAATCTCAGACAATGCATTCCAGATCCTAAACGCTCACTGAATCTGCCTCCACCGCACTCTCAGACACTGCATTCCAGATCCTAAACACTCACTGAACCTGCCGCCACCACACTGTCAGACAGTGCATTCCAGATCCTAAACACTCACTGAAGCTGACTCCAACACACTCTCAGACAGTGCATTCCAGATACTAAACACTCAATGAACCTGCCTCCCCCACACTCTCAGACAGTGCATTCCAGATCCTAAACACTCACTGACCCTGCCTCCACCACACTCTCAGACAGTGCAATCCCGATCCTAAACACTCACTGAACCTGCCTCCACCGCAATCTCAGACAGTGCATTCCAGCTCCAAAACACTCACTGAACTTGCCTCCACCACACTCTCAGAGGGTGCATTCCAGAACCTAAACATTCACTGAACCTGCCTCCACCACACTCTCAGACAGTGCATTCCAGATCCTAAACACTCAATGAACCTGCCTCCCACACACTCTCAGACAGTGCATTCCAGATCCTAAACACTCACTGAACCTGCCGCCACCACACTCTCAGACAGTGCATTCCAGATCCTAAACACTCACTGAACCTGCCGCCACCACACTCGCAGACAGTGCATTCCAGATCCAAAACACTCACTGACCCTGCCTCCACCACACTCTCAGGCAGTGCATTCCAGATCCTAAACACTCACTGAACCTGCCTCGACCACACTCTCAGACAGTGCAATCCCGATCCTAAACACTCACTGAACCTGCCTCCACCGCACTCTCAGACAGTGCATTCCAGATACTAAACACTCAGTGAACCTGCCTCCACCACAATCTCAGACAGTGCATTCCAGATCCTAAACACTCACTGAACCTGGCTCCACCACACTCTCAGACAGTGCATTCCAGATCCTAAATACTCACTGAACCTGCCTCCAACACACTCTCAGACAGTGCATTCCAGATCCTAAACACTCACTGAACCTGCCTCCAAATCACTCTCAGACAGTGCATTCCAGATCCTAAATACTCACTGAACCTGCCTCCACCACACTCTCAGACAGTGCATTCCAGATCCTAAAAACACACTGAACCTGCCTCCACCACACTCTCAGGCAGTGTATTCCAGAACCTAAACACTCACTGAACCTGCCTCCACCACACTCTCAGGCAGTGCATTCCAGATCCTAAACACTCACTGAACCTGCCTCCACCACACTCACAGACAGTGCATTCCAGATCCTAAAAACACACTGAACCTGCCTCCACCACACTCTCAGGCAGTGTATTCCAGAACCTAAACACTCAGTGAACCTGCCTCCACCACACTCTCAGGCAGTGCATTCCAGATCCTAAACACTCACTGAACCTGCCTCCACCCAACTCTCAGGCAGTGCATTCCAGATCCTAAACACTCACTGAACCTGCCTCCACCAAACTCTCAGGCAGTGCATTCCAGATCCAAAACACTCACTGACCCTGCCTCCACCACACTCTCAGGCAGTGCATTCCAGATCCTAAACACTCACTGAACCTGCCTCGACCACACTCTCAGACAGTGCAATCCCGATCCTAAACACTCACTGAACCTGCCTCCACCGCACTCTCAGACAGTGCATTCCAGATCCTAAATACTCACTGAACCTGCCTCCACCACACTCTCAGACAGTGCATTCCAGATACTAAACACTCAGTGAACCTGCCTCCACCACAATCTCAGACAGTGCATTCCAGATCCTAAACATTCAATGAACCTGCCACCACCACACTCGCAGACTGTGCATTCCAGAACCTAAACACTCACTGAACCTGGCTCCACCACACTCTCAGACAGTGCATTCCAGATCCTAAATACTCACTGAACCTGCCTCCAACACACTCTCAGACAGTGCATTCCAGATCCTAAACACTCACTGAACCTGCCTCCAAATCACTCTCAGACAGTGCATTCCAGATCCTAAATACTCACTGAACCTGCCTCCACCACACTCTCAGACAGTGCATTCCAGATCCTAAAAACACACTGAACCTGCCTCCACCACACTCTCAGGCAGTGTATTCCAGAACCTAAACACTCACTGAACCTGCCTCCACCACACTCTCAGGCAGTGCATTCCAGATCCTAAACACTCACTGAACCTGCCTCCACCACACTCTCAGACAGTGCATTCCAGATCCTAAAAACACACTGAACCTGCCTCCACCACACTCTCAGGCAGTGTATTCCAGAACCTAAACACTCACTGAACGTGCCTCCACCACCCTCTCAGGCAGTGCATTCCAGATCCTAAACACTCACTGAACCTGCCTCCACCAAACTCTCAGGCAGTGCATTCCAGATCCTAAACACTCACTGAACCTGCCTCCACCAAACTCTCAGACAGTGCATTTCAATCCTAAACACTCACTGAACCTGCCTCCACCACACTCTCAGGCAGTGCATTCCAGATCCTCAACACACACTGAAGCTGCCTCCACCACAATCTCAGACAGTGCATTCCAGATCCTAAACACTCACTGAACCTGCCTCCACCGCACTCTCAGACAATGCATTCCAGATCCTAAACACTCACTGAACCTGCCTCCACCACACTCTCAGACAGTGCATTCCAGATCCTAAACACTCACTGAACCTGCCTCCACCACACTCTCAGACAGTGCATTCCAGGTCCTAAACACACACTGAGCTTGCCTCCACCACACTCTCAGACAGTGAATTCCAGATCCTAAACACTCACTGAACCTGCCTCCAAAACACTTTCATACAGTGCATTCTAGATCCTAAACACTCACTGAACCTGCCTCCACCACACACTCAGACAGTGCATTCCAGATCCTAAACATTCACTGAACCTGCCTCCACTACACTCTCAGACAATGCATTCCAGATCCTAAACACTCACTGAACCTGCCTCCACCACACTCTCAGACAGTGCATTCCAGATCCTAAACACTCACTGAACCTGCCTCCACCACACTCTCAAACACTGCATTCCCGATCCGAAACACTCTCTGAACCTGCCTCCACCGCACTCTCAGACAGTGCATTTCAATCCTAAACACGCACTGAACCTGCCTCCACCACACTCTCAGACAGTGCATTCCAGATCCTAAACACTCACTGAAGCTGCCTCCAACACACTCTCAGACAGTGCATTCCAGATCCTAAACACACACTGAACTTGCCTCCACCACACTCTCAGAGAGTGTATTCCAGAACCTAAACATTCACTGAACCTGCCTCCACCACACTCTCAGACACTGCATTCCAGATCCTAAACACTCACTGAACCTGCCTCCACCACACTCTCAGACAGTGCATTCCAGATACTAAACACTCACTGAACCTGCCTCCACCACACTCTCAGACACTGCATTCCAGATCCTAAACACTCACTGAACCTGCCTCCACCACACTCTCAGACAGTGCATTCCAGATCCGAAACAGTCACTGAACCTGCCTCCAATGCACTCTCAGACAGTGCATTCTAGATCCTAAACACACACTGAATCTGCCTCCACCGCACTCTCAGACAGTGCACTTCAATCCCAAACACGCACTGAACCTGCCTCCACCACACTCACAGACAGTGCATTCCAGATCCTAAACACTCACTGAACCTGCCTCCACCACACTCTCAGACTGTGCATTCCAGATACTAAACACTCACTGAACCTGCCTCCACCTCACTCTCAGACAGTGCATTCCAGATCCTAAATAGTCACTGAACCTGCCTCCAATGCACTCTCAGACAGTGCATTCTAGATCCTAAACACACACTGAATCTGCCTCCACCGCACTCTCAGACAGTGCACTTCAATCCTAAACACGCACTGAACCTGCCTCCACCACACTCTCAGACAGTGCATTCCAGATCCTAAACACTCACTGAACATGCCTCCACCACACTCTCAGACAGTGCATTCCAGATCCTAAACACTCACTGAACCTGCCTCCACGACACTCTCAGACAGTGCATTCCAGATCCAAAACACTCACTGAACCTGCCTCCACCAGAATCTCAGACAATGCATTCCAGATCCTAAACGCTCACTGAATCTGCCTCCACCGCACTCTCAGACACTGCATTCCAGATCCTAAACACTCACTGAACCTGCCGCCACCACACTGTCAGACAGTGCATTCCAGATCCTAAACACTCACTGAAGCTGACTCCAACACACTCTCAGACAGTGCATTCCAGATACTAAACACTCAATGAACCTGCCTCCCCCACACTCTCAGACAGTGCATTCCAGATCCTAAACACTCACTGACCCTGCCTCCACCACACTCTCAGACAGTGCAATCCCGATCCTAAACACTCACTGAACCTGCCTCCACCGCAATCTCAGACAGTGCATTCCAGCTCCTAAACACTCACTGAACTTGCCTCCACCACACTCTCAGAGGGTGCATTCCAGAACCTAAACATTCACTGAACCTGCCTCCACCACACTCTCAGACAGTGCATTCCAGATCCTAAACACTCAATGAACCTGCCTCCCACACACTCTCAGACAGTGCATTCCAGATCCTAAACACTCACTGAACCTGCCGCCACCACACTCTCAGACAGTGCATTCCAGATCCTAAACACTCACTGAACCTGCCGCCACCACACTCGCAGACAGTGCATTCCAGATCCAAAACACTCACTGACCCTGCCTCCACCACACTCTCAGGCAGTGCATTCCAGATCCTAAACACTCACTGAACCTGCCTCGACCACACTCTCAGACAGTGCAATCCCGATCCTAAACACTCACTGAACCTGCCTCCACCGCACTCTCAGACAGTGCATTCCAGATACTAAACACTCAGTGAACCTGCCTCCACCACAATCTCAGACAGTGCATTCCAGATCCTAAACACTCACTGAACCTGGCTCCACCACACTCTCAGACAGTGCATTCCAGATCCTAAACACTCACTGAACCTGCCTCCAAATCACTCTCAGACAGTGCATTCCAGATCCTAAATACTCACTGAACCTGCCTCCACCACACTCTCAGACAGTGCATTCCAGATCCTAAAAACACACTGAACCTGCCTCCACCACACTCTCAGGCAGTGTATTCCAGAACCTAAACACTCACTGAACCTGCCTCCACCGCACTCTCAGACAGTGCATTCCAGATACTAAACACTCAGTGAACCTGCCTCCACCACAATCTCAGACAGTGCATTCCAGATCCTAAACACTCACTGAACCTGGCTCCACCACACTCTCAGACAGTGCATTCCAGATCCTAAATACTCACTGAACCTGCCTCCAACACACTCTCAGACAGTGCATTCCAGATCCTAAACACTCACTGAACCTGCCTCCAAATCACTCTCAGACAGTGCATTCCAGATCCTAAATACTCACTGAACCTGCCTCCACCACACTCTCAGACAGTGCATTCCAGATCCTAAAAACACACTGAACCTGCCTCCACCACACTCTCAGGCAGTGTATTCCAGAACCTAAACACTCACTGAACCTGCCTCCACCACACTCTCAGGCAGTGCATTCCAGATCCTAAACACTCACTGAACCTGCCTCCACCACACTCTCAGACAGTGCATTCCAGATCCTAAAAACACACTGAACCTGCCTCCACCACACTCTCAGGCAGTGTATTCCAGAACCTAAACACTCAGTGAACCTGCCTCCACCACACTCTCAGGCAGTGCATTCCAGATCCTAAACACTCACTGAACCTGCCTCCACCAAACTCTCAGGCAGTGCATTCCAGATCCTAAACACTCACTGAACCTGCCTCCACCAAACTCTCAGGCAGTGCATTCCAGATCCAAAACACTCACTGACCCTGCCTCCACCACACTCTCAGGCAGTGCATTCCAGATCCTAAACACTCACTGAACCTGCCTCGACCACACTCTCAGACAGTGCAATCCCGATCCTAAACACTCACTGAACCTGCCTCCACCGCACTCTCAGACAGTGCATTCCAGATCCTAAATACTCACTGAACCTGCCTCCACTACACTCTCAGACAGTGCATTCCAGATACTAAACACTCAGTGAACCTGCCTCCACCACAATCTCAGACAGTGCATTCCAGATCCTAAACATTCAATGAACCTGCCACCACCACACTCGCAGACTGTGCATTCCAGAACCTAAACACTCACTGAACCTGGATCCACCACACTCTCAGACAGTGCATTCCAGATCCTAAATACTCACTGAACCTGCCTCCAACACACTCTCAGACAGTGCATTCCAGATCCTAAACACTCACTGAACCTGCCTCCAAATCACTCTCAGACAGTGCATTCCAGATCCTAAATACTCACTGAACCTGCCTCCACCACACTCTCAGACAGTGCATTCCAGATCCTAAAAACACACTGAACCTGCCTCCACCACACTCTCAGGCAGTGTATTCCAGAACCTAAACACTCACTGAACCTGCCTCCACCACACTCTCAGGCAGTGCATTCCAGATCCTAAACACTCACTGAACCTGCCTCCACCACACTCTCAGACAGTGCATTCCAGATCCTAAAAACACACTGAACCTGCCTCCACCACACTCTCAGGCAGTGTATTCCAGAACCTAAACACTCACTGAACGTGCCTCCACCACCCTCTCAGGCAGTGCATTCCAGATCCTAAACACTCACTGAACCTGCCTCCACCAAACTCTCAGGCAGTGCATTCCAGATCCTAAACACTCACTGAACCTGCCTCCACCAAACTCTCAGACAGTGCATTTCAATCCTAAACACTCACTGAACCTGCCTCCACCACACTCTCAGGCAGTGCATTCCAGATCCTCAACACACACTGAAGCTGCCTCCACCACAATCTCAGACAGTGCATTCCAGATCCTAAACACTCACTGAACCTGCCTCCACCGCACTCTCAGACAATGCATTCCAGATCCTAAACACTCACTGAACCTGCCTCCACCACACTCTCAGACAGTGCATTCCAGATCCTAAACACTCACTGAACCTGCCTCCACCACACTCTCAGACAGTGCATTCCAGGTCCTAAACACACACTGAACTTGCCTCCACCACACTCTCAGACAGTGAATTCCAGATCCTAAACACTCACTGAACCTGCCTCCAAAACACTTTCATACAGTGCATTCTAGATCCTAAACACTCACTGAACCTGCCTCCACCACACACTCAGACAGTGCATTCCAGATCCTAAACATTCACTGAACCTGCCTCCACTACACTCTCAGACAATGCATTCCAGATCCTAAACACTCACTGAACCTGCCTCCACCACACTCTCAGACAGTGCATTCCAGATCCTAAACACTCACTGAACCTGCCTCCACCACACTCTCAAACACTGCATTCCCGATCCGAAACACTCTCTGAACCTGCCTCCACCACACTCTCAGACAGTGCATTCCAGATCCTAAACACTCACTGAAGCTGCCTCCAACACACTCTCAGACAGTGCATTCCAGATCCTAAACACACACTGAACTTGCCTCCACCACACTCTCAGAGAGTGTATTCCAGAACCTAAACATTCACTGAACCTGCCTCCACCACACTCTCAGACACTGCATTCCAGATCCTAAACACTCACTGAACCTGCCTCCACCACACTCTCAGACAGTGCATTCCAGATACTAAACACTCACTGAACCTGCCTCCACCACACTCTCAGACACTGCATTCCAGATCCTAAACACTCACTGAACCTGCCTCCACCACACTCTCAGACAGTGCATTCCAGATCCGAAACAGTCACTGAACCTGCCTCCAATGCACTCTCAGACAGTGCATTCTAGATCCTAAACACACACTGAATCTGCCTCCACCGCACTCTCAGACAGTGCACTTCAATCCCAAACACGCACTGAACCTGCCTCCACCACACTCACAGACAGTGCATTCCAGATCCTAAACACTCACTGAACCTGCCTCCACCACACTCTCAGACTGTGCATTCCAGATACTAAACACTCACTGAACCTGCCTCCACCTCACTCTCAGACAGTGCATTCCAGATCCTAAATAGTCACTGAACCTGCCTCCAATGCACTCTCAGACAGTGCATTCTAGATCCTAAACACACACTGAATCTGCCTCCACCGCTCTCTCAGACAGTGC
Organism: Heterodontus francisci; assembly: GCF_036365525.1. Taxonomy (NCBI): domain Eukaryota; kingdom Metazoa; phylum Chordata; class Chondrichthyes; order Heterodontiformes; family Heterodontidae; genus Heterodontus; species Heterodontus francisci. The sequence goes on from NC_090377.1 coordinate 6,938,228, forward strand.
ACTTCAATCCTAAACACGCACTGAACCTGCCTCCACCACACTCTCAGACAGTGCATTCCAGATCCTAAACACTCACTGAACATGCCTCCACCACACTCTCAGACAGTGCATTCCAGATCCTAAACACTCACTGAACCTGCCTCCACGACACTCTCAGACAGTGCATTCCAGATCCAAAACACTCACTGAACCTGCCTCCACCAGAATCTCAGACAATGCATTCCAGATCCTAAACGCTCACTGAATCTGCCTCCACCGCACTCTCAGACACTGCATTCCAGATCCTAAACACTCACTGAACCTGCCGCCACCACACTGTCAGACAGTGCATTCCAGATCCTAAACACTCACTGAAGCTGACTCCAACACACTCTCAGACAGTGCATTCCAGATCCTAAACACTCAATGAACCTGCCTCCCCCACACTCTCAGACAGTGCATTCCAGATCCTAAACACTCACTGACCCTGCCTCCACCACACTCTCAGACAGTGCAATCCCGATCCTAAACACTCACTGAACCTGCCTCCACCGCAATCTCAGACAGTGCATTCCAGCTCCTAAACACTCACTGAACTTGCCTCCACCACACTCTCAGAGGGTGCATTCCAGAACCTAAACATTCACTGAACCTGCCTCCACCACACTCTCAGACAGTGCATTCCAGATCCTAAACACTCAATGAACCTGCCTCCCACACACTCTCAGACAGTGCATTCCAGATCCTAAACACTCACTGAACCTGCCGCCACCACACTCTCAGACAGTGCATTCCAGATCCTAAACACTCACTGAACCTGCCGCCACCACACTCGCAGACAGTGCATTCCAGATCCAAAACACTCACTGACCCTGCCTCCACCACACTCTCAGGCAGTGCATTCCAGATCCTAAACACTCACTGAACCTGCCTCGACCACACTCTCAGACAGTGCAATCCCGATCCTAAACACTCACTGAACCTGCCTCCACCGCACTCTCAGACAGTGCATTCCAGATACTAAACACTCAGTGAACCTGCCTCCACCACAATCTCAGACAGTGCATTCCAGATCCTAAACACTCACTGAACCTGGCTCCACCACACTCTCAGACAGTGCATTCCAGATCCTAAATACTCACTGAACCTGCCTCCAACACACTCTCAGACAGTGCATTCCAGATCCTAAACACTCACTGAACCTGCCTCCAAATCACTCTCAGACAGTGCATTCCAGATCCTAAATACTCACTGAACCTGCCTCCACCACACTCTCAGACAGTGCATTCCAGATCCTAAAAACACACTGAACCTGCCTCCACCACACTCTCAGGCAGTGTATTCCAGAACCTAAACACTCACTGAACCTGCCTCCACCACACTCTCAGGCAGTGCATTCCAGATCCTAAACACTCACTGAACCTGCCTCCACCACACTCTCAGACAGTGCATTCCAGATCCTAAAAACACACTGAACCTGCCTCCACCACACTCTCAGGCAGTGTATTCCAGAACCTAAACACTCAGTGAACCTGCCTCCACCACACTCTCAGGCAGTGCATTCCAGATCCTAAACACTCACTGAACCTGCCTCCACCAAAATCTCAGGCAGTGCATTCCAGATCCTAAACACTCACTGAACCTGCCTCCACCAAACTCTCAGGCAGTGCATTCCAGATCCAAAACACTCACTGACCCTGCCTCCACCACACTCTCAGGCAGTGCATTCCAGATCCTAAACACTCACTGAACCTGCCTCGACCACACTCTCAGACAGTGCAATCCCGATCCTAAACACTCACTGAACCTGCCTCCACCGCACTCTCAGACAGTGCATTCCAGATCCTAAATACTCACTGAACCTGCCTCCACCACACTCTCAGACAGTGCATTCCAGATACTAAACACTCAGTGAACCTGCCTCCACCACAATCTCAGACAGTGCATTCCAGATCCTAAACATTCAATGAACCTGCCACCACCACACTCGCAGACTGTGCATTCCAGAACCTAAACACTCACTGAACCTGGCTCCACCACACTCTCAGACAGTGCATTCCAGATCCTAAATACTCACTGAACCTGCCTCCAACACACTCTCAGACAGTGCATTCCAGATCCTAAACACTCACTGAACCTGCCTCCAAATCACTCTCAGACAGTGCATTCCAGATCCTAAATACTCACTGAACCTGCCTCCACCACACTCTCAGACAGTGCATTCCAGATCCTAAAAACACACTGAACCTGCCTCCACCACACTCTCAGGCAGTGTATTCCAGAACCTAAACACTCACTGAACCTGCCTCCACCACACTCTCAGGCAGTGCATTCCAGATCCTAAACACTCACTGAACCTGCCTCCACCACACTCTCAGACAGTGCATTCCAGATCCTAAAAACACACTGAACCTGCCTCCACCACACTCTCAGGCAGTGTATTCCAGAACCTAAACACTCACTAAACGTGCCTCCACCACCCTCTCAGGCAGTGCATTCCAGATCCTAAACACTCACTGAACCTGCCTCCACCAAACTCTCAGGCAGTGCATTCCAGATCCTAAACACTCACTGAACCTGCCTCCACCAAACTCTCAGACAGTGCATTTCAATTCTAAACACTCACTGAACCTGCCTCCACCACACTCTCAGGCAGTGCATTCCAGATCCTCAACACACACTGAAGCTGCCTCCACCACAATCTCAGACAGTGCATTCCAGATCCTAAACACTCACTGAACCTGCCTCCACCGCACTCTCAGACAATGCATTCCAGATCCTAAACACTCACTGAACCTGCCTCCACCACACTCTCAGACAGTGCATTCCAGATCCTAAACACTCACTGAACCTGCCTCCACCACACTCTCAGACAGTGCATTCCAGGTCCTAAACACACACTGAACTTGCCTCCACCACACTCTCAGACAGTGAATTCCAGATCCTAAACACTCACTGAACCTGCCTCCAAAACACTTTCATACAGTGCATTCTAGATCCTAAACACTCACTGAACCTGCCTCCACCACACACTCAGACAGTGCATTCCAGATCCTAAACATTCACTGAACCTGCCTCCACTACACTCTCAGACAATGCATTCCAGATCCTAAACACTCACTGAACCTGCCTCCACCACACTCTCAGACAGTGCATTCCAGATCCTAAACACTCACTGAACCTGCCTCCACCACACTCTCAGACACTGCATTCCCGATCCGAAACAGTCACTGAACCTGCCTCCACCGCAATCTCAGACAGTGCATTCCAGCTCATAAACACTCACTGAACTTGCCTCCACCACACTCTCAGACACTGCATTCCAGATCCTAAACACGGACTGAACCTGCCTCCACCACACTCTCAGAGAATGCATTCCAGACCCTAAACACTCACTGAACCTGCCTCCAACGCACTCTCAGACACTGCATTCCAGATCCTAAACACGGACTGAACCTGCCTCCACCACACTCTCAGAGAATGCATTCCAGACCCTAAACACTCACTGAACCTGCCTCCAACGCACTCTCAGACAGTGCATTCCAGATCCTAAACACTCACTGAACCTGCCTCCCCCACACTCTCAGACAGTGCATCCCAAATCCTAAACACTCACTGAACCTGCCTCCACCACACTCTCAGACAGTGCATTCCAGATCCTAAACACTCACTGAACCTGCCTCCACGACACTCTCAGACAGTGCATTCCAGATCCAAAACACTCACTGAACCTGCCTCCACCACAATCTCAGACAATGCATTCCAGATCCTAAACGCTCACTGAATCTGCCTCCACCGCACTCTCAGACACTGCATTCCAGATCCTAAACACTCACTGAACCTGCCTCCATCACACTCTCAGACAGTGCATTCCAGATCCTGAACACTCACTGAACCTGCCTCCACCACACTCTCAGACAGTGCATTCCAGATCCTAAACACTCACTGAACCTGCCTCCACCACAATCTCAAACAGTGCATTCCAGATCCTAAGCACTCACTGAACCTGCCTTCACCACACTCTCATACAGTGCATTCCAGATACTAAACACTCACTGAACCTGCCTCCACCACACACTCAGACAGTGCATTCCAGATCCTAAACATTCACTGAACCTGCCTGCACCACACTCTCAGACAATGCATTCCAGATCCTAAACACTCACTGAACCTGCCTCCACCACACTCTCAGACAGTGCATTCCAGATCCTAAACACACACTGAACCTGCCTCCACCACACTCTCAGGCAGTGCATTCCAGATCCTAAACACTCACTGAACCTGCGTCCACCACGCTCTCAGGCAGTGCATTCCAGATCCTAAACATTCACTGAACCTGCCTCCACCACACTCTCAGGCAGTGCGTTCCAGATCCTCAACACACACTGAACCTGCCTCCACCACACTCTCAGGCAGTGCATTCCAGATCCTCAACACACACTGAACCTGCCTCCACCACAATCTCAAACAGTGCATTCCAGATCCTAAGCACTCACTGAACCTGCCTTCACCACACTCTCATACAGTGCATTCCAGATCCTAAACACTCACTGAACCTGCCTCCACCACACACTCAGACAGTGCATTCCAGATCCTAAGCATTCACTGAACCTGCCTGCACCACACTCTCAGACAATGCATTCCAGATCCTAAACACTCACTGAACCTGCCTCCACCACACTCTCAGACAGTGCATTCCAGATCCTAAACACACACTGAACCTGCCTCCACCACACTCTCAGGCAGTGCATTCCAGATCCTAAACACTCACTGAACCTGCCTCCACCACACTCTCAGGCAGTGCATTCCAGATCCTAAACACTCACTGAACCTGCCTCCACCACACTCTCAGACAGTGCATTCCAGATCCTTAACACTCACTGAACCTGCCTCCACCACACTCTCAGGCAGTGCATTCCAGATCCTAAACAGACACTGAAGCTGCCTCCAACACACTCTCAGACAGTGCATTCCAGATCCTAAACACACAATGAACCTGCCTGCACCACGCTCTCATACAGTGCATTCCAGATCCTAAACACTCACTGACCCTGCCTCGACCACACACTCAGACAGTGCATTCCAGATCCTAAACATTCACTGAACCTGCCTCCACCACACTCTCAGACAGTGCATTCCAGATCCTAAACACTCACTGAACCTGCCTCCACCACAATCTCAAACAGTGCATTCCAGATCCTAAGCACTCACTGAACCTGCCTTCACCACACTCTCATACAGTGAATTCCAGATCCTAAACACTCACTGAACCTGCCTCCACCACACACTCAGACAGTGCATTCCAGATCCTAAACATTCACTGAACCTGCCTGCACCACACTCTCACACAATGCATTCCAGATCCTAAACACACACTGAACCTGCCTCCACCACACTCTCAGACAGTGCATTCCAGATCCTAAACACTCAATGAACCTGCGTCCACCATGCTCTCAGGCAGTGCATTCCAGATCCTAAACATTCACTGAACCTGCCTCCACCACACTCTCAGGCAGTGCGTTCCAGATCCTCAACACACACTGAACCTGCCTCCACCACACTCTCAGGCAGTGCATTCCAGATCCTCAACACACACTGAACCTGCATTCACCACACTCTCATACAGTGCATTCCAGATCCTAAACACTCACTGAACCTGCCTCCACCACACACTCAGACAGTGCATTCCAGATCCTAAACATTCACTGAACCTGCCTGCACCACACTCTCAGACAATGCATTCCAGATCCTAAACACTCACTGAACCTGCCTCCACCACACTCTCATACAGTGCATTCCAGATCCTAAACACACACTGAACCTGCCTCCACCACACTCTCAGGCAGTGCATTCCAGATCCTAAACACTCACTGAACCTGCCTCCACCACACTCTCAGGCAGTGCATTCCAGATCCTAAACACTCACTGAACCTGCCTCCACCACACTCTCAGACAGTGCATTCCAGATCCTTAACACTCACTGAACCTGCCTCCACCACACTCTCAGGCAGTGCATTCCAGATCCTAAACAGACACTGAAGCTGCCTCCAACACACTCTCAGACAGTGCATTCCAGATCCTAAACACACACTGAACCTGCCTCCACCACACTCTCAGACAGTGCATTCCAGATCCTAAACACTCACTGAACCTGCCTCTACCACACACTCAGACAGTGCATTCCAGATCCTAAACATTAACTGAACCTGCCTCCACCACACTCTCAGACAGTGCATTCCAGATCCTAAACACCCACTGAACCTGCCTCCACCACACTCTCAGACAGTGCATTCCAGATCCTAAACACCCACTGAACCTGCCTCCACCACACTCTCAGACAGTGCATTCCAGATCCTAAACACTCACTGACCCTGCCTCCACCACACTCTCAGACAGTGCATTCCAGATCCTAAACACTCACTGAACCTGCCTCCACCGCACTCTCAGACACTGCATTCCAGATCCTAAACACTCACTGAACCTGCCTCCACCACACTCTCAGACAGTGCATTCCAGATCCTAAACACTCACTGAACCTGCCTCCACCACACACTCAGACAGTGCATTCCAGATCCTAAGCATTCACTGAACCTGCCTGCACCACACTCTCAGACAATGCATTCCAGATCCTAAACACTCACTGAACCTGCCTCCACCACACTCTCAGACAGTGCATTCCAGATCCTAAACACACACTGAACCTGCCTCCACCACACTCTCAGGCAGTGCATTCCAGATCCTAAACACTCACTGAACCTGCCTCCACCACACTCTCAGGCAGTGCATTCCAGATCCTAAACACTCACTGAACCTGCCTCCACCACACTCTCAGACAGTGCATTCCAGATCCTTAACACTCACTGAACCTGCCTCCACCACACTCTCAGGCAGTGCATTCCAGATCCTAAACAGACACTGAAGCTGCCTCCAACACACTCTCAGACAGTGCATTCCAGATCCTAAACACACAATGAACCTGCCTGCACCACGCTCTCATACAGTGCATTCCAGATCCTAAACACTCACTGACCCTGCCTCGACCACACACTCAGACAGTGCATTCCAGATCCTAAACATTCACTGAACCTGCCTCCACCACACTCTCAGACAGTGCATTCCAGATCCTAAACACTCACTGAACCTGCCTCCACCACAATCTCAAACAGTGCATTCCAGATCCTAAGCACTCACTGAACCTGCCTTCACCACACTCTCATACAGTGAATTCCAGATCCTAAACACTCACTGAACCTGCCTCCACCACACACTCAGACAGTGCATTCCAGATCCTAAACATTCACTGAACCTGCCTGCACCACACTCTCACACAATGCATTCCAGATCCTAAACACACACTGAACCTGCCTCCACCACACTCTCAGACAGTGCATTCCAGATCCTAAACACTCAATGAACCTGCGTCCACCATGCTCTCAGGCAGTGCATTCCAGATCCTAAACATTCACTGAACCTGCCTCCACCACACTCTCAGGCAGTGCGTTCCAGATCCTCAACACACACTGAACCTGCCTCCACCACACTCTCAGGCAGTGCATTCCAGATCCTCAACACACACTGAACCTGCCTCCACCGCAATCTCAAACAGTGCATTCCAGATCCTAAGCACTCACTGAACCTGCATTCACCACACTCTCATACAGTGCATTCCAGATCCTAAACACTCACTGAACCTGCCTCCACCACACACTCAGACAGTGCATTCCAGATCCTAAACATTCACTGAACCTGCCTGCACCACACTCTCAGACAATGCATTCCAGATCCTAAACACTCACTGAACCTGCCTCCACCACACTCTCATACAGTGCATTCCAGATCCTAAACACACACTGAACCTGCCTCAACCACACTCTCAGGCAGTGCATTCCAGATCCTAAACACTCACTGAACCTGCCTCCACCACACTCTCAGGCATTGCATTCCAGATCCTAAACACTCACTGAACCTGCCTCCACCACACTCTCAGACAGTGCATTCCAGATCCTTAACACTCACTGAACCTGCCTCCACCACACTCTCAGGCAGTGCATTCCAGATCCTAAACAGACACTGAAGCTGCCTCCAACACACTCTCAGACAGTGCATTCCAGATCCTAAACACACACTGAACCTGCCTCCACCACACTCTCAGACAGTGCATTCCAGATCCTAAACACTCACTGAACCTGCCTCTACCACACACTCAGACAGTGCATTCCAGATCCTAAACATTAACTGAACCTGCCTCCACCACACTCTCAGACAGTGCATTCCAGATCCTAAACACCCACTGAACCTGCCTCCACCACACTCTCAGACAGTGCATTCCAGATCCTAAACACCCACTGAACCTGCCTCCACCACACTCTCAGACAGTGCATTCCAGATCCTAAACACTCACTGACCCTGCCTCCACCACACTCTCAGACAGTGCATTCCAGATCCTAAACACTCACTGAACCTGCCTCCACCGCACTCTCAGACACTGCATTCCAGATCCTAAACACTCACTGAACCTGCCTCCACCACACTCTCAGACAGTGCATTCCAGATACTAAACACTCACTGAACCTGCCTCCACCACACTCTCAGACAGTGCATTCCAGATCCTAAACACTCACTGAACCTGCCTCCACCACACTCTCAGACAGTGCATTCCAGATCCTAAATAGTCACTGAACCTGCCTCCACCACACTCTCAGACAGTGCATTCCAGATCCTAAACACTCACTGAACCTGCCTCCACCACACTCTCAGACAGTGCATTCCAGATCCTAAATAGTCACTGAACCTGCCTCCACCACACTCTCAGACAGTGCATTCCAGATCCTAAATAGTCACTGAACCTGCCTCCACCACACTCTCAGACAGTGCATTCCAGATCCTAAACACACACTGAACCTGCCTCCACCGCACTCTCAGGCAGTGCATTCCAGATCCTAAACACCCACTGAACCTGCCTCCACCACACTCTCAGACAGTGCATTCCAGATACTAAACACTCACTGAACCTGCCTCCACCACACTCTCAGACACTGCATTCCAGATCCTAAACACTCACTGAACCTGCCTCCACCACACTCTCAGACAGTGCATTCCAGATCCTAAATAGTCACTGAACCTGCCTCCACTGCACTCTCAGACAGTGCATTCCAGATCATAAAAACACTCACTGAATCTGCCTCCACCGCACTCTCAGACAATGCATTCCAGATCCTAAACACGCACTGAACCTGCCTCCACCACACTCTCAGACAGTGCATTAAAGATCCTAAACACTCACTGAACCTGCCTCCACCACACTCTCAAACACTGCATTCCCGATCCGAAACACTCTCTGAACCTGCCTCCACCGCACTCTCAGACAGTGCATTTCAATCCTAAACACGCACTGAACCTGCCTCCACCACACTCTCAGACAGTGCATTCCAGATCCTAAACACTCACTGAAGCTGCCTCCAACACACTCTCAGACAGTGCATTCCAGATCCTAAACACACACTGAACTTGCCTCCACCACACTCTCAGAGAGTGTATTCCAGAACCTAAACATTCACTGAACCTGCCTCCACCACACTCTCAGACACTGCATTCCAGATCCTAAACACTCACTGAACCTGCCTCCACCACACTCTCAGACAGTGCATTCCAGATACTAAACACTCACTGAACCTGCCTCCACCACACTCTCAGACACTGCATTCCAGATCCTAAACACTCACTGAACCTGCCTCCACCACACTCTCAGACAGTGCATTCCTGATCCTAAATAGTCACTGAACCTGCCTCCAATGCACTCTCAGACAGTGCATTCTAGATCCTAAACACACACTGAATCTGCCTCCACCACACTCTCAGACAGTGCATTCCAGATCCTAAACACTCACTGAACCTGCCTCCACCACACTCTCAGACTGTGCATTCCAGATACTAAACACTCACTGAACCTGCCGCCACCACACTCTCAGACAGTGCACTTCAATCCTAAACACGCACTGAACCTGCCTCCACCACACTCTCAGACAGTGCATTCCAGATCCTAAACACTCACTGAACCTGCCTCCACCACACTCTCAGACTGTGCATTCCAGATACTAAACACTCACTGAACCTGCCTCCACCTCACTCTCAGACAGTGCATTCCAGATCCTAAAAACTCAATGAACCTGCCTCCACCACACTCTCAGACTGTGCATTCCAGATACTAAACACTCAATGAACCTGCCTCCACCTCACTCTCAGACAGTGCATTCCAGATCCTAAACACTCACTGAACCTGCCTCCACCACACTCTCAGACTGTGCATTCCAGATACTAAACACTCACTGAACCTGCCTCCACCTCACTCTCAGACAGTGCATTCCAGATCCTAAATAGTCACTGAACCTGCCTCCACCACACTCTCAGACAGTGCATTCCAGATCCTAAACACACACTGAATCTGCCTCCACCGCAATCTCAGACAGTGCATTCCAGATCCTAAACACTCACTGAACCTGCCTCCACCACACTCTCAGACAGTGCATTCCAGATCCTAAACACTCACTGAACCTGCCTCCACCACACTCTCAGACTGTGCATTCCAGATACTAAACACTCACTGAACCTGCCTCCACCTCACTCTCAGACAGTGCATTCCAGATCCTAAACACTCAATGAACCTGCCTCCACCACAATCTCAGACAGTGCATTCCAGACCCTAAACACTCACTGAACCCGCCTCCACCACACTCTCAGACAGTGCAATCCAGATCCTAAACACTCACTGAACCTGCCTCCACCACACTCTCAGACAGTGCATTCCAGATCCTAAACACTCACTGAACCTGCCTCCACCACACTCTCAGACAGTGCACTTCAATCCTCAACACTTACTGAACCTGCCTCCACCACACTCTCAGACAGTGCATTCCAGATCCTAAACACTCACTGAACCTGCCTCCACCACACTCTCAGACTGTGCATTCCAGATACTAAACACTCACTGAACCTGCCTCCACCTCACTCTCAGACAGTGCATTCCAGATCCTAAACACTCAATGAACCTGCCTCCACCACAATCTCAGACAGTGCATTCCAGACCCTAAACACTCACTGAACCCGCCTCCACCACACTCTCAGACAGTGCATTCCAGATCCTAAAGACTCACTGAAGCTGCCTCCACCACACTCTCAGACAGTGCATTCCAGATCCTAAACATTCAATGAACCTGCCTCCACCACACTCTCAGACAGTGCATTCCAGATCCTAAACACTCACTGAAGCTGCCTCCAACACACTCTCAGACAGTGCATTCCAGATCATAAACACACACTGAACTTGCCTCCACCACACTCTCAGAGAGTGTATTCCAGAGCCTAAACATTCACTGAACCTGCCTCCACCACACTCTCAGACACTGCATTCCAGATCCTAAACACTCACTGAACCTGCCTCCACCACACTCTCAGGCAGTGCATTCCAGATCCTAAACACTCACTGAAACTGCCTCCACCACGCTCTCAGGCAGTGCATTCCAGATCCTAAACATTCACTGAACCTGCCTCCACCACACTCTCAGGCAGTGCGTTCCAGATCCTCAACACACACTGAACCTGCCTCCACCACACTCTCAGGCAGTGCATTCCAGATCCTCAACACACACTGAACCTGCCTCCACCACAATCTCAAACATTGCATTCCAGATCCTAAGCACTCACTGAACCTGCCTTCACCACACTCTCATACAGTGCATTCCAGATCCAAAACACTCACTGAACCTGCCTCCACCACACACTCAGAGAGTGCATTCCAGATCCTAAACATTTACTGAACCTGCCTCCACCACACTCTCAGGCAGTGCGTTCCAGATCCTCAACACACACTGAACCTGCCTCCACCACACTCTCAGGCAGTGCATTCCAGATCCTCAACACACACTGAACCTGCCTCCACCACAATCTCAAACATTGCATTCCAGATCCTAAGTACTCACTGAACCTGCCTTCACCACACTCTCATACAGTGCATTCCAGATCCTAAACATTCACTGAACCTGCCTGCATCACACTCTCAGACAATGCATTCCAGATCCTAAACACTCACTGAACCTGCCTCCACCACACTCTCAGTCAGTGCATTCCAGATCCTAAACACACACTGAACCTGCCTCCACCACACTCTCAGGCAGTGCATTCCAGATCCTAAACACTCACTGAACCTGCCTCCACCACACTCTCAGGCAGTGCATTCCAGATCCTAAACACTCACTGAACCTGCCTCCACCAGACTCTCAGGCAGTGCATTCCAGATCCGAAACAGACAGTGAAGCTGCCTCCAACACACTCTCAGGCAGTGCATTCCAGATCCTAAACACTCACTGAACCTGCCTCCACCACACTCTCAGGCAGTGCATTCCAGATCCTCAACACACACTGAACCTGCCTCCACCACAATCTCAAACATTGCATTCCAGATCCTAAGCACTCACTGAACCTGCCTTCACCACACTCTCATACAGTGCATTCCAGATCCTAAACATTCACTGAACCTGCCTCCACCACACTCTCAGGCAGTGCATTCCAGATCCTAAACACTCACTGAACCTGCCTCCACCAGACTCTCAGGCAGTGCATTCCAGATCCGAAACAGACAGTGAAGCTGCCTCCAACACACTCTCAGACAGTGCATTCCAGATCCTAAACACACACTGAACCTGCCTGCACCACGCTCTCATACAGTGCATTCCAGATCCTAAACACTCACTGACCCTGCCTCTACCACACACTCAGACAGTGCATTCCAGATCCTAAACATTCACTGAACCTGCCTCCACCACACTCTCAGACACTGCATTCCAGATCCTAAACACTCACTGAACCTGCCTCCACCACACTCTCAGACAGTGCATTCCAGATACTAAACACTCACTGAACCTGCCTCCACCACACTCTCAGACACTGCATTCCAGATCCTAAACACTCACTGAACCTGCCTCCACCACACTCTCAGACAGTGCATTCCAGATCCTAAATAGTCACTGAACCTGCCTCCACTGCACTCTCAGACAGTGCATTCCAGATCCTAAACACTCACTGAATCTGCCTCCACCGCACTCTCAGACAATGCATTCCAGATCCTAAACACTCACTGAATCTGCCTCCACCGCACTCTCAGACAGTGCACTTCAATCCTAAACACGCACTGAACCTGCCTCCACCACACTCTCAGACAGTGCATTCCAGATCCTAAACACTCACTGAACCTGCCTCCACCACACTCTCAAACACTGCATTCCCGATCCGAAACACTCTCTGAACCTGCCTCCACCGCACACTCAGACAGTGCATTTCAATCCTAAACATGCACTGAACCTGCCTCCACCACACTCTCAGACAGTGCATTCCAGATCCTAAACACTCACTGAAGCTGCCTCCAACACACTCTCAGACAGTGCATTCCAGATCCTAAACACACACTGAACTTGCCTCCACCACACTCTCAGAGAGTGTATTCCAGAACCTAAACATTCACTGAACCTGCCTCCACCACACTCTCAGACACTGCATTCCAGATCCTAAACACTCACTGAACCTGCCTCCACTACACTCTCAGACAGTGCATTCCAGATACTAAACACTCACTGAACCTGCCTCCACCACACTCTCAGACACTGCATTCCAGATCCTAAACACTCACTGAACCTGCCTCCACCACACTCTCAGACAGTGCATTCCAGATCCTAAATAGTCACTGAACCTGCCTCCAATGCACTCTCAGACCGTGCATTCTAGATCCTAAACACACACTGAATCTGCCTCCACCGCACTCTCAGACAGTGCACTTCAATCCGAAACACGCACTGAACCTGCCTCCACCACACACTCAGACAGTGCATTCCAGATCCTAAACACTCACTGAACCTGCCTCCACCACACTCTCAGACAGTGCATTCCAGATCCTAAACACTCACTGAACCTGCCTCCACCACACTCTCAGACAGTGCATTCCAGATACTAAACACTCACTGAACCTGCCTCCACCTCACTCTCAGACAGTGCATTCCAGATCCTAAAAACTCAATGAACCTGCCTCCACCACACTCTCAGGCAGTGCATTCCAGATCCTAAATAGTCACTGAACCTGCCTCCACTGCACTCTCAGACAGTGCATTCCAGATCCTAAACACACACTGAATCTGCCTCCACCGCACTCTCAGACAGTGCACTTCAATCCTCAACACGCACTGAACCTGCCTCCACCACACTCTCAGACAGTGCATTCCAGATCCTAAACACTCACTGAACCTGCCTCCACCACACTCTCAGACTGTGCATTCCAGATACTAAACACTCACTGAACCTGCCTCCACCTCACTCTCAGACAGTGCATTCCAGATCCTAAACACTCAATGAACCTGCCTCCACCACAATCTCAGACAGTGCATTCCAGATCCTAAACATTCAATGAAGCTGCCTCCACCACACTCTCAGACAGTGCATTCCAGATCCTAAACACTCACTGAAGCTGCCTCCACCACACTCCCAGACAGTGCATTCCAGATCCTAAACACTCACTGAACCTGCCTCCACCACACTCTCAGGCAGTGCATTCCAGATCCTAAACACTCACTGAACCTGCCTCCACCAGACTCTCAGGCAGTGCATTCCAGATCCGAAACAGACAGTGAAGCTGCCTCCAACACACTCTCAGACAGTGCATTCCAGATCCTAAACACACACTGAACCTGCCTGCACCACGCTCTCATACAGTGCATTCCAGATCCTAAACACTCACTGACCCTGCCTCTACCACACACTCAGACAGTGCATTCCAGATCCTAAACATTCACTGAACCTGCCTCCACCACACTCTCAGACACTGCATTCCAGATCCTAAACACTCACTGAACCTGCCTCCACCACACTCTCAGACAGTGCATTCCAGATACTAAACACTCACTGAACCTGCCTCCACCACACTCTCAGACACTGCATTCCAGATCCTAAACACTCACTGAACCTGCCTCCACCACACTCTCAGACAGTGCATTCCAGATCCTAAATAGTCACTGAACCTGCCTCCACTGCACTCTCAGACAGTGCATTCCAGATCCTAAACACTCACTGAATCTGCCTCCACCGCACTCTCAGACAATGCATTCCAGATCCTAAACACTCACTGAATCTGCCTCCACCGCACTCTCAGACAGTGCACTTCAATCCTAAACACGCACTGAATCTGCCTCCACCACACTCTCAGACAGTGCATTCCAGATCCTAAACACTCACTGAACCTGCCTCCACCACACTCTCAAACACTGCATTCCCGATCCGAAACACTCTCTGAACCTGCCTCCACCGCACACTCAGACAGTGCATTTCAATCCTAAACATGCACTGAACCTGCCTCCACCACACTCTCAGACAGTGCATTCCAGATCCTAAACACTCACTGAAGCTGCCTCCAACACACTCTCAGACAGTGCATTCCAGATCCTAAACACACACTGAACTTGCCTCCACCACACTCTCAGAGAGTGTATTCCAGAACCTAAACATTCACTGAACCTGCCTCCACCACACTCTCAGACACTGCATTCCAGATCCTAAACACTCACTGAACCTGCCTCCACTACACTCTCAGACAGTGCATTCCAGATCCTAAACACTCACTGAACCTGCCTCCACCACACTCTCAGACAGTGCATTCCAGATCCTAAATAGTCACTGAACCTGCCTCCAATGCACTCTCAGACCGTGCATTCTAGATCCTAAACACACACTGAATCTGCCTCCACCGCACTCTCAGACAGTGCACTTCAATCCGAAACAAGCACTGAACCTGCCTCCACCACACACTCAGACAGTGCATTCCAGATCCTAAACACTCACTGAACCTGCCTCCACCACACTCTCAGACAGTGCATTCCAGATCCTAAACACTCACTGAACCTGCCTCCACCACACTCTCAGACAGTGCATTCCAGATACTAAACACTCACTGAACCTGCCTCCACCTCACTCTCAGACAGTGCATTCCAGATCCTAAAAACTCAATGAACCTGCCTCCACCACACTCTCAGGCAGTGCATTCCAGATCCTAAATAGTCACTGAACCTGCCTCCACTGCACTCTCAGACAGTGCATTCCAGATCCTAAACACACACTGAATCTGCCTCCACCGCACTCTCAGACAGTGCACTTCAATCCTCAACACGCACTGAACCTGCCTCCACCACACTCTCAGACAGTGCATTCCAGATCCTAAACACTCACTGAACCTGCCTCCACCACACTCTCAGACTGTGCATTCCAGATACTAAACACTCACTGAACCTGCCTCCACCTCACTCTCAGACAGTGCATTCCAGATCCTAAACACTCAATGAACCTGCCTCCACCACAATCTCAGACAGTGCATTCCAGATCCTAAACATTCAATGAAGCTGCCTCCACCACACTCTCAGACAGTGCATTCCAGATCCTAAACACTCACTGAAGCTGCCTCCACCACACTCCCAGACAGTGCATTCCAGATCCTAAACATTCAATGAACCTGCCTCCACCACACTCTCAGACAGTGCATTCCAGATCCGAAACACACACTGAAGCTGCCTCCAACACACTCTCAGACAGTGCATTCCAGATCATAAACACACACTGAACTTGCCTCCACCACACTCTCAGAAAGTGCATTCCAGATCCTAAACACTCACTGAACCTGCGTCCACCACAATCTCAGGCAGTGCATTCCAGATCCTAAACAGACAGTGAAGCTGCCTCCAACACACTCTCAGACAGTGCATTCCAGATCCTAAACACTCACTGAAGCTGCCTCCAACACACTCTCAGACAGTGCATTCCAGATCCTAAACACACACTGAACTTGCCTCCACCAAACTCTCAGAGACTGTATTCCAGAACCTAAACATTCACTGAACCTGCCTCCACCACACTCTCAGACACTGCATTCCAGATCCTAAACACTCACTGAAGCTGCCTCCACCACACTCTCAGACAGTGCATTCCAGATCCTAAATACTCACTGAACCTGCCTGCACTGCACTCTCAGACAGTGCATTCCAGATCCTAAACACTCACTGAACCTGCCTCCACCACACTCTCAGACAGTGCATTCCAGATACTAAACACTCACTGAACCTGCCTCCACCTCACTCTCAGACAGGGCATTCCAGATCCTAAACACTCACTGAACTTGCCTCCACCACACTCTCAGACAGTGCATTCCAGATCCTAAAAATTCAATGAACCTGCCTCCACCACACTCTCAGACAGTGCATTCCAGATCCTAAACACTCACTGAAGCTGCCTCCAACACACTCTCAGACAGTGCATTCCAGATCCTAAACACACACTGAACTTGCCTCCACCACACTCTCAGACAGTGCATTCCAGATCCTAAACACTCACTGAAACTGCCTCCACCACAATCTCAGGCAGTGCATTCCAGATCCTAAACAGACAGTGAAGCTGCCTCCAACACATTCTCAGACAGTGCATTCCAGATCCTAAACACACACTGAACTTGCCTCCACCACACTCTCAGACAGTGAATACCAGATCCTAAACACTCACTGAACCTGCCTCCCCCACACTCTCAGACAGAGCATTCCACATCCTAAACACTCACTGAACCTGCCTCCACAACACTCTCAGACAGTGCATTCCAGATCCTAAACACTCACTGACCCTGCCTCCACCACACTCTCAGGCAGTGCATTCCAGATCCTAAACACTCACTGAACCTGCCTCCACCGCACTCTCAGGCAGTGCATTCCAGATCCTAAACACGCACTGAACCTGCCTCCACCACACTCTCAGACAGTGCATTCCAGATCCTAGACACTCACTGAACCTGCCTCCACCGCACTCTCAGACAGTGCATTCCAGATCCTAAACACTCACTGAACCTGCCTCCACCACACTCTCAGACAGTGCATTCCAGATCCAAAACACTCACTGAACCTGCCTCCACCACAATCTCAGACAATGCATTCCAGATCCTAAACTCTCACTGAATCTGCCTCCACCGCACTCTCAGACACTGCATTCCAGATCCTAAACACTCACTGAACCTGCCTCCACCACACTCTCAGACAGTGAATTCCAGATCCTAAACACTCACTGAACCTGCCTCCACCACTCTCTCAGACAGTGCAAGCCAGATCCTAAACATTCACTGAACCTGCCTCCACCACACACTCAGACAGTGCATTCCAGATCACTGACACACACTGAAGCTGCCTCCACCACACTCTCAGGCAGTGCATTCCAGATCCTAAACACACACTGAACCTGCCTCCACCACAATCTCAAACAGTGCATTCCAGATCCTAAACACTCACTGAACCTGCCTCCACCACACTCTCAGGCAGTGCATTCCCGATCCTAAACACTCACTGAACCTGCCTCCACCACACTCTCAGGCAGTGCATTCCCGATCCTAAACACTCACTGAACCTGCCTCTACCACACTCTCAGGCAGTGCATTCCCGATCCTAAACACTCACTGAACCTGCCTCCACCACACTCTCAGGCAGTGCATTCCCGATCCTAAACACTCACTGAACCTGCCTCTACCACACTCTCAGACAGTGCATTCCAGATCCTAACCACTCACTGAACCAGCCTCCACCACACTCTCAGGCAGTTCATTCCAGATACTAAACACTCACTGAACCTGCCTCCACCACACTCTCAGACAGTGCATTCCAGATCCTAAACACTCACTGAACCTGCCTCCACCACACACTCAGACAGTGCATTCCAGATCGCTGACACACACTGAAGCTGCCTCCACCACACTCTCAGGCAGTGCATTCCAGATCCTAAACACACACTGAACCTGCCTCCACCACACTCTCAGGCAGTGCATTCCAGATACTAAACACTCACTGAGCCTGCCTCCACCACACTCTCAGGCAGTGCATTCCAGATCCTGAACACTCACTGAACCTGCCTCCACCACACTCTCAGGCAGTGCATTTCAGATCCTAAAAATTCAATGAACCTGCCTCCACCACACTCTCAGACAGTGCATTCCAGATCCTAAACACTCACTGAAGCTGCCTCCAACACACTCTCAGACAGTGCATTCCAGATCCTAAACACACACTGAACTTGCCTCCACCACACTCTCAGACAGTGCATTCCAGATACTAAACACTCACTGAAACTGCCTCCACCACAATCTCAGGCAGTGCATTCCAGATCCTAAACAGACAGTGAAGCTGCCTCCAACACATTCTCAGACAGTGCATTCCAGATCCTAAACACACACTGAACTTGCCTCCACCACACTCTCAGACAGTGAATACCAGATTCTAAACACTCACTGAACCTGCCTCCCCCACACTCTCAGACAGAGCATTCCACATCCTAAACACTCACTGAACCTGCCTCCACAACACTCTCAGACAGTGCATTCCAGATCCTAAACACTCACTGACCCTGCCTCCACCACACTCTCAGGCAGTGCATTCCAGATCCTAAACACTCACTGAACCTGCCTCCACCGCACTCTCAGGCAGTGCATTCCAGATCCTAAACACGCACTGAACCTGCCTCCACCACACTCTCAGACAGTGCATTCCAGATCCTAGACACTCACTGAACCTGCCTCCACCGCACTCTCAGACAGTGCATTCCAGATCCTAAACACTCACTGAACCTGCCTCCACCACACTCTCAGACAGTGCATTCCAGATCCAAAACACTCACTGAACCTGCCTCCACCACAATCTCAGACAATGCATTCCAGATCCTAAACACTCACTGAACCTGCCTCCACCACACTCTCAGACAGTGAATTCCAGATCCTAAACACTCACTGAACCTGCCTCCACCACTCTCTCAGACAGTGCAAGCCAGATCCTAAACATTCACTGAACCTGCCTCCACCACACACTAAGACAGTGCATTCCAGATCGCTGACACACACTGAAGCTGCCTCCACCACACTCTCAGGCAGTGCATTCCAGATCCTAAACACTCACTGAACCTGCCTCCACCACACTCTCAGGCAGTGCATTCCCGATCCTAAACACTCACTGAACCTGCCTCCACCACACTCTCAGGCAGTGCATTCCCGATCCTAAACACTCACTGAACCTGCCTCTACCACACTCTCAGGCAGTGCATTCCCGATCCTAAACACTCACTGAACCTGCCTCTACCACACTCTCAGACAGTGCATTCCAGATCCTAACCACTCACTGAACCAGCCTCCACCACACTCTCAGGCAGTTCATTCCAGATACTAAACACTCACTGAACCTGCCTCCACCACACTCTCAGACAGTGCATTCCAGATCCTAAACACTCACTGAACCTGCCTCCACCACACACTCAGACAGTGCATTCCAGATCGCTGACACACACTGAAGCTGCCTCCACCACACTCTCAGGCAGTGCATTCCAGATCCTAAACACACACTGAACCTGCCTCCACCACACTCTCAGGCAGTGCATTCCAGATACTAAACACTCACTGAGCCTGCCTCCACCACACTCTCAGGCAGTGCATTCCAGATCCTGAACACTCACTGAACCTGCCTCCACCACACTCTCAGGCAGTGCATTTCAGATCCTAAATACTCACTGAAACTGCCTCCACCACACTCTCAGACAGTGCATTCCAGATCCGAAACACTCACTGAAGCTGCCTCCAACACACTCTCAGACAGTGCATTCCAGATCCTAAACACACACTGAACCTGCCTCCACCACACTCTCAGACAGTGCATTCCAGATCCTAAACATTCACTGAAGCTGCCTCCAACACACTCTCAGACACTGCATTCCAGATCCTAAACACACACTGAACTTGCCTCCACCACACTCTCAGAGAGTGTATTCCAGAACCTAAACATTCACTGAACCTGCCTCCACCACACTCTCAGACACTGCATTCCAGATCCTAAACACTCACTGAACCTGCCTCCACTACACTCTCAGACAGTGCATTCCAGATACTAAACACTCGCTGAACCTGCCTCCACCACACTCTCAGACACTGCATTCCAGATCCTAAACACTCACTGAACCTGCCTCCACCACACTCTCAGACAGTGCATTCCAGATCCTAAATAGTCACTGAACCTGCCTCCAATGCACTCTCAGACCGTGCATTCTAGATCCTAAACACACACTGAATCTGCCTCCACCGCACTCTCAGACAGTGCACTTCAATCCTAAACACGCACTGAACCTGCCTCCACCACACTCTCAGACAGTGCATTCCAGATCCTAAACACTCACTGAACCTGCCTCCACCACACTCTCAGACAGTGCATTCCAGATACTAAACACTCACTGAACCTGCCTCCACCTCACTCTCAGACAGAGCATTCCAGATCCTAAAAACTCAATGAACCTGCCTCCACCACACTCTCAGACAGTGCATTCCAGATCCTAAATAGTCACTGAACCTGCCTCCACTGCACTCTCAGACAGTGCATTCCAGATCCTAAACACTCACTGAATCTGCCTCCACCGCACTCTCAGACAGTGCACTTCAATCCTCAACACGCACTGAACCTGCCTCCACCACACTCTCAGACAGTGCATTCCAGATCCTAAACACTCACTGAACCTGCCTCCACCACACTCTCAGACTGTGCATTCCAGATACTAAACCCTCACTGAACCTGCCTCCACCTCACTCTCAGACAGTGCATTCCAGATCCTAAACACTCAATGAACCTGCCTCCACCACAATCTCAGACAGTGCATTCCAGATCCTAAACATTCAATGAACCTGCCTCCACCACACTCTCAGACAGTGCATTCCAGATCCTAAACACTCACTGAAGCTGCCTCCACCACACTCCCAGACAGTGCATTCCAGATCCTAAAAATTCAATGAACCTGCCTCCACCACACTCTCAGACAGTGCATTCCAGATCCGAAACACACACTGAAGCTGCCTCCAACACACTCTCAGACAGTGCATTCCAGCTCATAAACACACACTGAACTTGCCTCCACCACACTCTCAGAAAGTGCATTCCAGATCCTAAACACTCACTGAACCTGCCTCCACCACAATCTCAGGCAGTGCATTCCAGATCCTAAACAGACAGTGAAGCTGCCTCCAACACACTCTCAGAGAGTGTATTCCAGAACCTAAACATTCACTGAACCTGCCTCCACCACACTCTCAGACACTGCATTCCAGATCCTAAACACTCACTGAACCTGCCTCCACCACACTCTCAGACAGTGCATTCCAGATCCTAAATACTCACTGAACCTGCCTCCACTGCACTCTCAGACAGTGCATTCCAGATCCTAAACACTCACTGAACCTGCCTCCACCACACTCTCAGACAGTGCATTCCAGATACTAAACACTCACTGAACCTGCCTCCACCTCACTCTCAGACAGGGCATTCCAGATCCTAAACACTCACTGAACTTGCCTCCACCACACTCTCAGACAGTGCATTCCAGATCCTAAAAATTCAATGAACCTGCCTCCACCAGACTCTCAGACAGTGCATTCCAGATCCTAAACACTCACTGAAGCTGCCTCCAACACACTCTCAGACAGTGCATTCCAGATCCTAAACACACACTGAACTTGCCTCCACCACACTCGCAGACAGTGCATTCCAGATCCCAAACACTCACTGAAACTGCCTCCACCACAATCTCAGGCAGTGCATTCCAGATCCTAAACAGACAGTGAAGCTGCCTCCAACACACTCTCAGACAGTGCATTCCAGATCCTAAACACACACTGAACTTGCCTCCACCACACTCTCAGACAGTGAATTCCAGATCCTAAACACTCACTGAACCTGCCTCCCCCACACTCTCAGACAGAGCATTCCACATCCTAAACACTCACTGAACCTGCCTCCACAACACTCTCAGACAGTGCATTCCAGATACTAAACACTCACTGAAACTGCCTCCACCACAATCTCAGGCAGTGCATTCCAGATCCTAAACAGACAGTGAAGCTGCCTCCAACACATTCTCAGACAGTGCATTCCAGATCCTAAACACACACTGAACTTGCCTCCACCACACTCTCAGACAGTGAATACCAGATCCTAAACACTCACTGAACCTGCCTCCCCCACACTCTCAGACAGAGCATTCCACATCCTAAACACTCACTGAACCTGCCTCCACAACACTCTCAGACAGTGCATTCCAGATCCTAAACACTCACTGACCCTGCCTCCACCACACTCTCAGGCAGTGCATTCCAGATCCTAAACACTCACTGAACCTGCCTCCACCGCACTCTCAGGCAGTGCATTCCAGATCCTAAACACGCACTGAACCTGCCTCCACCACACTCTCAGACAGTGCATTCCAGATCCTAGACACTCACTGAACCTGCCTCCACCGCACTCTCAGACAGTGCATTCCAGATCCTAAACACTCACTGAACCTGCCTCCACCACACTCTCAGACAGTGCATTCCAGATCCAAAACACTCACTGAACCTGCCTCCACCACAATCTCAGACAATGCATTCCAGATCCTAAACACTCACTGAACCTGCCTCCACCACACTCTCAGACAGTGAATTCCAGATCCTAAACACTCACTGAACCTGCCTCCACCACTCTCTCAGACAGTGCAAGCCAGATCCTAAACATTCACTGAACCTGCCTCCACCACACACTCAGACAGTGCATTCCAGATCGCTGACACACACTGAAGCTGCCTCCACCACACTCTCAGGCAGTGCATTCCAGATCCTAAACACTCACTGAACCTGCCTCCACCACACTCTCAGGCAGTGCATTCCCGATCCTAAACACTCACTGAACCTGCCTCCACCACACTCTCAGGCAGTGCATTCCCGATCCTAAACACTCACTGAACCTGCCTCTACCACACTCTCAGGCAGTGCATTCCCGATCCTAAACACTCACTGAACCTGCCTCTACCACACTCTCAGACAGTGCATTCCAGATCCTAACCACTCACTGAACCAGCCTCCACCACACTCTCAGGCAGTTCATTCCAGATACTAAACACTCACTGAACCTGCCTCCACCACACTCTCAGACAGTGCATTCCAGATCCTAAACACTCACTGAACCTGCCTCCACCACACACTCAGACAGTGCATTCCAGATCGCTGACACACACTGAAGCTGCCTCCACCACACTCTCAGGCAGTGCATTCCAGATCCTAAACACACACTGAACCTGCCTCCACCACACTCTCAGGCAGTGCATTCCAGATACTAAACACTCACTGAGCCTGCCTCCACCACACTCTCAGGCAGTGCATTCCAGATCCTGAACACTCACTGAACCTGCCTCCACCACACTCTCAGGCAGTGCATTTCAGATCCTAAATACTCACTGAAACTGCCTCCACCACACTCTCAGACAGTGCATTCCAGATCCGAAACACTCACTGAAGCTGCCTCCAACACACTCTCAGACAGTGCATTCCAGATCCTAAACACACACTGAACCTGCCTCCACCACACTCTCAGACAGTGCATTCCAGATCCTAAACATTCACTGAAGCTGCCTCCAACACACTCTCAGACACTGCATTCCAGATCCTAAACACACACTGAACTTGCCTCCACCACACTCTCAGAGAGTGTATTCCAGAACCTAAACATTCACTGAACCTGCCTCCACCACACTCTCAGACACTGCATTCCAGATCCTAAACACTCACTGAACCTGCCTCCACTACACTCTCAGACAGTGCATTCCAGATACTAAACACTCGCTGAACCTGCCTCCACCACACTCTCAGACACTGCATTCCAGATCCTAAACACTCACTGAACCTGCCTCCACCACACTCTCAGACAGTGCATTCCAGATCCTAAATAGTCACTGAACCTGCCTCCAATGCACTCTCAGACCGTGCATTCTAGATCCTAAACACACACTGAATCTGCCTCCACCGCACTCTCAGACAGTGCACTTCAATCCTAAACACGCACTGAACCTGCCTCCACCACACTCTCAGACAGTGCATTCCAGATCCTAAACACTCACTGAACCTGCCTCCACCACACTCTCAGACAGTGCATTCCAGATACTAAACACTCACTGAACCTGCCTCCACCTCACTCTCAGACAGAGCATTCCAGATCCTAAAAACTCAATGAACCTGCCTCCACCACACTCTCAGACAGTGCATTCCAGATCCTAAATAGTCACTGAACCTGCCTCCACTGCACTCTCAGACAGTGCATTCCAGATCCTAAACACACACTGAATCTGCCTCCACCGCACTCTCAGACAGTGCACTTCAATCCTCAACACGCACTGAACCTGCCTCCACCACACTCTCAGACAGTGCATTCCAGATCCTAAACACTCACTGAACCTGCCTCCACCACACTCTCAGACTGTGCATTCCAGATACTAAACCCTCACTGAACCTGCCTCCACCTCACTCTCAGACAGTGCATTCCAGATCCTAAACACTCAATGAACCTGCCTCCACCACAATCTCAGACAGTGCATTCCAGATCCTAAACATTCAATGAACCTGCCTCCACCACACTCTCAGACAGTGCATTCCAGATCCTAAACACTCACTGAAGCTGCCTCCACCACACTCCCAGACAGTGCATTCCAGATCCTAAAAATTCAATGAACCTGCCTCCACCACACTCTCAGACAGTGCATTCCAGATCCGAAACACACACTGAAGCTGCCTCCAACACACTCTCAGACAGTGCATTCCAGCTCATAAACACACACTGAACTTGCCTCCACCACACTCTCAGAAAGTGCATTCCAGATCCTAAACACTCACTGAACCTGCCTCCACCACAATCTCAGGCAGTGCATTCCAGATCCTAAACAGACAGTGAAGCTGCCTCCAACACACTCTCAGAGAGTGTATTCCAGAACCAAAACATTCACTGAACCTGCCTCCACCACACTCTCAGACACTGCATTCCAGATCCTAAACACTCACTGAACCTGCCTCCACCACACTCTCAGACAGTGCATTCCAGATCCTAAATACTCACTGAACCTGCCTCCACTGCACTCTCAGACAGTGCATTCCAGATCCTAAACACTCACTGAACCTGCCTCCACCACACTCTCAGACAGTGCATTCCAGATACTAAACACTCACTGAACCTGCCTCCACCTCACTCTCAGACAGGGCATTCCAGATCCTAAACACTCACTGAACTTGCCTCCACCACACTCTCAGACAGTGCATTCCAGATCCTAAAAATTCAATGAACCTGCCTCCACCAGACTCTCAGACAGTGCATTCCAGATCCTAAACACTCACTGAAGCTGCCTCCAACACACTCTCAGACAGTGCATTCCAGATCCTAAACACACACTGAACTTGCCTCCACCACACTCGCAGACAGTGCATTCCAGATCCCAAACACTCACTGAAACTGCCTCCACCACAATCTCAGGCAGTGCATTCCAGATCCTAAACAGACAGTGAAGCTGCCTCCAACACACTCTCAGACAGTGCATTCCAGATCCTAAACACACACTGAACTTGCCTCCACCACACTCTCAGACAGTGAATTCCAGATCCTAAACACTCACTGAACCTGCCTCCCCCACACTCTCAGACAGAGCATTCCACATCCTAAACACTCACTGAACCTGCCTCCACAACACTCTCAGACAGTGCATTTCAGATCCTAAACACTCACTGACCCTGCCTCCACCACACTCTCAGGCAGTGCATTCCAGATCCTAAACACTCACTGAACCTGCCTCCACCGCACTCTCAGGCAGTGCATTCCAGATCCTAAACACGCACTGAACCTGCCTCCACCACACTCTCAGACAGTGCATTCCAGATCCTAGACACTCACTGAACCTGCCTCCACCGCACTCTCAGACAGTGCATTCCAGATCCTAAACACTCACTGAACCTGCCTCCACCACACTCTCAGACAGTGCATTCCAGATCCAAAACACTCACTGAACCTGCCTCCACCACAATCTCAGACAATGCATTCCAGATCCTAAACGCTCACTGAATCTGCCTCCACCGCACTCTCAGACACTGCATTCCAGATCCTAAACACTCACTGAACCTGCCTCCACCACACTCTCAGACAGTGAATTGCAGATCCTAAACACTCACTGAACCTGCCTCCACCACTCTCTCAGACAGTGCAAGCCAGATCCTAAACATTCACTGAACCTGCCTCCACCACACACTCAGACAGTGCATTCCAGATCGCTGACACACACTGAAGCTGCCTCCACCACACTCTCAGGCAGTGCATTCCAGATCCTAAACACACACTGAACTTGCCTCCACCACAATCTCAAACAGTGCATTCCAGATCCTAAACACTCACTGAACCTGCCTCCACCACACTCTCAGGCAGTGCATTCCCGATCCTAAACACTCACTGAACCTGCCTCCACCACACTCTCAGGCAGTGCATTCCCGATCCTAAACACTCACTGAACCTGCCTCTACCACACTCTCAGGCAGTGCATTCCCGATCCTAAACACTCACTGAACCTGCCTCTACCACACTCTCAGACAGTGCATTCAAGATCCTAACCACTCACTGAACCAGCCTCCACCACACTCTCAGGCAGTTCATTCCAGATACTAAACACTCACTGAACCTGCCTCCACCACACTCTCAGACAGTGCATTCCAGATCCTAAACACTCACTGAACCTGCCTCCACCACACACTCAGACAGTGCATTCCAGATCGCTGACACACACTGAAGCTGCCTCCACCACACTCTCAGGCAGTGCATTCCAGATCCTAAACACACACTGAACCTGCCTCCACCACACTCTCAGGCAGTGCATTCCAGATACTAAACACTCACTGAGCCTGCCTCCACCACACTCTCAGGCAGTGCATTCCAGATCCTGAACACTCACTGAACCTGCCTCCACCACACTCTCAGGCAGTGCATTTCAGATCCTAAATACTCACTGAAACTGCCTCCACCACACTCTCAGACAGTGCATTCCAGATCCTAAACACTCACTGAAGCTGCCTCCAACACACTCTCAGACAGTGCATTCCAGATCCTAAACACACACTGAACTTGCCTCCACCACACTCTCAGACAGTGCATTCCAGATCCTAAACACTCACTGAACCTGCCTCCACCACACTCTCAGACAGTGAATTCCAGATCCTAAACACTCACTGAACCTGCCTCCACCACTCTCTCAGACAGTGCAAGCCAGATCCTAAACATTCACTGAACGTGCCTCCACCACACACTCAGACAGTGCATTCCAGATCGCTGACACACACTGAAGCTGCCTCCACCACACTCTCAGGCAGTGCATTCCAGATCCTAAACACACACTGAACCTGCCTCCAACACAATCTCAAACAGTGCATTCCAGATACTAAACACTCACTGAACCTGCCTCCACCACACTCTCAGACAGTGCATTCCAGATCCTAAAGACTCACTGAACCTGCCTCCAAAACACTCTCAGGCAGTGCATTCCCGATCCTAAACACTCACTGAACCTGCCTCCACCACACTCTCAGGCAGTGCATTCCCGATCCTAAACACTCACTGATCCTGCCTGTACCACACTCTCAGGCATTGCATTCACGATCCTAAACACTCACTGAACCTGCCTCCACCACACTCTCAGGCAGTGCATTCCCGATCCTAAACACTCACTGAACCTGCCTCCACCACACTCTCAGACAGTGCATTCCAGATCCTAACCACTCACTGAACCAGCCTCCACCACACTCTCAGGCAGTTCATTCCACATATTAAACACTCACTGAACCTGCCTCCACCACACTCTCAGACAGTGCATTCCAGATACTAAACACTCACTGAACTTGCCTCCACCACACTCTCAGACAGTGCATTCCAGATCCTAAAAATTCAATGAACCTGCCTCCACCACACTCTCAGACATTGCATTCCAGATCCTAAACACTCACTGAAGCTGACTCCAACACACTCTCAGACAGTGCATTCCAGATCCTAAACACACACTGAACTTGCCTCCACCACACTCTCAGACAGTGCATTCCAGATCCTAAACACTCACTGAAACTGCCTCCACCACAATCTCAGGCAGTGCATTCCAGATCCTAAACAGACAGTGAAGCTGCCTCCAACACACTCTCAGACAGTGCATTCCAGATACTAAACAGTCACTGAACCTGCCTCCACCTCACTCTCAGACAGGGCATTCCAGATCCTAAACACTCACTGAACTTGCCTCCACCACACTCTCAGACAGTGCATTCCAGATCCTAAAAATTCAATGAACCTGCCTCCACCACACTCTCAGACAGTGCATTCCAGATCCTAAACACTCACTGAAGCTGCCTCCAACACACTCTCAGACAGTGCATTCCAGATCCTAAACACACACTGAACTTGCCTCCACCACACTCTCAGACAGTGCATTCCAGATCCTAAACACTCACTGAACCTGCCTCCACCACACACTCAGACAGTGCATTCCAGATCGCTGACACACACTGAAGCTGCCTCCACCACACTCTCAGGCAGTGCATTCCAGATCCTAAACACACACTGAACCTGCCTCCACCACACTCTCAGGCAGTGCATTCCAGATACTAAACACTCACTGAGCCTGCCTCCACCACACTCTCAGGCAGTGCATTCCAGATCCTGAACACTCACTGAACCTGCCTCCACCACACTCTCAGGCAGTGCATTTCAGATCCTAAATACTCACTGAAACTGCCTCCACCACACTCTCAGACAGTGCATTCCAGATCCTAAACACTCACTGAAGCTGCCTCCAACACACTCTCAGACAGTGCATTCCAGATCCTAAACACACACTGAACTTGCCTCCACCACACTCTCAGACAGTGCATTCCAGATCCTAAACACTCACTGAACCTGCCTCCACCACACTCTCAGACAGTGAATTCCAGATCCTAAACACTCACTGAACCTGCCTCCACCACTCTCTCAGACAGTGCAAGCCAGATCCTAAACATTCACTGAACGTGCCTCCACCACACACTCAGACAGTGCATTCCAGATCGCTGACACACACTGAAGCTGCCTCCACCACACTCTCAGGCAGTGCATTCCAGATCCTAAACACACACTGAACCTGCCTCCAACACAATCTCAAACAGTGCATTCCAGATACTAAACACTCACTGAACCTGCCTCCACCACACTCTCAGACAGTGCATTCCAGATCCTAAAGACTCACTGAACCTGCCTCCAAAACACTCTCAGGCAGTGCATTCCCGATCCTAAACACTCACTGAACCTGCCTCCACCACACTCTCAGGCAGTGCATTCCCGATCCTAAACACTCACTGATCCTGCCTGTACCACACTCTCAGGCATTGCATTCACGATCCTAAACACTCACTGAACCTGCCTCCACCACACTCTCAGACAGTGCATTCCAGATCCTAAACACTCACTGAACCTGCCTCCACCACACTCTCAGACAGTGCATTCCAGATCCTAACCACTCACTGAACCAGCCTCCACCACACTCTCAGGCAGTTCATTCCACATATTAAACACTCACTGAACCTGCCTCCACCACACTCTCAGACAGTGCATTCCAGATACTAAACACTCACTGAACTTGCCTCCACCACACTCTCAGACAGTGCATTCCAGATCCTAAAAATTCAATGAACCTGCCTCCACCACACTCTCAGACATTGCATTCCAGATCCTAAACACTCACTGAAGCTGCCTCCAACACACTCTCAGACAGTGCATTCCAGATCCTAAACACACACTGAACTTGCCTCCACCACACTCTCAGACAGTGCATTCCAGATCCTAAACACTCACTGAAACTGCCTCCACCACAATCTCAGGCAGTGCATTCCAGATCCTAAACAGACAGTGAAGCTGCCTCCAACACACTCTCAGACAGTGCATTCCAGATACTAAACAGTCACTGAACCTGCCTCCACCTCACTCTCAGACAGGGCATTCCAGATCCTAAACACTCACTGAACTTGCCTCCACCACACTCTCAGACAGTGCATTCCAGATCCTAAAAATTCAATGAACCTGCCTCCACCACACTCTCAGACAGTGCATTCCAGATCCTAAACACTCACTGAAGCTGCCTCCAACACACTCTCAGACAGTGCATTCCAGATCCTAAACACACACTGAACTTGCCTCCACCACACTCTCAGACAGTGCATTCCAGATCCTAAACACTCACTGAAACTGCCTCCACCACAATCTCAGGCAGTGCATTCCAGATCCTAAACAGACAGTGAAGCTGCCTCCAACACATTCTCAGACAGTGCATTCCAGATCCTAAACACACACTGAACTTGCCTCCACCACTCTCTCAGACAGTGAATACCAGATCCTAAACACTCACTGAACCTGCCTCCCCCACACTCTCAGACAGAGCATTCCACATCCTAAACACTCACTGAACCTGCCTCCACAACACTCTCAGACAGTGCATTCCAGATCCTAAACACTCACTGACCCTGCCTCCACCACACTCTCTGGCAGTGCATTCCAGATCCTAAACACTCACTGAACCTGCCTCCACCGCACTCTCAGGCAGTGCATTCCAGATCCTAAACACGCACTGAACATGCCTCCACCACACTCTCAGACAGTGCATTCCAGATCCTAGACACTCACTGAACCTGCCTCCACCGCACTCTCAGACAGTGCATTCCAGATCCTAAACACTCACTGAACCTGCCTCCACCACACTCTCAGACAGTGCATTCCAGATCCAAAACACTCACTGAACCTGCCTCCACCACAATCTCAGACAATGCATTCCAGATCCTAAACGCTCACTGAATCTGCCTCCACTGCACTCTCAGACACTGCATTCCAGATCCTAAACACTCACTGAACCTGCCTCCACCACACTCTCAGACAGTGAATTCCAGATCCTAAACACTCACTGAACCTGCCTCCACCACTCTCTCAGACAGTGCAAGCCAGATCCTAAACACTCACTGAACCTGCCTCCACCACACACTCAGACAGTGCATTCCAGATCGCTGACACACACTGAAGCTGCCTCCACCACACTCTCAGGCAGTGCATTCCAGATCCTAAACACACACTGAACCTGCCTCCACCACAATCTCAAACAGTGCATTCCAGATCCTAAACACTCACTGAACCTGCCTCCACCACACTCTCAGGCAGTGCATTCCCGATCCTAAACACTCACTGAACCTGCCTCCACCACACTCTCAGGCAGTGCATTCCCGATCCTAAACACTCACTGAACCTGCCTCTACCACACTCTCAGGCAGTGCATTCCCGATCCTAAACACTCACTGAACCTGCCTCTACCACACTCTCAGACAGTGCATTCCAGATCCTAACCACTCACTGAACCAGCCTCCACCACACTCTCAGGCAGTTCATTCCAGATACTAAACACTCACTGAACCTGCCTCCACCACACTCTCAGACAGTGCATTCCAGATCCTAAACACTCACTGAACCTGCCTCCACCACACACTCAGACAGTGCATTCCAGATCGCTGACACACACTGAAGCTGCCTCCACCACACTCTCAGGCAGTGCATTCCAGATCCTAAACACACACTGAACCTGCCTCCACCACACTCTCAGGCAGTGCATTCCAGATCCTAAACACTCACTGAACCTGCCTCCACTACACTCTCAGACAGTGCATTCCAGATACTAAACACTCACTGAACCTGCCTCCACCACACTCTCAGACAGTGCATTCCCGATCCTAAACACTCACTGAACCTGCCTCCACCACACTCTCAGACAGTGCATTCCAGATCCTAACCACTCACTGAACCAGCCTCCACCACACTCTCAGGCAGTTCATTCCACATACTAAACACTCACTGAACCTGCCTCCACCACACTCTCAGACAGTGCATTCCAGATACTAAACACTCACTGAACCTGCCTCCACCTCACTCTCAGACAGGGCATTCCAGATCCTAAACACTCACTGAACTTGCCTCCACCACACTCTCAGACAGTGCATTCCAGATCCTAAAAATTCAATGAACCTGCCTCCACCACACTCTCAGACATTGCATTCCAGATCCTAAACACTCACTGAAGCTGCCTCCAACACACTCTCAGACAGTGCATTCCAGATCCTAAACACACACTGAACTTGCCTCCACCACACTCTCAGACAGTGCATTCCAGATCCTAAACACTCACTGAAACTGCCTCCACCACAATCTCAGGCAGTGCATTCCAGATCCTAAACAGACAGTGAAGCTGCCTCCAACACACTCTCAGACAGTGCATTCCAGATACTAAACACTCACTGAACCTGCCTCCACCTCACTCTCAGACAGGGCATTCCAGATCCTAAACACTCACTGAACTTGCCTCCACCACACTCTCAGACAGTGCATTCCAGATCCTAAAAATTCAATGAACCTGCCTCCACCACACTCTCAGACAGTGCATTCCAGATCCTAAACACTCACTGAAGCTGCCTCCAACACACTCTCAGACAGTGCATTCCAGATCCTAAACACACACTGAACTTGCCTCCACCACACTCTCAGACAGTGCATTCCAGATCCTAAACACTCACTGAAACTGCCTCCACCACAATCTCAGGCAGTGCATTCCAGATCCTAAACAGACAGTGAAGCTGCCTCCAACACATTCTCAGACAGTGCATTCCAGATCCTAAACACACACTGAACTTGCCTCCACCACACTCTCAGACAGTGAATACCAGATCCTAAACACTCACTGAACCTGCCTCCCCCACACTCTCAGACAGAGCATTCCACATCCTAAACACTCACTGAACCTGCCTCCACAACACTCTCAGACAGTGCATTCCAGATCCTAAACACTCACTGACCCTGCCTCCACCACACTCTCAGGCAGTGCATTCCAGATCCTAAACACTCACTGAACCTGCCTCCACCGCACTCTCAGGCAGTGCATTCCAGATCCTAAACACGCACTGAACCTGCCTCCACCACACTCTCAGACAGTGCATTCCAGATCCTAGACACTCACTGAACCAGCCTCCACCACACTCTCTGGCAGTTCATTCCAGATACTAAACACTCACTGAACCTGCCTCCACCACACTCTCAGACAGTGCATTCCAGATCCTAAACACTCACTGAACCTGCCTCCACCACACACTCAGACAGTGCATTCCAGATCGCTGACACACACTGAAGCTGCCTCCACCACACTCTCAGGCAGTGCATTCCAGATCCTAAACACACACTGAACCTGCCTCCACCACACTCTCAGGCAGTGCATTCCAGATCCTAAACACTCACTGAACCTGCCTCCACTACACTCTCAGACAGTGCATTCCAGATACTAAACACTCACTGAACCTGCCTCCACCACACTCTCAGACAGTGCATTCCCGATCCTAAACACTCACTGAACCTGCCTCCACCACACTCTCAGACAGTGCATTCCAGATCCTAACCACTCACTGAACCAGCCTCCACCACACTCTCAGGCAGTTCATTCCACATACTAAACACTCACTGAACCTGCCTCCACCACACTCTCAGACAGTGCATTCCAGATACTAAACACTCACTGAACCTGCCTCCACCTCACTCTCAGACAGGGCATTCCAGATCCTAAACACTCACTGAACTTGCCTCCACCACACTCTCAGACAGTGCATTCCAGATCCTAAAAATTCAATGAACCTGCCTCCACCACACTCTCAGACATTGCATTCCAGATCCTAAACACTCACTGAAGCTGCCTCCAACACACTCTCAGACAGTGCATTCCAGATCCTAAACACACACTGAACTTGCCTCCACCACACTCTCAGACAGTGCATTCCAGATCCTAAACACTCACTGAAACTGCCTCCACCACAATCTCAGGCAGTGCATTCCAGATCCTAAACAGACAGTGAAGCTGCCTCCAACACACTCTCAGACAGTGCATTCCAGATACTAAACACTCACTGAACCTGCCTCCACCTCACTCTCAGACAGGGCATTCCAGATCCTAAACACTCACTGAACTTGCCTCCACCACACTCTCAGACAGTGCATTCCAGATCCTAAAAATTCAATGAACCTGCCTCCACCACACTCTCAGACAGTGCATTCCAGATCCTAAACACTCACTGAAGCTGCCTCCAACACACTCTCAGACAGTGCATTCCAGATCCTAAACACACACTGAACCTGCCTCCACCACACTCTCAGACAGTGCATTCCAGATCCTAAACACTCACTGAAACTGCCTCCACCACAATCTCAGGCAGTGCATTCCAGATCCTAAACAGACAGTGAAGCTGCCTCCAACACATTCTCAGACAGTGCATTCCAGATCCTAAACACACACTGAACTTGCCTCCACCACACTCTCAGACAGTGAATACCAGATCCTAAACACTCACTGAACCTGCCTCCCCCACACACTCAGACAGAGCATTCCACATCCTAAACACTCACTGAACCTGCCTCCACAACACTCTCAGACAGTGCATTCCAGATCCTAAACACTCACTGACCCTGCCTCCACCATACTCTCAGGCAGTGCATTCCAGATCCTAAACACTCACTGAAACTGCCTCCACCGCACTCTCAGGCAGTGCATTCCAGATCCTAAACACGCACTGAACCTGCCTCCACCACACTCTCAGACAGTGCATTCCAGATCCTAAACACTCACTGAACCTGCCTCCAAAACACTCTCAGGCAGTGCATTCCCGATCCTAAACACTCACTGAACCTGCCTCCACCACACTCTCAGGCAGTGCATTCCCGATCCTAAACACTCACTGATCCTGCCTGTACCACACTCTCAGGCATTGCATTCCCGATCCTAAACACTCACTGAACCTGCCTCCACCACACTCTCAGGCAGTGCATTCCCGATCCTAAACACTCACTGAACCTGCCTCCACCACACTCTCAGACAGTGCATTCCAGATCCTAACCACTCACTGAACCAGCCTCCACCACACTCTCAGGTAGTTCATTCCACATACTAAACACTCACTGAACCTGCCTCCACCACACTCTCAGACAGTGCATTCCAGATACTAAACACTCACTGAACCTGCCTCCACCTCACTCTCAGACAGGGCATTCCAGATCCTAAACACTCACTGAACTTGCCTCCACCACACTCTCAGACAGTGCATTCCAGATCCTAAAAATTCAATGAACCTGCCTCCACCACACTCTCAGACATTGCATTCCAGATCCTAAACACTCACTGAAGCTGCCTCCAACACACTCTCAGACAGTGCATTCCAGATCCTAAACACACACTGAACTTGCCTCCACCACACTCTCAGACAGTGCATTCCAGATCCTAAACACTCACTGAAACTGCCTCCAACACAATCTCAGGCAGTGCATTCCAGATCCTAAACAGACAGTGAAGCTGCCTCCAACACACTCTCAGACAGTGCATTCCAGATACTAAACACTCACTGAACCTGCCTCCACCTCACTCTCAGACAGGGCATTCCAGATCCTAAACACTCACTGAACTTGCCTCCACCACACTCTCAGACAGTGCATTCCAGATCCTAAAAATTCAATGAACCTGCCTCCACCACACTCTCAGACAGTGCATTCCAGATCCTAAACACTCACTGAAGCTGCCTCCAACACACTCTCAGACAGTGCATTCCAGATCCTAAACACACACTGAACCTGCCTCCACCACACTCTCAGACAGTGCATTCCAGATCCTAAACACTCACTGAAACTGCCTCCACCACAATCTCAGGCAGTGCATTCCAGATCCTAAACAGACAGTGAAGCTGCCTCCAACACATTCTCAGACAGTGCATTCCAGATCCTAAACACACACTGAACTTGCCTCCACCACACTCTCAGACAGTGAATACCAGATCCTAAACACTCACTGAACCTGCCTCCCCCACACTCTCAGACAGAGCATTCCACATCCTAAACACTCACTGAACCTGCCTCCACAACACTCTCAGACAGTGCATTCCAGATCCTAAACACTCACTGACCCTGCCTCCACCATACTCTCAGGCAGTGCATTCCAGATCCTAAACACTCACTGAAACTGCCTCCACCGCACTCTCAGGCAGTGCATTCCAGATCCTAAACACGCACTGAACCTGCCTCCACCACACTCTCAGACAGTGCATTCCAGATCCTAAACACTCACTGAACCTGCCTCCACCACACTCTCAGACAGTGCATTCCAGATCCAAAACACTCACTGAACCTGCCTCCACCACAATCTCAGGCAATGCATTCCAGATCCTAAACGCTCACTGAATCTGCCTCCACCGCACTCTCAGGCACTGCATTCCAGATCCTAAACACTCACTGAACCTGCCTCCACCACACTCTCAGACCTTGCATTCCAGATCCAAAACACTCACTGAACCTGCCTCCACCACAATCTCAGACAATGCATTCCAGATCCTAAACGCTCACTGAATCTGCCTCCACCGCACTCTCAGACACTGCATTCCAGATCCTAAACACTCACTGAACCTGCCTCCACCACACTCTCAGACAGTGCAAGCCAGATCCTAAACATTCACTGAACCTGCCTCCACCACACACTCAGACAGTGCATTCCAGATCGCTGACACACACTGAAGCTGCCTCCACCACACTCTCAGGCAGTGCATTCCAGATCCTAAACACACACTGAACCTGCCTCCACCACAATCTCAAACAGTGCATTCCAGATCCTAAACACTCACTGAACCTGCCTCCACCACACTCTCAGGCAGTGCATTCCCGATCCTAAACACTCACTGAACCTGCCTCCACCACACTCTCAGGCAGTGCATTCCCGATCCTAAACTCTCACTGAACCTGCCTCTACCACACTCTCAGGCAGTGCATTCCCGATCCTAAACACTCACTGAACCTGCCTCTACCACACTCTCAGACAGTGCATTCCAGATCCTAACCACTCACTGAACCAGCCTCCACCACACTCTCAGGCAGTTCATTCCAGATACTAAACACTCACTGAACCTGCCTCCACCACACTCTCAGACAGTGCATTCCAGATCGCTGACACACACTGAAGCTGCCTCCACCACACTCTCAGGCAGTGCATTCCAGATCCTAAACACACACTGAACCTGCCTCCACCACACTCTCAGGCAGTGCATTCCAGATCCTAAACACTCACTGAACCTGCCTCCACTACACTCTCAGACAGTGCATTCCAGATACTAAACACTCACTGAACCTGCCTCCACCACACTCTCAGACACTGCATTCCAGATCGCTGACACACACTGAAGCTGCCTCCACCACACTCTCAGGCAGTGCATTCCAGATCCTAAACACACACTGAACCTGCCTCCACCACAATCTCAAACAGTGCTTTCCAGATCCTAAACACTCACTGAACCTGCCTCCACCACACTCTCAGGCAGTGCATTCCCGATCCTAAACACTCACTGAACCTGCCTCCACCACACTCTCAGGCAGTGCATTCCCAATCCTAAACACTCACTGAACCTGCCTCTACCACACTCTCAGGCAGTGCATTCCCGATCCTGAACACTCACTGAACCTGCCTCCACCACACTCTCAGACAGTGCATTCCAGATCCGAAACACTCACTGAACCTGCCTCCACCACACTCTCAGACAGTGCATTCCAGATACTAAACACTCACTGAACCAGCCTCCACCACACTCTCAGACAGTGCATTCCAGATCCTAAACACTCACTGAACCTGCCTCCACCACACTATCAGACAGTGCATTCCAGATACTAAACACTCACTGAACCTGCCTCCACCACACTCTCAGACAGTGCATTCCAGATCCTAAACACTCACTGAACCTGCCTCCACCACACTCTCAGACAGTGCATTCCAGATCCTAAACACTCACTGAACCTGCCTCCACCACACTCTCAGACAGTGCATTCCAGATCCTAACCACTCACTGAACCAGCCTCCACCACACTCTCAGGCAGTTCATTCCAGATACTAAACACTCACTGAACCTGCCTCCACCACACTCTCAGACAGTGCATTCCAGATCCTAAACACTCACTGAACCTGCCTCCACCACACACTCAGACAGTGCATTCCAGATCGCTGACACACACTGAAGCTGCCTCCACCACACTCTCAGGCAGTGCATTCCAGATCCTAAACACACACTGAACCTGCCTCCACCACACTCTCAGGCAGTGCATTCCAGATCCTAAACACTCACTGAACCTGCCTCCACTACACTCTCAGACAGTGCATTCCAGATACTAAACACTCACTGAACCTGCCTCCACCACACTCTCAGACACTGCATTCCAGATCGCTGACACACACTGAAGCTGCCTCCACCACACTCTCAGGCAGTGCATTCCAGATCCTAAACACACACTGAACCTGCCTCCACCACAATCTCAAACAGTGCATTCCAGATCCTAAACACTCACTGAACCTGCCTCCACCACACTCTCAGGCAGTGCATTCCCGATCCTAAACACTCACTGAACCTGCCTCCACCACACTCTCAGGCAGTGCATTCCCGATCCTAAACACTCACTGAACCTGCCTCTACCACACTCTCAGGCAGTGCATTCCCGATCCTGAACACTCACTGAACCTGCCTCTACCACACTCTCAGACAGTGCATTCCAGATCCTAAACACTCACTGAACCAGCCTCCACCACACTCTCAGGCAGTTCATTCCAGATACTAAACACTCACTGAACCTGCCTGCACCACACTCTCAGACAGTGCATTCCAGATCCTAAACACTCACTGAACCTGCCTCCACCACACTCTCAGACAGTGCATTCCAGATCCTAAACACTCACTGAACCTGCCTCCACCACACTCTCAGACAGTGCATTCCAGATCCTAAACACTCACTGAACCTGCCTCCACCACACTCTCAGACAGTGCATTCCAGATCCTAAACACTCACTGAACCTGCCTCCACCACACTCTCAGCCAGTGCATTCCAGATCCTAAACACTCACTGAACCTGCC
The DNA here is from genome assembly GCF_036365525.1 of Heterodontus francisci. NCBI lineage: Eukaryota > Metazoa > Chordata > Chondrichthyes > Heterodontiformes > Heterodontidae > Heterodontus > Heterodontus francisci. Next base: position 6,978,120 of record NC_090377.1, read on the forward strand.
TCCACCACACTCTCAGACAGTGCATTCCAGATACTAAACACTCACTGAACCTGCCTCCACCACACTCTCAGACAGTGCATTCCAGATCCTAAACACTCACTGAACCTGCCTCCACCACACTATCAGACAGTGCATTCCAGATACTAAACACTCACTGAACCTGCCTCCACCACACTCTCAGACAGTGCATTCCAGATCCTAAACACTCACTGAACCTGCCTCCACCACACTCTCAGACAGTGCATTCCAGATCCTAAACACTCACTGAACCTGCCTCCACCACACTCTCAGACAGTGCATTCCAGATCCTAAACACTCACTGAACCTGCCTCCACCACACTCTCAGACAGTGCATTCCAGATCCTAAACACTCACTGAACCTGCCTCCACCACACACTCAGACAGTGCATTCCAGATCGCTGACACACACTGAAGCTGCCTCCACCACACTCTCAGGCAGTGCATTCCAGATCCTAAACACACACTGAACCTGCCTCCACCACACTCTCAGGCAGTGCATTCCAGATCCTGAACACTCACTGAACCTGCCTCCACCACACTCTCAGGCAGTGCATTTCAGATCCTAAATACTCACTGAAACTGCCTCCACCACACTCTCAGACAGTGCATTCCAGATACTAAACACTCACTGAGCCTGCCTCCACCACACTCTCAGGCAGTGCATTCCAGATCCTGAACACTCACTGAACCTGCCTCCACCACACTCTCAGGCAGTGCATTTCAGATCCTAAATACTCACTGAAACTGCCTCCACCACACTCTCAGACAGTGCATTCCAGATCCTAAACACTCACTGAAGCTGCCTCCAACACACTCTCAGACAGTGCATTCCAGATCCTAAACACACACTGAACCTGCCTCCACCACACTCTCAGACAGTGCATTCCAGATCCTAAACACTCACTGAAGCTGCCTCCAACACACTCTCAGACAGTGCATTCCAGATCCTAAACACACACTGAACTTGCCTCCACCACACTCTCAGAGAGTGTATTCCAGAACCTAAACATTCACTGAACCTGCCTCCACCACACTCTCAGACACTGCATTCCAGATCCTAAACACTCACTGAACCTGCCTCCACCACACTCTCAGACAGTGCATTCCAGATCCTAACCACTCACTGAACCAGCCTCCACCACACTCTCAGGCAGTTCATTCCAGATACTAAACACTCACTGAACCTGCCTCCACCACACTCTCAGACAGTGCATTCCAGATCCTAAACACTCACTGAACCTGCCTCCACCACACACTCAGACAGTGCATTCCAGATCGCTGACACACACTGAAGCTGCCTCCACCACACTCTCAGGCAGTGCATTCCAGATCCTAAACACACACTGAACCTGCCTCCACCACACTCTCAGGCAGTGCATTCCAGATCCTAAACACTCACTGAACCTGCCTCCACTACACTCTCAGACAGTGCATTCCAGATACTAAACACTCACTGAACCTGCCTCCACCACACTCTCAGACACTGCATTCCAGATCGCTGACACACACTGAAGCTGCCTCCACCACACTCTCAGGCAGTGCATTCCAGATCCTAAACACACACTGAACCTGCCTCCACCACAATCTCAAACAGTGCATTCCAGATCCTAAACACTCACTGAACCTGCCTCCACCACACTCTCAGGCAGTGCATTCCCGATCCTAAACACTCACTGAACCTGCCTCCACCACACTCTCAGGCAGTGCATTCCCGATCCTAAACACTCACTGAACCTGCCTCTACCACACTCTCAGGCAGTGCATTCCCGATCCTGAACACTCACTGAACCTGCCTCTACCACACTCTCAGACAGTGCATTCCAGATCCTAAACACTCACTGAACCAGCCTCCACCACACTCTCAGGCAGTTCATTCCAGATACTAAACACTCACTGAACCTGCCTGCACCACACTCTCAGACAGTGCATTCCAGATCCTAAACACTCACTGAACCTGCCTCCACCACACTCTCAGACAGTGCATTCCAGATCCTAAACACTCACTGAACCTGCCTCCACCACACTCTCAGACAGTGCATTCCAGATCCTAAACACTCACTGAACCTGCCTCCACCACACTCTCAGACAGTGCATTCCAGATCCTAAACACTCACTGAACCTGCCTCCACCACACTCTCAGCCAGTGCATTCCAGATCCTAAACACTCACTGAACCTGCCTCCACCACACTCTCAGACAGTGCATTCCAGATACTAAACACTCACTGAACCTGCCTCCACCACACTCTCAGACAGTGCATTCCAGATCCTAAACACTCACTGAACCTGCCTCCACCACACTATCAGACAGTGCATTCCAGATACTAAACACTCACTGAACCTGCCTCCACCACACTCTCAGACAGTGCATTCCAGATCCTAAACACTCACTGAACCTGCCTCCACCACACTCTCAGACAGTGCATTCCAGATCCTAAACACTCACTGAACCTGCCTCCACCACACTCTCAGACAGTGCATTCCAGATCCTAAACACTCACTGAACCTGCCTCCACCACACTCTCAGACAGTGCATTCCAGATCCTAAACACTCACTGAACCTGCCTCCACCACACACTCAGACAGTGCATTCCAGATCGCTGACACACACTGAAGCTGCCTCCACCACACTCTCAGGCAGTGCATTCCAGATCCTAAACACACACTGAACCTGCCTCCACCACACTCTCAGGCAGTGCATTCCAGATCCTGAACACTCACTGAACCTGCCTCCACCACACTCTCAGGCAGTGCATTTCAGATCCTAAATACTCACTGAAACTGCCTCCACCACACTCTCAGACAGTGCATTCCAGATACTAAACACTCACTGAGCCTGCCTCCACCACACTCTCAGGCAGTGCATTCCAGATCCTGAACACTCACTGAACCTGCCTCCACCACACTCTCAGGCAGTGCATTTCAGATCCTAAATACTCACTGAAACTGCCTCCACCACACTCTCAGACAGTGCATTCCAGATCCTAAACACTCACTGAAGCTGCCTCCAACACACTCTCAGACAGTGCATTCCAGATCCTAAACACACACTGAACCTGCCTCCACCACACTCTCAGACAGTGCATTCCAGATCCTAAACACTCACTGAAGCTGCCTCCAACACACTCTCAGACAGTGCATTCCAGATCCTAAACACACACTGAACTTGCCTCCACCACACTCTCAGAGAGTGTATTCCAGAACCTAAACATTCACTGAACCTGCCTCCACCACACTCTCAGACACTGCATTCCAGATCCTAAACACTCACTGAACCTGCCTCCACTACACTCTCAGACAGTGCATTCCAGATACTAAACACTCACTGAACCTGCCTCCACCACATTCTCAGACACTGCATTCCAGATCCTAAACACTCACTGAACCTGCCTCCACCACACTCTCAGACAGTGCATTCCAGATCCTAAATAGTCACTGAACCTGCCTCCAATGCACTCTCAGACCGTGCATTCTAGATCCTAAACACACACTGAATCTGCCTCCACCGCACTCTCAGACAGTGCACTTCAATCCTAAACACGCACTGAACCTGCCTCCACCACACTCTCAGACAGTGCATTCCAGATCCTAAACACTCACTGAACCTGCCTCCACCACACTCTCAGACAGTGCATTCCAGATACTAAACACTCACTGAACCTGCCTCCACCTCACTCTCAGACAGTGCATTCCAGATCCTAAACACTCACTGAACCTGCCTCCACCACACACTCAGACAGTGCATTCCAGATCGCTGACACACACTGAAGCTGCCTCCACCACACTCTCAGGCAGTGCATTCCAGATCCTAAACACACACTGAACCTGCCTCCACCACACTCTCAGGCAGTGCATTCCAGATCCTAAACACTCACTGAACCTGCCTCCACTACACTCTCAGACAGTGCATTCCAGATACTAAACACTCACTGAACCTGCCTCCACCACACTCTCAGACACTGCATTCCAGATCGCTGACACACACTGAAGCTGCCTCCACCACACTCTCAGGCAGTGCATTCCAGATCCTAAACACACACTGAACCTGCCTCCACCACAATCTCAAACAGTGCATTCCAGATCCTAAACACTCACTGAACCTGCCTCCACCACACTCTCAGGCAGTGCATTCCCGATCCTAAACACTCACTGAACCTGCCTCTACCACACTCTCAGGCAGTGCATTCCCGATCCTGAACACTCACTGAACCTGCCTCTACCACACTCTCAGACAGTGCATTCCAGATCCTAACCACTCACTGAACCAGCCTCCACCACACTCTCAGGCAGTTCATTCCAGATACTAAACACTCACTGAACCTGCCTGCACCACACTCTCAGACAGTGCATTCCAGATCCTAAACACTCACTGAACCTGCCTCCACCACACTCTCAGACAGTGCATTCCAGATCCTAAACACTCACTGAACCTGCCTCCACCACACTCTCAGACAGTGCATTCCAGATCCTAAACACTCACTGAACCTGCCTCCACCACACTCTCAGGCAGTGCATTCCAGATCCTAAACACTCACTGAACCTGCCTCCACCATACTCTCAGACAGTGCATTCCAGATCCTAAACACTCACTGAACCTGCCTCCACCACACTCTCAGACAGTGCATTCCAGATACTAAACACTCACTGAACATGCCTCCACCACACTCTCAGACAGTGCATTCCAGATCCTAAACACTCACTGAACCTGCCTCCACCACACTATCAGACAGTGCATTCCAGATACTAAACACTCACTGAACCTGCCTCCACCACACTCTCAGACAGTGCATTCCAGATCCTAAACACTCACTGAACCTGCCTCCACCACACTCTCAGACAGTGCATTCCAGATCCTAAACACTCACTGAACCTGCCTCCACCACACTCTCAGACAGTGCATTCCAGATCCTAAACACTCACTGAAACTGCCTCCACCACACACTCAGACAGTGCATTCCAGATCGCTGACACACACTGAAGCTGCCTCCACCACACTCTCAGGCAGTGCATTCCAGATCCTAAACACACACTGAACCTGCCTCCACCACACTCTCAGGCAGTGCATTCCAGATCCTGAACACTCACTGAACCTGCCTCCACCACACTCTCAGGCAGTGCATTTCAGATCCTAAATACTCACTGAAACTGCCTCCACCACACTCTCAGACAGTGCATTCCAGATACTAAACACTCACTGAGCCTGCCTCCTCCACACTCTCAGGCAGTGCATTCCAGATCCTGAACACTCACTGAACCTGCCTCCACCACACTCTCAGGCAGTGCATTTCAGATCCTAAATACTCACTGAAACTGCCTCCACCACACTCTCAGACAGTGCATTCCAGATCCTAAACACTCACTGAAGCTGCCTCCAACACACTCTCAGACAGTGCATTCCAGATCCTAAACACACACTGAACCTGCCTCCACCACACTCTCAGACAGTGCATTCCAGATCCTAAAAACTCACTGAAGCTGCCTCCAACACACTCTCAGACAGTGCATTCCAGATCCTAAACACACACTGAACTTGCCTCCACCACACTCTCAGAGAGTGTATTCCAGAACCTAAACATTCACTGAACCTGCCTCCACCACACTCTCAGACACTGCATTCCAGATCCTAAACACTCACTGAACCTGCCTCCACTACACTCTCAGACAGTGCATTCCAGATACTAAACACTCACTGAACCTGCCTCCACCACATTCTCAGACACTGCATTCCAGATCCTAAACACTCACTGAACCTGCCTCCACCACACTCTCAGACAGTGCATTCCAGATCCTAAATAGTCACTGAACCTGCCTCCAATGCACTCTCAGACCGTGCATTCTAGATCCTAAACACACACTGAATCTGCCTCCACCGCACTCTCAGACAGTGCACTTCAATCCTAAACACGCACTGAACCTGCCTCCACCACACTCTCAGACAGTGCATTCCAGATCCTAAACACTCACTGAACCTGCCTCCACCACACTCTCAGACAGTGCATTCCAGATACTAAACACTCACTGAACCTGCCTCCACCTCACTCTCAGACAGTGCATTCCAGATCCTAAACACTCACTGAACCTGCCTCCACTACACTCTCAGACAGTGCATTCCAGATCGCTGACACACACTGAAGCTGCCTCCACCACACTCTCAGGCAGTGCATTCCAGATCCTAAACACACACTGAACCTGCCTCCACCACACTCTCAGGCAGTGCATTCCAGATCCTAAACACTCACTGAACCTGCCTCCACTACACTCTCAGACAGTGCATTCCAGATACTAAACACTCACTGAACCTGCCTCCACCACACTCTCAGACAGTGCATTCCAGATCCTAAACACTCACTGAAGCTGCCTCCAACACACTCTCAGACAGTGCATTCCAGATCCTAAACACACACTGAACCTGCCTCCACCACACTCTCAGACAGTGCATTCCAGATCCTAAAAACTCACTGAAGCTGCCTCCAACACACTCTCAGACAGTGCATTCCAGATCCTAAACACACACTGAACTTGCCTCCACCACACTCTCAGAGAGTGTATTCCAGAACCTAAACATTCACTGAACCTGCCTCCACCACACTCTCAGACACTGCATTCCAGATCCTAAACACTCACTGAACCTGCCTCCACTACACTCTCAGACAGTGCATTCCAGATACTAAACACTCACTGAACCTGCCTCCACCACATTCTCAGACACTGCATTCCAGATCCTAAACACTCACTGAACCTGCCTCCACCACACTCTCAGACAGTGCATTCCAGATCCTAAATAGTCACTGAACCTGCCTCCAATGCACTCTCAGACCGTGCATTCTAGATCCTAAACACACACTGAATCTGCCTCCACCGCACTCTCAGACAGTGCACTTCAATCCTAAACACGCACTGAACCTGCCTCCACCACACTCTCAGACAGTGCATTCCAGATCCTAAACACTCACTGAACCTGCCTCCACCACACTCTCAGACAGTGCATTCCAGATACTAAACACTCACTGAACCTGCCTCCACCTCACTCTCAGACAGTGCATTCCAGATCCTAAACACTCACTGAACCTGCCTCCACTACACTCTCAGACAGTGCATTCCAGATCGCTGACACACACTGAAGCTGCCTCCACCACACTCTCAGGCAGTGCATTCCAGATCCTAAACACACACTGAACCTGCCTCCACCACACTCTCAGGCAGTGCATTCCAGATCCTAAACACTCACTGAACCTGCCTCCACTACACTCTCAGACAGTGCATTCCAGATACTAAACACTCACTGAACCTGCCTCCACCACACTCTCAGACACTGCATTCCAGATCGCTGACACACACTGAAGCTGCCTCCACCACACTCTCAGGCAGTGCATTCCAGATCCTAAACACACACTGAACCTGCCTCCACCACAATCTCAAACAGTGCATTCCAGATCCTAAAAACTCACTGAACCTGCCTCCACCACACTCTCAGGCAGTGCATTCCAGATCCTAAACACTCACTGAACCTGCCTCCACCACACTCTCAGGCAGTGCATTCCCGATCCTAAACACTCACTGAACCTGCCTCTACCACACTCTCAGGCAGTGCATTCCCGATCCTGAACACTCACTGAACCTGCCTCTACCACACTCTCAGACAGTGCATTCCAGATCCTAACCACTCACTGAACCAGCCTCCACCACACTCTCAGGCAGTTCATTCCAGATACTAAACACTCACTGAACCTGCCTGCACCACACTCTCAGACAGTGCATTCCAGATCCTAAACACTCACTGAACCTGCCTCCACCACACTCTCAGACAGTGCATTCCAGATCCTAAACACTCACTGAACCTGCCTCCACCACACTCTCAGACAGTGCATTCCAGATCCTAAACACTCACTGAACCTGCCTCCACCACACTCTCAGACAGTGCATTCCAGATCCTAAACACTCACTGAACCTGCCTCCACCACACTCTCAGACAGTGCATTCCAGATCCTAAACACTCACTGAACCTGCCTCCACCACACTCTCAGACAGTGCATTCCAGATACTAAACACTCACTGAACCTGCCTCCACCACACTCTCAGACAGTGCATTCCAGATCCTAAACACTCACTGAACCTGCCTCCACCACACTATCAGACAGTGCATTCCAGATACTAAACACTCACTGAACCTGCCTCCACCACACTCTCAGACAGTGCATTCCAGATCCTAAACACTCACTGAACCTGCCTCCACCACACTCTCAGACAGTGCATTCCAGATCCTAAACACTCACTGAACCTGCCTCCACCACACTCTCAGACAGTGCATTCCAGATCCCAAACACTCACTGAACCTGCCTCCACCACACTCTCAGACAGTGCATTCCAGATCCTAAACACTCACTGAACCTGCCTCCACCACACACTCAGACAGTGCATTCCAGATCGCTGACACACACTGAAGCTGCCTCCACCACACTCTCAGGCAGTGCATTCCAGATCCTAAACACACACTGAACCTGCCTCCACCACACTCTCAGGCAGTGCATTCCAGATACTAAACACTCACTGAGCCTGCCTCCACCACACTCTCAGGCAGTGCATTCCAGATCCTGAACACTCACTGAACCTGCCTCCACCACACTCTCAGACAGTGCATTCCAGATCCTAAACACACACTGAACCTGCCTCCACCACACTCTCAGACAGTGCATTCCAGATCCTAAACACTCACTGAACCTGCCTCCACCACACTCTCAGACAGTGCATTCCAGATCCTAAACACTCACTGAACCTGCCTCCACCACACTCTCAGACAGTGCATTCCAGATCCTAAACACTCACTGAACCTGCCTCCACCACACACTCAGACAGTGCATTCCAGATCGCTGACACACACTGAAGCTGCCTCCACCACACTCTCAGGCAGTGCATTCCAGATCCTAAACACACACTGAACCTGCCTCCACCACACTCTCAGGCAGTGCATTCCAGATCCTGAACACTCACTGAACCTGCCTCCACCACACTCTCAGGCAGTGCATTTCAGATCCTAAATACTCACTGAAACTGCCTCCACCACACTCTCAGACAGTGCATTCCAGATACTAAACACTCACTGAGCCTGCCTCCACCACACTCTCAGGCAGTGCATTCCAGATCCTGAACACTCACTGAACCTGCCTCCACCACACTCTCAGGCAGTGCATTTCAGATCCTAAATACTCACTGAAACTGCCTCCACCACACTCTCAGACAGTGCATTCCAGATCCTAAACACTCACTGAAGCTGCCTCCAACACACTCTCAGACAGTGCATTCCAGATCCTAAACACACACTGAACCTGCCTCCACCACACTCTCAGACAGTGCATTCCAGATCCTAAACACTCACTGAAGCTGCCTCCAACACACTCTCAGACAGTGCATTCCAGATCCTAAACACACACTGAACTTGCCTCCACCACACTCTCAGAGAGTGTATTCCAGAACCTAAACATTCACTGAACCTGCCTCCACCACACTCTCAGACACTGCATTCCAGATCCTAAACACTCACTGAACCTGCCTCCACTACACTCTCAGACAGTGCATTCCAGATACTAAACACTCACTGAACCTGCCTCCACCACATTCTCAGACACTGCATTCCAGATCCTAAACACTCACTGAACCTGCCTCCACCACACTCTCAGACAGTGCATTCCAGATCCTAAATAGTCACTGAACCTGCCTCCAATGCACTCTCAGACCGTGCATTCTAGATCCTAAACACACACTGAATCTGCCTCCACCGCACTCTCAGACAGTGCACTTCAATCCTAAACACGCACTGAACCTGCCTCCACCACACTCTCAGACAGTGCATTCCAGATCCTAAACACTCACTGAACCTGCCTCCACCACACTCTCAGACAGTGCATTCCAGATCCTAAACACTCACTGAACCTGCCTCCACCACACTCTCAGACAGTGCATTCCAGATCCTAAACACTCACTGAACCTGCCTCCACCACACTCTCAGACAGTGCATTCCAGATCCTAAACACTCACTGAACCTGCCTCCACCACACACTCAGACAGTGCATTCCAGATCGCTGACACACACTGAAGCTGCCTCCACCACACTCTCAGGCAGTGCATTCCAGATCCTAAACACACACTGAACCTGCCTCCACCACACTCTCAGGCAGTGCATTCCAGATCCTAAACACTCACTGAACCTGCCTCCACTACACTCTCAGACAGTGCTTTCCAGATACTAAACACTCACTGAACCTGCCTCCACCACACTCTCAGACACTGCATTCCAGATCGCTGACACACACTGAAGCTGCCTCCACCACACTCTCAGGCAGTGCATTCCAGATCCTAAACACACACTGAACCTGCCTCCACCACAATCTCAAACAGTGCACCCCAGATCCTAAACACTCACTGAACCTGCCTCCACCACACTCTCAGGCAGTGCATTCCCGATCCTAAACACTCACTGAACCTGCCTCCACCACACTCTCAGGCAGTGCATTCCCGATCCTAAACACTCACTGAACCTGCCTCTACCATACTCTCAGGCAGTGCATTCCCGATCCTGAACACTCACTGAACCTGCCTCTACCACACTCTCAGACAGTGCATTCCAGATCCTAACCACTCACTGAACCAGCCTCCACCACACTCTCAGGCAGTTCATTCCAGATACTAAACACTCACTGAACCTGCCTGCACCACACTCTCAGACAGTGCATTCCAGATCCTAAACACTCACTGAACCTGCCTCCACCACACTCTCAGACAGTGCATTCCAGATCCTAAACACTCACTGAACCTGCCTCCACCACACTCTCAGACAGTGCATTCCAGATCCTAAACACTCACTGAACCTGCCTCCACCACACTCTCAGACAGTGCATTCCAGATCCTAAACACTCACTGAACCTGCCTCCACCACACTCTCAGACAGTGCATTCCAGATCCTAAACACTCACTGAACCTGCCTCCACCACACTCTCAGACAGTGCATTCCAGATACTAAACACTCACTGAACCTGCCTCCACCACACTCTCAGACAGTGCATTCCAGATCCTAAACACTCACTGAACCTGCCTCCACCAGACTATCAGACAGTGCATTCCAGATACTAAACACTCACTGAACCTGCCTCCACCACACTCTCAGACAGTGCATTCCAGATCCTAAACACTCACTGAACCTGCCTCCACCACACTCTCAGACAGTGCATTCCACATCCTAAACACTCACTGAACCTGCCTCCACCACACTCTCAGACAGTGCATTCCAGATCCCAAACACTCACTGAACCTGCCTCCACCACACTCTCAGACAGTGCATTCCAGATCCTAAACACTCACTGAACCTGCCTCCACCACACACTCAGACAGTGCATTCCAGATCGCTGACACACACTGAAGCTGCCTCCACCACACTCTCAGGCAGTGCATTCCAGATCCTAAACACACACTGAACCTGCCTCCACCACACTCTCAGGCAGTGCATTCCAGATACTAAACACTCACTGAGCCTGCCTCCACCACACTCTCAGGCAGTGCATTCCAGATCCTGAACACTCACTGAACCTGCCTCCACCACACTCTCAGGCAGTGCATTTCAGATCCTAAATACTCACTGAAACTGCCTCCACCACACTCTCAGACAGTGCATTCCAGATCCTAAACACTCACTGAAGCTGCCTCCAACACACTCTCAGACAGTGCATTCCAGATCCTAAACACACACTGAACCTGCCTCCACCACACTCTCAGACAGTGCATTCCAGATCCTAAACACTCACTGAAGCTGCCTCCAACACACTCTCAGACAGTGCATTCCAGATCCTAAACACACACTGAACTTGCCTCCACCACACTCTCAGAGAGTGTATTCCAGAACCTAAACATTCACTGAACCTGCCTCCACCACACTCTCAGACACTGCATTCCAGATCCTAAACACTCACTGAACCTGCCTCCACTACACTCTCAGACAGTGCATTCCAGATACTAAACACTCACTGAACCTGCCTCCACCACATTCTCAGACACTGCATTCCAGATCCTAAACACTCACTGAACCTGCCTCCACCACACTCTCAGACAGTGCATTCCAGATCCTAAATAGTCACTGAACCTGCCTCCAATGCACTCTCAGACCGTGCATTCTAGATCCTAAACACACACTGAATCTGCCTCCACCGCACTCTCAGACAGTGCACTTCAATCCTAAACACGCACTGAACCTGCCTCCACCACACTCTCAGACAGTGCATTCCAGATCCTAAACACTCACTGAACCTGCCTCCACCACACTCTCAGACAGTGCATTCCAGATACTAAACACTCACTGAACCTGCCTCCACCTCACTCTCAGACAGTGCATTCCAGATCCTAAAAACTCAATGAACCTGCCTCCACCACACTCTCAGACAGTGCATTCCAGATCCTAAATAGTCACTGAACCTGCCTCCACTGCACTCTCAGACAGTGCACTTCAATCCTCAACACGCACTGAACCTGCCTCCACCACACTCTCAGACAGTGCATTCCAGATCCTAAACACACACTGAATCTGCCTCCACCGCACTCTCAGACAGTGCACTTCAATCCTCAACACGCACTGAACCTGCCTCCACCACACTCTCAGACAGTGCATTCCAGATCCTAAACACTCACTGAACCTGCCTCCACCACACTCTCAGACTGTGCATTCCAGATACTAAACACTCACTGAACCTGCCTCCACCTCACTCTCAGACAGTGCATTCCAGATCCTAAACACTCAAAGAACCTGCCTCCACCACAATCTCAGACAGTGCATTCCAGATCCTAAACATTCAATGAACCTGCCTCCACCACACTCTCAGACAGTGCATTCCAGATCCTAAACACTCACTGAAGCTGCCTCCACCACACTCCCAGACAGTGCATTCCAGATCCTAAACATTCAATGAACCTGCCTCCACCACACTCTCTGACAGTGCATTCCAGATCCGAAACACACACTGAACTTGCCTCCACCACACTCTCAGAAAGTGCATTCCAGATCCTAAACACTCACTGAACCTGCGTCCACCACAATCTCAGGCAGTGCATTCCAGATCCTAAACAGACAGTGAAGCTGCCTCCAACACACTCTCAGACAGTGCATTCCAGATCCTAAACACTCACTGAAGCTGCCTCCAACACACTCTCAGACAGTGCATTCCAGATCCTAAACACACACTGAACTTGCCTCCACCACACTCTCAGAGAGTGTATTCCAGAACCTAAACATTCACTGAACCTGCCTCCACCACACTCTCAGACACTGCATTCCAGATCCTAAACACTCACTGAACCTGCCTCCACCACACTCTCAGACAGTGCATTCCAGATCCTAAATACTCACTGAACCTGCCTCCACTGCACTCTCAGACAGTGCATTCCAGATCCTAAACACTCACTGAACCTGCCTCCACCACACTCTCAGACAGTGCATTCCAGATACTAAACACTCACTGAACCTGCCTCCACCTCACTCTCAGACAGGGCATTCCAGATCCTAAACACTCACTGAACTTGCCTCCACCACACTCTCAGACAGTGCATTCCAGATCCTAAAAATTCAATGAACCTGCCTCCACCACACTCTCAGACAGTGCATTCCAGATCCTAAACACTCACTGAAGCTGCCTCCAACACACTCTCAGACAGTGCATTCCAGATCCTAAACACACACTGAACTTGCCTCCACCACACTCGCAGACAGTGCATTCCAGATCCTAAACACTCACTGAAACTGCCTCCACCACAATCTCAGGCAGTGCATTCCAGATCCTAAACAGACAGTGAAGCTGCCTCCAACACACTCTCAGACAGTGCATTCCAGATCCTAAACAAACACTGAACTTGCCTCCACCACACTCTCAGACAGTGAATTCCAGATCCTAAACACTCACTGAACCTGCCTCCCCCACACTCTCAGACAGAGCATTCCACATCCTAAACACTCACTGAACCTGCCTCCACAACACTCTCAGACAGTGCATTCCAGATCCTAAACACTCACTGACCCTGCCTCCACCACACTCTCAGGCAGTGCATTCCAGATCCTAAACACTCACTGAACCTGCCTCCACCGCACTCTCAGGCAGTGCATTCCAGATCCTAAACACGCACTGAACCTGCCTCCACCACACTCTCAGACAGTGCATTCCAGATCCTAGACACTCACTGAACCTGCCTCCACCGCACTCTCAGACAGTGCATTCCAGATCCTAAACACTCACTGAACCTGCCTCCACCACACTCTCAGACAGTGCATTCCAGATCCAAAACACTCACTGAACCTGCCTCCACCACAATCTCAGACAATGCATTCCAGATCCTAAACGCTCACTGAACCTGCCTCCACCACTCTCTCAGACAGTGCAAGCCAGATCATAAACATTCACTGAACCTGCCTCCACCACACACTCAGACAGTGCATTCCAGATCGCTGACACACACTGAAGCTGCCTCCACCACACTCTCAGGCAGTGCATTCCAGATCCTAAACACACACTGAACCTGCCTCCACCACAATCTCAAACAGTGCATTCCAGATCCTAAACACTCACTGAACCTGCCTCCACCACACTCTCAGGCAGTGCATTCCCGATCCTAAACACTCACTGAACCTGCCTCCACCACACTCTCAGGCAGTGCATTCCCGATCCTAAACACTCACTGAACCTGCCTCTACCACACTCTCAGGCAGTGCATTCCCGATCCTAAACACTCACTGAACCTGCCTCTACCACACTCTCAGACAGTGCATTCCAGATCCTAACCACTCACTGAACCAGCCTCCACCACACTCTCAGGCAGTTCATTCCAGATACTAAACACTCACTGAACCTGCCTCCACCACACTCTCAGACAGTGCATTCCAGATCCTAAACACTCACTGAACCTGCCTCCACCACACACTCAGACAGTGCATTCCAGATCGCTGACACACACTGAAGCTGCCTCCACCACACTCTCAGGCAGTGCATTCCAGATCCTAAACACACACTGAACCTGCCTCCACCACACTCTCAGGCAGTGCATTCCAGATACTAAACACTCACTGAGCCTGCCTCCACCACACTCTCAGGCAGTGCATTCCAGATCCTGAACACTCACTGAACCTGCCTCCACCACACTCTCAGGCAGTGCATTTCAGATCCTAAATACTCACTGAAACTGCCTCCACCACACTCTCAGACAGTGCATTCCAGATCCTAAACACTCACTGAAGCTGCCTCCAACACACTCTCAGACAGTGCATTCCAGATCCTAAACACACACTGAACCTGCCTCCACCACACTCTCAGACAGTGCATTCCAGATCCTAAACACTCACTGAAGCTGCCTCCAACACACTCTCAGACAGTGCATTCCAGATCCTAAACACACACTGAACTTGCCTCCACCACACTCTCAGAGAGTGTATTCCAGAACCTAAACATTCACTGAACCTGCCTCCACCACACTCTCAGACACTGCATTCCAGATCCTAAACACTCACTGAACCTGCCTCCACTACACTCTCAGACAGTGCATTCCAGATACTAAACACTCACTGAACCTGGCTCCACCACACTCTCAGACACTGCATTCCAGATCCTAAACACTCACTGAACCTGCCTCCACCACACTCTCAGACAGTGCATTCCAGATCCTAAATAGTCACTGAACCTGCCTCCAATGCACTCTCAGACCGTGCATTCTAGATCCTAAACACACACTGAATCTGCCTCCACCGCACTCTCAGACAGTGCACTTCAATCCTAAACACGCACTGAACCTGCCTCCACCACACTCTCAGACAGTGCATTCCAGATCCTAAACACTCACTGAACCTGCCTCCACCACACTCTCAGACAGTGCATTCCAGATACTAAACACTCACTGAACCTGCCTCCACCTCACTCTCAGACAGTGCATTCCAGATCCTAAAAACTCAATGAACCTGCCTCCACCACACTCTCAGACAGTGCATTCCAGATCCTAAATAGTCACTGAACCTGCCTCCACTGCACTCTCAGACAGTGCACTTCAATCCTCAACACGCACTGAACCTGCCTCCACCACACTCTCAGACAGTGCATTCCAGATCCTAAACACACACTGAATCTGCCTCCACCGCACTCTCAGACAGTGCACTTCAATCCTCAACACGCACTGAACCTGCCTCCACCACACTCTCAGACAGTGCATTCCAGATCCTAAACACTCACTGAACCTGCCTCCACCACACTCTCAGACTGTGCATTCCAGATACTAAACACTCACTGAACCTGCCTCCACCTCACTCTCAGACAGTGCATTCCAGATCCTAAACACTCAAAGAACCTGCCTCCACCACAATCTCAGACAGTGCATTCCAGATCCTAAACATTCAATGAACCTGCCTCCACCACACTCTCAGACAGTGCATTCCAGATCCTAAACACTCACTGAAGCTGCCTCCACCACACTCCCAGACAGTGCATTCCAGATCCTAAACATTCAATGAACCTGCCTCCACCACACTCTCTGACAGTGCATTCCAGATCCGAAACACACACTGAACTTGCCTCCACCACACTCTCAGAAAGTGCATTCCAGATCCTAAACACTCACTGAACCTGCGTCCACCACAATCTCAGGCAGTGCATTCCAGATCCTAAACAGACAGTGAAGCTGCCTCCAACACACTCTCAGACAGTGCATTCCAGATCCTAAACACTCACTGAAGCTGCCTCCAACACACTCTCAGACAGTGCATTCCAGATCCTAAACACACACTGAACTTGCCTCCACCACACTCTCAGAGAGTGTATTCCAGAACCTAAACATTCACTGAACCTGCCTCCACCACACTCTCAGACACTGCATTCCAGATCCTAAACACTCACTGAACCTGCCTCCACCACACTCTCAGACAGTGCATTCCAGATCCTAAATACTCACTGAACCTGCCTCCACTGCACTCTCAGACAGTGCATTCCAGATCCTAAACACTCACTGAACCTGCCTCCACCACACTCTCAGACAGTGCATTCCAGATACTAAACACTCACTGAACCTGCCTCCACCTCACTCTCAGACAGGGCATTCCAGATCCTAAACACTCACTGAACTTGCCTCCACCACACTCTCAGACAGTGCATTCCAGATCCTAAAAATTCAATGAACCTGCCTCCACCACACTCTCAGACAGTGCATTCCAGATCCTAAACACTCACTGAAGCTGCCTCCAACACACTCTCAGACAGTGCATTCCAGATCCTAAACACACACTGAACTTGCCTCCACCACACTCGCAGACAGTGCATTCCAGATCCTAAACACTCACTGAAACTGCCTCCACCACAATCTCAGGCAGTGCATTCCAGATCCTAAACAGACAGTGAAGCTGCCTCCAACACACTCTCAGACAGTGCATTCCAGATCCTAAACAAACACTGAACTTGCCTCCACCACACTCTCAGACAGTGAATTCCAGATCCTAAACACTCACTGAACCTGCCTCCCCCACACTCTCAGACAGAGCATTCCACATCCTAAACACTCACTGAACCTGCCTCCACAACACTCTCAGACAGTGCATTCCAGATCCTAAACACTCACTGACCCTGCCTCCACCACACTCTCAGGCAGTGCATTCCAGATCCTAAACACTCACTGAACCTGCCTCCACCGCACTCTCAGGCAGTGCATTCCAGATCCTAAACACGCACTGAACCTGCCTCCACCACACTCTCAGACAGTGCATTCCAGATCCTAGACACTCACTGAACCTGCCTCCACCGCACTCTCAGACAGTGCATTCCAGATCCTAAACACTCACTGAACCTGCCTCCACCACACTCTCAGACAGTGCATTCCAGATCCAAAACACTCACTGAACCTGCCTCCACCACAATCTCAGACAATGCATTCCAGATCCTAAACGCTCACTGAACCTGCCTCCACCACTCTCTCAGACAGTGCAAGCCAGATCATAAACATTCACTGAACCTGCCTCCACCACACACTCAGACAGTGCATTCCAGATCGCTGACACACACTGAAGCTGCCTCCACCACACTCTCAGGCAGTGCATTCCAGATCCTAAACACACACTGAACCTGCCTCCACCACAATCTCAAACAGTGCATTCCAGATCCTAAACACTCACTGAACCTGCCTCCACCACACTCTCAGGCAGTGCATTCCCGATCCTAAACACTCACTGAACCTGCCTCCACCACACTCTCAGGCAGTGCATTCCCGATCCTAAACACTCACTGAACCTGCCTCTACCACACTCTCAGGCAGTGCATTCCCGATCCTAAACACTCACTGAACCTGCCTCTACCACACTCTCAGACAGTGCATTCCAGATCCTAACCACTCACTGAACCAGCCTCCACCACACTCTCAGGCAGTTCATTCCAGATACTAAACACTCACTGAACCTGCCTCCACCACACTCTCAGACAGTGCATTCCAGATCCTAAACACTCACTGAACCTGCCTCCACCACACACTCAGACAGTGCATTCCAGATCGCTGACACACACTGAAGCTGCCTCCACCACACTCTCAGGCAGTGCATTCCAGATCCTAAACACACACTGAACCTGCCTCCACCACACTCTCAGGCAGTGCATTCCAGATACTAAACACTCACTGAGCCTGCCTCCACCACACTCTCAGGCAGTGCATTCCAGATCCTGAACACTCACTGAACCTGCCTCCACCACACTCTCAGGCAGTGCATTTCAGATCCTAAATACTCACTGAAACTGCCTCCACCACACTCTCAGACAGTGCATTCCAGATCCTAAACACTCACTGAAGCTGCCTCCAACACACTCTCAGACAGTGCATTCCAGATCCTAAACACACACTGAACCTGCCTCCACCACACTCTCAGAGAGTGTATTCCAGAACCTAAACATTCACTGAACCTGCCTCCACCACACTCTCAGACACTGCATTCCAGATCCTAAACACTCACTGAACCTGCCTCCACTACACTCTCAGACAGTGCATTCCAGATACTAAACACTCACTGAACCTGGCTCCACCACACTCTCAGACACTGCATTCCAGATCCTAAACACTCACTGAACCTGCCTCCACCACACTCTCAGACAGTGCATTCCAGATCCTAAATAGTCACTGAACCTGCCTCCAATGCACTCTCAGACCGTGCATTCTAGATCCTAAACACACACTGAATCTGCCTCCACCGCACTCTCAGACAGTGCACTTCAATCCTAAACACGCACTGAACCTGCCTCCACCACACTCTCAGACAGTGCATTCCAGATCCTAAACACTCACTGAACCTGCCTCCACCACACTCTCAGACAGTGCATTCCAGATACTAAACACTCACTGAACCTGCCTCCACCTCACTCTCAGACAGTGCATTCCAGATCCTAAAAACTCAATGAACCTGCCTCCACCACACTCTCAGACAGTGCATTCCAGATCCTAAATAGTCACTGAACCTGCCTCCACTGCACTCTCAGACAGTGCATTCCAGATCCTAAACACACACTGAATCTGCCTCCACCGCACTCTCAGACAGTGCACTTCAATCCTCAACACGCACTGAACCTGCCTCCACCACACTCTCAGACAGTGCATTCCAGATCCTAAACACTCACTGAACCTGCCTCCACCACACTCTCAGACTGTGCATTCCAGATACTAAACACTCACTGAACCTGCCTCCACCTCACTCTCAGACAGTGCATTCCAGATCCTAAACACTCAATGAACCTGCCTCCACCACACTCTCAGACAGTGCATTCCAGATCCTAAACACTCACTGAAGCTGCCTCCACCACACTCCCAGACAGTGCATTCCAGATCCTAAACACTCACTGAACCTGCCTCCACCACACTCTCAGACAGTGCATTCCAGATACTAAACACTCACTGAACCTGCCTCCACCTCACTCTCAGACAGTGCATTCCAGATCCTAAAAACTCAATGAACCTGCCTCCACCACACTCTCAGACAGTGCATTCCAGATCCTAAATAGTCACTGAACCTGCCTCCACTGCACTCTCAGACAGTGCATTCCAGATCCTAAACACACACTGAATCTGCCTCCACCGCACTCTCAGACAGTGCACTTCAATCCTCAACACGCACTGAACCTGCCTCCACCACACTCTCAGACAGTGCATTCCAGATCCTAAACACTCACTGAACCTGCCTCCACCACACTCTCAGACTGTGCATTCCAGATACTAAACACTCACTGAACCTGCCTCCACCTCACTCTCAGACAGTGCATTCCAGATCCTAAACACTCAATGAACCTGCCTCCACCACAATCACAGACAGTGCATTCCAGATCCTAAACATTCAATGAACCTGCCTCCACCACACTCTCAGACAGTGCATTCCAGATCCTAAACACTCACTGAAGCTGCCTCCACCACACTCCCAGACAGTGCATTCCAGATCCTAAACATTCAATGAACCTGCCTCCACCACACTCTCAGACAGTGCATTCCAGATCCGAAACACACACTGAAGCTGCCTCCAACACACTCTTAGACAGTGCATTCCAGATCATAAACACACACTGAACTTGCCTCCACCACACTCTCAGAAAGTGCATTCCAGATCCTAAACACTCACTGAACCTGCGTCCACCACAATCTCAGGCAGTGCATTCCAGATCCTAAACAGACAGTGAAGCTGCCTCCAACACACTCTCAGACAGTGCATTCCAGATCCTAAACACTCACTGAAGCTGCCTCCAACACACTCTCAGACAGTGCATTCCAGATCCTAAACACACACTGAACTTGCCTCCACCACACTCTCAGAGAGTGTATTCCAGAACCTAAACATTCACTGAACCTGCCTCCACCACACTCTAAGACACTGCATTCCAGATCCTAAACACTCACTGAACCTGCCTCCACCACACTCTCAGACAGTGCATTCCAGATCCTAAATACTCACTGAACCTGCCTCCACTGCAATCTCAGACAGTGCATTCCAGATCCTAAACACTCACTGAACCTGCCTCCACCACACTCTCAGACAGTGCATTCCAGATACTAAACACTCACTGAACCTGCCTCCACCTCACTCTCAGACAGGGCATTCCAGATCCTAAACACTCACTGAACTTGCCTCCACCACACTCTCAGACAGTGCATTTCAGATCCTAAAAATTCAATGATCCTGCCTCCACCAGACTCTCAGACAGTGCATTCCAGATCCTAAACACTCACTGAAGCTGCCTCCAACACACTCTCAGACAGTGCATTCCAGATCCTAAACAGACAGTGAAGCTGCCTCCAACACACTCTCAGACAGTGCATTCCAGATCCTAAACACACACTGAACTTGCCTCCACCACACTCTCAGACAGTGAATTCCAGATCCTAAACACTCACTGAACCTGCCTCCCCCACACTCTCAGACAGAGCATTCCACATCCTAAACACTCACTGAACCTGCCTCCACAACACTCTCAGACAGTGCATTCCAGATCCTAAACACTCACTGACCCTGCCTCCACCACACTCTCAGGCAGTGCATTCCAGATCCTAAACACTCACTGAACCTGCCTCCACCGCAATCTCAGGCAGTGCATTCCAGATCCTAGACACTCATTGAACCTGCCTCCACCGCACTCTCAGACAGTGCATTCCAGATCCTAAACACTCACTGAACCTGCCTCCACCACACTCTCAGACAGTGCATTCCAGATCCAAAGCACTCACTGAACCTGCCTCCACCACAATCTCAGACAATGCATTCCAGATCCTAAACGCTCACTGAATCTGCCTCCACCGCACTCTCAGACACTGCATTCCAGATCCTAAACACTCACTGAACCTGCCTCCACCACACTCTCAGACAGTGAATTCCAGATCCTAAACACACACTGAACCTGCCTCCACCACTCTCTCAGACAGTGCAAGCCAGATCCTAAACATTCACTGAACCTGCCTCCACCACACACTCAGACAGTGCATTCCAGATCGCTGACACACACTGAAGCTGCCTCCACCACACTCTCAGGCAGTGCATTCCAGATCCTAAACACACACTGAACCTGCCTCCACCACAATCTCAAACAGTGCATTCCAGATCCTAAACACTCACTGAACCTGCCTCCACCACACTCTCAGGCAGTGCATTCCCGATCCTAAACACTCACTGAACCTCCCTCCACCACACTCTCAGGCAGTGCATTCCCGATCCTAAACACTCACTGAACCTACCTCTACCACACTCTCAGGCAGTGCATTCCCGATCCTAAACACTCACTGAACCTGCCTCTACCACACTCTCAGACAGTGCATTCCAGATCCTAACCACTCACTGAACCAGCCTCCACCACACTCTCAGGCAGTTCATTCCAGATACTAAACACTCACTGAACCTGCCTCCACCACACTCTCAGACAGTGCATTCCAGATCCTAAACACTCACTGAACCTGCCTCCACCACACACTCAGACAGTGCATTCCAGATCGCTGACACACACTGAAGCTGCCTCCACCACACTCTCAGGCAGTGCATTCCAGATCCTAAACACACACTGAACCTGCCTCCACCACACTCTCAGGCAGTGCATTCCAGATACTAAACACTCACTGAGCCTGCCTCCACCACACTCTCAGGCAGTGCATTCCAGATCCTGAACACTCACTGAACCTGCCTCCACCACACTCTCAGGCAGTGCATTTCAGATCCTAAATACTCACTGAAACTGCCTCCACCACACTCTCAGACAGTGCATTCCAGATCCTAAACACTCACTGAAGCTGCCTCCAACACACTCTCAGACAGTGCATTCCAGATCCTAAACACACACTGAACTTGCCTCCACCACACTCTCAGACAGTGCATTCCAGATCCTAAACACTCACTGAAACTGCCTCCACCACAATCTCAGGCAGTGCATTCCAGATCCGAAACAGACAGTGAAGCTGCCTCCAACACACTCTCAGACAGTGCATTCCAGATCCTAAACACACACTGAACTTGCCTCCACCACACTCTCAGGCAGTTCATTCCAGATCCTAAACACTCACTGAACCTGCCTCCCCCACACTCTCAGACAGAGCATTCCACATCCTAAACACTCACTGAACCTGCCTCCACCACACTCTCAGACAGTGCATTCCAGATCCTAAACACTCACTGACCCTGCCTCCACCACACTCTCAGGCAGTGCATTCCAGATCCTAAATAGTCACTGAACCTGCCTCCAATGCACTCTCAGACCGTGCATTCTAGATCCTAAACACACACTGAATCTGCCTCCACCGCACTCTCAGACAGTGCACTTCAATCCTAAACACGCACTGAACCTGCCTCCACCACACTCTCAGACAGTGCATTCCAGATCCTAAACACTCACTGAACCTGCCTCCACCACACTCTCAGACAGTGCATTCCAGATACTAAACACTCACTGAACCTGCCTCCACCTCACTCTCAGACAGTGCATTCCAGATCCTAAAAACTCAATGAACCTGCCTCCACCACACTCTCAGACAGTGCATTCCAGATCCTAAATAGTCACTGAACCTGCCTCCACTGCACTCTCAGACAGTGCATTCCAGATCCTAAACACACACTGAATCTGCCTCCACCGCACTCTCAGACAGTGCACTTCAATCCTCAACACGCACTGAACCTGCCTCCACCACACTCTCAGACAGTGCATTCCAGATCCTAAACACTCACTGAACCTGCCTCCACCACACTCTCAGACTGTGCATTCCAGATACTAAACACTCACTGAACCTGCCTCCACCTCACTCTCAGACAGTGCATTCCAGATCCTAAACACTCAATGAACCTGCCTCCACCACAATCTCAGACAGTGCATTCCAGATCCTAAACATTCAATGAACCTGCCTCCACCACACTCTCAGACAGTGCATTCCAGATCCTAAACACTAACTGAAGCTGCCTCCACCACACTCCCAGACAGTGCATTCCAGATCCTAAACATTCAATGAACCTGCCTCCACCACACTCTCAGACAGTGCATTCCAGATCCGAAACACACACTGAAGCTGCCTCCAACACACTCTCAGACAGTGCATTCCAGATCATAAACACACACTGAACTTGCCTCCACCACACTCTCAGAAAGTGCATTCCAGATCCTAAACACTCACTGAACCTGCGTCCACCACAATCTCAGGCAGTGCATTCCAGATCCTAAACAGACAGTGAAGCTGCCTCCAACACACTCTCAGACAGTGCATTCCAGATCCTAAACACACACTGAACTTGCCTCCACCACACTCTCAGAGAGTGTATTCCAGAACCTAAACATTCACTGAACATGCCTCCACCACACTCTCAGACACTGCATTCCAGATCCTAAACACTCACTGAACCTGCCTCCACCACACTCTCAGACAGTGCATTCCAGATCCTAAATACTCACTGAACCTGCCTCCACTGCACTCTCAGACAGTGCATTCCAGATCCTAAACACACACTGAACCTGCCTCCACCACACTCTCAGGCAGTGCATTCCAGATACTAAACACTCACTGAGCCTCCCTCCACCACACTCTCAGGCAGTGCATTCCAGATCCTGAACACTCACTGAACCTGCCTCCACCACACTCTCAGGCAGTGCATTTCAGATCCTAAATACTCACTGAAACTGCCTCCACCACACTCTCAGACAGTGCATTCCAGATCCTAAACACTCACTGAAGCTGCCTCCAACACACTCTCAGACAGTGCATTCCAGATCCTAAACACACACTGAACTTGCCTCCACCACACTCTCAGACAGTGCATTCCAGATCCTAAACACTCACTGAAACTGCCTCCACCACAATCACAGGCAGTGCATTCCAGATCCGAAACAGACAGTGAAGCTGCCTCCAACACACTCTCAGACAGTGCATTCCAGATCCTAAACACACACTGAACTTGCCTCCACCACACTCTCAGGCAGTTCATTCCAGATGCTAAACACTCACTGAACCTGCCTCCCCCACACTCTCAGACAGAGCATTCCACATCCTAAACACTCACTGAACCTGCCTCCACCACACTCTCAGACAGTGCATTCCAGATCCTAAACACTCACTGACCCTGCCTCCACCACACTCTCAGGCAGTGCATTCCAGATCCTAAATAGTCACTGAACCTGCCTCCAATGCACTCTCAGACCGTGCATTCTAGATCCTAAACACACACTGAATCTGCCTCCACCGCACTCTCAGACAGTGCACTTCAATCCTAAACACGCACTGAACCTGCCTCCACCACACTCTCAGACAGTGCATTCCAGATCCTAAACACTCACTGAACCTGCCTCCACCACACTCTCAGACAGTGCATTCCAGATACTAAACACTCACTGAACCTGCCTCCACCTCACTCTCAGACAGTGCATTCCAGATCCTAAAAACTCAATGAACCTGCCTCCACCACACTCTCAGACAGTGCATTCCAGATCCTAAATAGTCACTGAACCTGCCTCCACTGCACTCTCAGACAGTGCATTCCAGATCCTAAACACACACTGAATCTGCCTCCACCGCACTCTCAGACAGTGCACTTCAATCCTCAACACGCACTGAACCTGCCTCCACCACACTCTCAGACAGTGCATTCCAGATCCTAAACACTCACTGAACCTGCCTCCACCACACTCTCAGACTGTGCATTCCAGATACTAAACACTCACTGAACCTGCCTCCACCTCACTCTCAGACAGTGCATTCCAGATCCTAAACACTCAATGAACCTGCCTCCACCACAATCTCAGACAGTGCATTCCAGATCCTAAACATTCAATGAACCTGCCTCCACCACACTCTCAGACAGTGCATTCCAGATCCTAAACACTAACTGAAGCTGCCTCCACCACACTCCCAGACAGTGCATTCCAGATCCTAAACATTCAATGAACCTGCCTCCACCACACTCTCAGACAGTGCATTCCAGATCCGAAACACACACTGAAGCTGCCTCCAACACACTCTCAGACAGTGCATTCCAGATCATAAACACACACTGAACTTGCCTCCACCACACTCTCAGAAAGTGCATTCCAGATCCTAAACACTCACTGAACCTGCGTCCACCACAATCTCAGGCAGTGCATTCCAGATCCTAAACAGACAGTGAAGCTGCCTCCAACACACTCTCAGACAGTGCATTCCAGATCCTAAACACACACTGAACTTGCCTCCACCACACTCTCAGAGAGTGTATTCCAGAACCTAAACATTCACTGAACCTGCCTCCACCACACTCTCAGACACTGCATTCCAGATCCTAAACACTCACTGAACCTGCCTCCACCACACTCTCAGACAGTGCATTCCAGATCCTAAATACTCACTGAACCTGCCTCCACTGCACTCTCAGACAGTGCATTCCAGATCCTAAACACTCACTGAACCTGCCTCCACCACACTCTCAGACAGTGCATTCCAGATACTAAACACTCACTGAACCTGCCTCCACCTCACTCTCAGACAGGGCATTCCAGATCCTAAACACTCACTGAACTTGCCTCCACCACACTCTCAGACAGTGCATTCCAGATCCTAAAAATTCAATGAACCTGCCTCCACCAGCCTCTCAGACAGTGCATTACAGATCCTAAACACTCACTGAAGCTGCCTCCAACACACTCTCAGACAGTGCATTCCAGATCCTAAACAGACAGTGAAGCTGCCTCCAACACACTCTCAGACAGTGCATTCCAGATCCTAAACACACACTGAACTTGCCTCCACCACACTCTCAGACAGTGAATTCCAGATCCTAAACACTCACTGAACCTGCCTCCCCCACACTCTCAGACAGAGCATTCCACATCCTAAACACTCACTGAACCTGCCTCCACAACACTCTCAGACAGTGCATTCCAGATCCTAAACACTCACTGACCCTGCCTCCACCACACTCTCAGGCAGTGCATTCCAGATCCTAAACACTCACTGAACCTGCCTCCACCGCAATCTCAGGCAGTGCATTCCAGATCCTAGACACTCATTGAACCTGCCTCCACCGCACTCTCAGACAGTGCATTCCAGATCCTAAACACTCACTGAACCTGCCTCCACCACACTCTCAGACAGTGCATTCCAGATCCAAAGCACTCACTGAACCTGCCTCCACCACAATCTCAGACACTGCATTCCAGATCCTAAACACTCACTGAACCTGCCTCCACCGCACTCTCAGACAGTGAATTCCAGATCCTAAACACACACTGAACCTGCCTCCACCACTCTCTCAGACAGTGCAAGCCAGATCCTAAACATTCACTGAACCTGCCTCCACCACACACTCAGACAGTGCATTCCAGATCGCTGACACACACTGAAGCTGCCTCCACCACACTCTCAGGCAGTGCATTCCAGATCCTGAACACACACTGAACCTGCCTCCACCACAATCTCAAACAGTGCATTCCAGATCCTAAACACTCACTGAACCTGCCTCCACCACACTCTCAGGCAGTGCATTCCCGATCCTAACCACTCACTGAACCTGCCTCCACCACACTCTCAGGCAGTGCATTCCCGATCCTAAACACTCACTGAACCTACCTCTACCACACTCTCAGGCAGTGCATTCCCGATCCTAAACACTCACTGAACCTGCCTCTACCACACTCTCAGGCAGTTCATTCCAGATACTAAACACTCACTGAACCTGCCTCCACCACACTCTCAGACAGTGCATTCCAGATCCTAAACACTCACTGAACCTGCCTCCACCACACACTCAGACAGTGCATTCCAGATCGCTGACACACACTGAAGCTGCCTCCACCACACTCTCAGGCAGTGCATTCCAGATCCTAAACACACACTGAACCTGCCTCCACCACACTCTCAGGCAGTGCATTCCAGATACTAAACACTCACTGAGCCTGCCTCCACCACACTCTCAGGCAGTGCATTCCAGATCCTGAACACTCACTGAACCTGCCTCCACCACACTCTCAGGCAGTGCATTTCAGATCCTAAATACTCACTGAAACTGCCTCCACCACACTCTCAGACAGTGCATTCCAGATCCTAAACACTCACTGAAGCTGCCTCCAACACACTCTCAGACAGTGCATTCCAGATCCTAAACACACACTGAACTTGCCTCCACCACACTCTCAGACAGTGCATTCCAGATCCTAAACACTCACTGAAACTGCCTCCACCACAATCTCAGGCAGTGCATTCCAGATCCGAAACAGACAGTGAAGCTGCCTCCAACACACTCTCAGACAGTGCATTCCAGATCCTAAACACACACTGAACTTGCCTCCACCACACTCTCAGGCAGTTCATTCCAGATCCTAAACACTCACTGAACCTGCCTCCCCCACACTCTCAGACAGAGCATTCCACATCCTAAACACTCACTGAACCTGCCTCCACCACACTCTCAGACAGTGCATTCCAGATCCTAAACACTCACTGACCCTGCCTCCACCACACTCTCAGGCAGTGCATTCCAGATCCTAAACACTCACTGAACCTGCCTCCACCGCACTCTCAGGCAGTGCATTCCAGATCCTAAACACGCACTGAACCTGCCTCCACCACACTCTCAGACAGTGCATTCCAGATCCTAGACACTCACTGAACCTGCCTCCACCGCACTCTCAGACAGTGCATTCCAGATCCTAAACACTCACTGAACCTGCCTCCACCACACTCTCAGACAGTGCATTCCAGATCCAAAACACTCACTGAACCTGCCTCCACCACAATCTCAGACAATGCATTCCAGATCCTAAACGCTCACTGAATCTGCCTCCACCGCACTCTCAGACACTGCATTCCAGATCCTAAACACTCACTGAACCTGCCTCCACCACACTCTCAGACAGTGAATTCCAGATCCTAAACACTCACTGAACCTGCCTCCACCACTCACTCAGACAGTGCAAGCCAGATCCTAAACATTCACTGAACCTGCCTCCACCACACTCTCAGACAGTGCATTCCAGATCCAAAACACTCACTGAACCTGCCTCCACCACAATCTCAGACAATGCATTCCAGATCCTAAACGCTCACTGAATCTGCCTCCACCGCACTCTCAGACACTGCATTCCAGATCCTAAACACTCACTGAACCTGCCTCCACCACACTCTCAGACAGTGAATTCCAGATCCTAAACACTCAATGAACCTGCCTCCACCACACACTCAGACAGTGCATTCCAGATCGCTGACACACACTGAAGCTGCCTCCACCACACTCTCAGGCAGTGCATTCCAGATCCTAAACACACACTGAACCTGCCTCCACCACAATCTCAAACAGTGCATTCCAGATCCTAAACACTCACTGAACCTGCCTCCACCACACTCTCAGACAGTGCATTCCAGATCCTAAACACTCACTGAACCTGCCTCCAAAACACTCTCAGGCAGTGCATTCCCGATCCTAAACACTCACTGAACCTGCCTCCACCACACTCTCAGGCAGTGCATTCCCATCCTAAACACTCACTGATCCTGCCTGTACCACACTCTCAGGCATTGCATTCCCGATCCTAAACACTCACTGAACCTGCCTCCACCACACTCTCAGGCAGTGCATTCCCGATCCTAAACACTCACTGAACCTGCCTCCACCACACTCTCAGACAGTGCATTCCAGATCCTAAACACTCACTGAACCTGCCTCCACAACACTCTCAGACAGTGCATTCCAGATCCTAACCACTCACTGAACCAGCCTCCACCACACTCTCAGGCATTTCATTCCAGATACTAAACACTCACTGAACCTGCCTCCACCACACTCTCAGACAGTGCATTCCAGATACTAAACACTCACTGAACCTGCCTCCACCTCACTCTCAGACAGGGCATTCCAGATCCTAAACACTCACTGAACTTGCCTCCACCACACTCTCAGACAGTGCATTCCAGATCCTAAAAATTCAATGAACCTGCCTCCACCACACTCTCAGACATTGCATTCCAGATCCTAAACACTCACTTAACCTGCATCCACCTCACTCTCAGACAGGGCATTCCAGATCCTAAACACTGACTGAACTTGCCTCCAACACACTCTCAGACAGTGCATTCCAGATCCTAAACACACACTGAACTTGCCTCCACCACACTCTCAGACAGTGCATTCCAGATCCTAAACACTCACTGAAACTGCCTCCACCACAATCTCAGGCAGTGCATTCCAGATCCTAAACAGACAGTGAAGCTGCCTCCAACACACTCTCAGACAGTGCATTCCAGATCCTAAACACACACTGAACTTGCCTCCACCACACTCTCAGACAGTGAATTCCAGATCCTAAACACTCACTGAACCTGCCTCCCCCACACTCTCAGACAGAGCATTCCACATCCTAAACACTCACTGAACCTGCCTCCACAACACTCTCAGACAGTGCATTCCAGATCCTAAACACTCACTGACCCTGCCTCCACCACACTCTAAGGCAGTGCATTCCAGATCCTAAACACTCACTGAACCTGCCTCCACCGCACTCTCAGGCAGTGCATTCCAGATCCTAAACACGCACTGAACCTGCCTCCACCACACTCTCAGACAGTGCATTCCAGATCCTAGACACTCACTGAACCTGCCTCCACCGCACTCTCAGACAGTGCATTCCAGATCCTAAACACTCACTGAACCTGCCTCCACCACACTCTCAGACAGTGCATTCCAGATCCAAAACACTCACTGAACCTGCCTCCACCACAATCTCAGACAATGCATTCCAGATCCTAAACGCTCACTGAATCTGCCTCCACCGCACTCTCAGACACTGCATTCCAGATCCTAAACACTCACTGAACCTGCCTCCACCACACTCTCAGACAGTGAATTCCAGATCCTAAACACTCACTGAACCTGCCTCCACCACTCTCTCAGACAGTGCAAGCCAGATCCTAAACATTCACTGAACCTGCCTCCACCACACACTCAGACAGTGCATTCCAGATCGCTGACACACACTGAAGCTGCCTCCACCACACTCTCAGGCAGTGCATTCCAGATCCTAAACACACACTGAACCTGCCTCCACCACAATCTCAAACAGTGCATTCCAGATCCTAAACACTCACTGAACCTGCCTCCACCACACTCTCAGGCAGTGCATTCCCGATCCTAAACACTCACTGAACCTGCCTCCACCACACTCTCAGGCAGTGCATTCCCGATCCTAAACACTCACTGAACCTGCCTCTACCACACTCTCAGGCAGTGCATTCCCGATCCTAAACACTCACTGAACCTGCCTCTACCACACTCTCAGACAGTGCATTCCAGATCCTAACCACTCACTGAACCAGCCTCCACCACACTCTCAGGCAGTTCATTCCAGATACTAAACACTCACTGAACCTGCCTCCACCACACTCTCAGACAGTGCATTCCAGATCCTAAACACTCACTGAACCTGCCTCCACCACACTCTCAGACAGTGCAAGCCAGATCCTAAACATTCACTGAACCTGCCTCCACCACACACTCAGACAGTGCATTCCAGATCGCTGACACACACTGAAGCTGCCTCCACCACACTCTCAGGCAGTGCATTCCAGATCCTAAACACACACTGAACCTGCCTCCACCACACTCTCAGGCAGTGCATTCCAGATACTAAACACTCACTGAGCCTGCCTCCACCACACTCTCAGGCAGTGCATTCCAGATCCTGAACACTCACTGAACCTGCCTCCACCACACTCTCAGGCAGTGCATTTCAGATCCTAAATACTCACTGAAACTGCCTCCACCACACTCTCAGACAGTGCATTCCAGATC
Source organism: Heterodontus francisci (assembly GCF_036365525.1). Taxonomy (NCBI): domain Eukaryota; kingdom Metazoa; phylum Chordata; class Chondrichthyes; order Heterodontiformes; family Heterodontidae; genus Heterodontus; species Heterodontus francisci. The sequence goes on from NC_090377.1 coordinate 7,009,925, forward strand.
CTAAACACTCACTGAAGCTGCCTCCAACACACTCTCAGACAGTGCATTCCAGATCCTAAACACACACTGAACTTGCCTCCACCACACTCTCAGACAGTGCATTCCAGATCCTAAACACTCACTGAAACTGCCTCCACCACAATCTCAGGCAGTGCATTCCAGATCCGAAACAGACAGTGAAGCTGCCTCCAACACACTCTCAGACAGTGCATTCCATATCCTAAACACACACTGAACTTGCCTCCACCACACTCTCAGACAGTGAATTCCAGATCCTAAACACTCACTGAACCTGCCTCCCCCACACTCTCAGACAGAGCATTCCACATCCTAAACACTCACTGAACCTGCCTCCACCACACTCTCAGACAGTGCATTCCAGATCCTAAACACTCACTGACCCTGCCTCCACCACACTCTCAGGCAGTGCATTCCAGATCCTAAACACTCACTGAACCTGCCTCCACCGCACTCTCAGGCAGTGCATTCCAGATCCTAAACACGCACTGATCCTGGCTCCACCACACTCTCAGACAGTGCATTCCAGATCCTAGACACTCACTGAACCTGCCTCCACCGCACTCTCAGACAGTGCATTCCAGATCCTAAACACTCACTGAACCTTCCTCCACCACACTCTCAGACAGTGCATTCCAGATCCTAAACACACACTGAACTTGCCTCCACCACACTCTCAGACAGTGCATTCCAGATCCTAAACACTCACTGAAACTGCCTCCACCACAATCTCAGGCAGTGCATTCCAGATCCTAAACAGACAGTGAAGCTGCCTCCAACACACTCTCAGACAGTGCATTCCAGATCCTAAACACACACTGAACTTGCCTCCACCACACTCTCAGACAGTGAATTCCAGATCCTAAACACTCACTGAACCTGCCTCCCCCACACTCTCAGACAGAGCATTCCACATCCTAAACACTCACTGAACCTGCCTCCACCACACTCTCAGACAGTGCATTCCAGATCCTAAACACTCACTGACCCTGCCTCCACCACACTCTCAGGCAGTGCATTCCAGATCCTAAACACTCACTGAACCTGCCTCCACCGCACTCTCAGGCAGTGCATTCCTGATCCTAAACACTCACTGAACCTGCCTCCACCACACTCTCAGACAGTGCATTCCAGATCCTAGACACTCACTGAACCTGCCTCCACCGCACTCTCAGACAGTGCATTCCAGATCCTAAACACTCACTGAACCTGCCTCCACCACACTCTCAGGCAGTGCATTCCCGATCCTAAACACTCACTGAACCTGCCTCCACCACACTCTCAGGCAGTGCATTCCCGATCCTAAACACTCACTGAACCTACCTCTACCACACTCTCAGGCAGTGCATTCCCGATCCTAAACACTCACTGAACCTGCCTCTACCACACTCTCAGACAGTGCATTCCAGATCCTAACCACTCACTGAACCAGCCTCCACCACATTCTCAGGCAGTTCATTCCAGATACTAAACACTCACTGAACCTGCCTCCACCACACTCTCAGACAGTGCATTCCAGATCCTAAACACTCACTGAACCTGCCTCCACCACACACTCAGACAGTGCATTCCAGATCGCTGACACACACTGAAGCTGCCTCCACCACACTCTCAGGCAGTGCATTCCAGATCCTAAACACACACTGAACCTGCCTCCACCACACTCTCAGGCAGTGCATTCCAGATACTAAACACTCACTGAGCCTGCCTCCACCACACTCTCAGGCAGTGCATTCCAGATCCTGAACACTCACTGAACCTGCCTCCACCACACTCTCAGGCAGTGCATTTCAGATCCTAAATACTCACTGAAACTGCCTCCACCACACTCTCAGACAGTGCATTCCAGATCCTAAACACTCACTGAAGCTGCCTCCAACACACTCTCAGACAGTGCATTCCAGATCCTAAACACACACTGAACTTGCCTCCACCACACTCTCAGACAGTGCATTCCAGATCCTAAACACTCACTGAAACTGCCTCCACCACAATCTCAGGCAGTGCATTCCAGATCCGAAACAGACAGTGAAGCTGCCTCCAACACACTCTCAGACAGTGCATTCCAGATCCTAAACACACACTGAACTTGCCTCCACCACACTCTCAGACAGTGCATTCCAGATCGCTGACACACACTGAAGCTGCCTCCACCACACTCTCAGGCAGTGCATTCCAGATCCTAAACACACACTGAACCTGCCTCCACCACACTCTCAGGCAGTGCATTCCAGATACTAAACACTCACTGAGCCTGCCTCCACCACACTCTCAGGCAGTGCATTCCAGATCCTGAACACTCACTGAACCTGCCTCCACCACACTCTCAGGCAGTGCATTTCAGATCCTAAATACTCACTGAAACTGCCTCCACCACACTCTCAGACAGTGCATTCCAGATCCTAAACACTCACTGAAGCTGCCTCCAACACACTCTCAGACAGTGCATTCCAGATCCTAAACACACACTGAACTTGCCTCCACCACACTCTCAGACAGTGCATTCCAGATCCTAAACACTCACTGAAACTGCCTCCACCACAATCTCAGGCAGTGCATTCCAGATCCGAAACAGACAGTGAAGCTGCCTCCAACACACTCTCAGACAGTGCATTCCAGATCCTAAACACACACTGAACTTGCCTCCACCACACTCTCAGGCAGTTCATTCCAGATCCTAAACACTCACTGAACCTGCCTCCCCCACACTCTCAGACAGAGCATTCCACATCCTAAACACTCACTGAACCTGCCTCCACCACACTCTCAGACAGTGCATTCCAGATCCTAAACACTCACTGACCCTGCCTCCACCACACTCTCAGGCAGTGCATTCCAGATCCTAAACACTCACTGAACCTGCCTCCACCGCACTCTCAGGCAGTGCATTCCAGATCCTAAACACGCACTGATCCTGCCTCCACCACACTCTCAGACAGTGCATTCCAGATCCTAGACACTCACTGAACCTGCCTCCACCGCACTCTCAGACAGTGCATTCCAGATCCTAAACACTCACTGAACCTGCCTCCACCACACTCTCAGACAGTGCATTCCAGATCCAAAACACTCACTGAACCTGCCTCCACCACAATCTCAGACAATGCATTCCAGATCCTAAACGCTCACTGAATCTGCCTCCACCGCACTCTCAGACACTGCATTCCAGATCCTAAACACTCACTGAACCTGCCTCCACCACACTCTCAGACAGTGAATTCCAGATCCTAAACACTCACTGAACCTGCCTCCACCACTCACTCAGACAGTGCAAGCCAGATCCTAAACATTCACTGAACCTGCCTCCACCACACTCTCAGACAGTGCATTCCAGATCCAAAACACTCACTGAACCTGCCTCCACCACAATCTCAGACAATGCATTCCAGATCCTAAACGCTCACTGAATCTGCCTCCACCGCACTCTCAGACACTGCATTCCAGATCCTAAACACTCACTGAACCTGCCTCCACCACACTCTCAGACAGTGAATTCCAGATCCTAAACACTCACTGAACCTGCCTCCACCACACACTCAGACAGTGCATTCCAGATCGCTGACACACACTGAAGCTGCCTCCACCACACTCTCAGGCAGTGCATTCCAGATCCTAAACACACACTGAACCTGCCTCCACCACAATCTCAAACAGTGCATTCCAGATCCTAAACACTCACTGAACCTGCCTCCACCACACTCTCAGACAGTGCATTCCAGATCCTAAACACTCACTGAACCTGCCTCCACCACACACTCAGACAGTGCATTCCAGATCGCTGACACACACTGAAGCTGCCTCCACCACACTCTCAGGCAGTGCATTCCAGATCCTAAACACACACTGAACCTGCCTCCACCACACTCTCAGGCAGTGCATTCCAGATACTAAACACTCACTGAGCCTGCCTCCACCACACTCTCAGGCAGTGCATTCCAGATCCTGAACACTCACTGAACCTGCCTCCACCACACTCTCAGGCAGTGCATTTCAGATCCTAAATACTCACTGAAACTGCCTCCACCACACTCTCAGACAGTGCATTCCAGATCCTAAACACTCACTGAAGCTGCCTCCAACACACTCTCAGACAGTGCATTCCAGATCCTAAACACACACTGAACTTGCCTCCACCACACTCTCAGACAGTGCATTCCAGATCCTAAACACTCACTGAAACTGCCTCCACCACAATCTCAGGCAGTGCATTCCAGATCCGAAACAGACAGTGAAGCTGCCTCCAACACACTCTCAGACAGTGCATTCCAGATCCTAAACACTCACTGAACTTGCCTCCACCACACTCTCAGGCAGTTCATTCCAGATCCTAAACACTCACTGAACCTGCCTCCCCCACACTCTCAGACAGAGCATTCCACATCCTAAACACTCACTGAACCTGCCTCCACCACACTCTCAGACAGTGCATTCCAGATCCTAAACACTCACTGACCCTGCCTCCACCACACTCTCAGGCAGTGCATTCCAGATCCTAAACACTCACTGAACCTGCCTCCACCGCACTCTCAGGCAGTGCATTCCAGATCCTAAACACGCACTGATCCTGCCTCCACCACACTCTCAGACAGTGCATTCCAGATCCTAGACACTCACTGAACCTGCCTCCACCGCACTCTCAGACAGTGCATTCCAGATCCTAAACACTCACTGAACCTGCCTCCACCACACTCTCAGACAGTGCATTCCAGATCCAAAACACTCACTGAACCTGCCTCCACCACAATCTCAGACAATGCATTCCAGATCCTAAACGCTCACTGAATCTGCCTCCACCGCACTCTCAGACACTGCATTCCAGATCCTAAACACTCACTGAACCTGCCTCCACCACACTCTCAGACAGTGAATTCCAGATCCTAAACACTCACTGAACCTGCCTCCACCACTCACTCAGACAGTGCATTCCAGATCCTAAACATTCACTGAACCTGCCTCCACCACACTCTCAGACAGTGCATTCCAGATCCAAAACACTCACTGAACCTGCCTCCACCACAATCTCAGACAATGCATTCCAGATCCTAAATGCTCACTGAATCTGCCTCCACCGCACTCTCAGACACTGCATTCCAGATCCTAAACACTCACTGAACCTGCCTCCACCACACTCTCAGACAGTGAATTCCAGATCCTAAACACTCACTGAACCTGCCTCCACCACACACTCAGACAGTGCATTCCAGATCGCTGACACACACTGAAGCTGCCTCCACCACACTCTCAGGCAGTGCATTCCAGATCCTAAACACACACTGAACCTGCCTCCACCACAATCTCAAACAGTGCATTCCAGATCCTAAACACTCACTGAACCTGCCTCCACCACACTCTCAGACAGTGCATTCCAGATCCTAAACACTCACTGAACCTGCCTCCAAAACACTCTCAGGCAGTGCATTCCCGATCCTAAACACTCACTGAACCTGCCTCCACCACACTCTCAGGCAGTGCATTCCCGATCCTAAACACTCACTGATCCTGCCTGTACCACACTCTCAGGCATTGCATTCCCGATCCTAAACACTCACTGAACCTGCCTCCACCACACTCTCAGGCAGTGCATTCCCGATCCTAAACACTCACTGAACCTGCCTCCACCACACTCTCAGACAGTGCATTCCAGATCCTAACCACTCACTGAACCAGCCTCCACCACACTCTCAGGCAGTTCATTCCAGATACTAAACACTCACTGAACCTGCCTCCACCACACTCTCAGACAGTGCATTCCAGATACTAAACACTCACTGAACCTGCCTCCACCTCACTCTCAGACAGGGCATTCCAGATCCTAAACACTCACTGAACTTGCCTCCACCACACTCTCAGACAGTGCATTCCAGATCCTAAAAATTCAATGAACCTGCCTCCACCACACTCTCAGACATTGCATTCCAGATCCTAAACACTCACTTAACCTGCCTCCACCTCACTCTCAGACAGGGCATTCCAGATCCTAAACACTCACTGAACTTGCCTCCAACACACTCTCAGACAGTGCATTCCAGATCCTAAACACACACTGAACTTGCCTCCACCACACTCTCAGACAGTGCATTCCAGATCCTAAACACTCACTGAAACTGCCTCCACCACAATCTCAGGCAGTGCATTCCAGATCCGAAACAGACAGTGAAGCTGCCTCCAACACACTCTCAGACAGTGCATTCCAGATCCTAAACACACACTGAACTTGCCTCCACCACACTCTCAGACAGTGAATTCCAGATCCTAAACACTCACTGAACCTGCCTCCCCCACACTCTCAGACAGAGCATTCCACATCCTAAACACTCACTGAACCTGCCTCCACAACACTCTCAGACAGTGCATTCCAGATCCTAAACACTCACTGACCCTGCCTCCACCACACTCTCAGGCAGTGCATTCCAGATCCTAAACACTCACTGAACCTGCCTCCACCGCACTCTCAGGCAGTGCATTCCAGATCCTAAACACGCACTGAACCTGCCTCCACCACACTCTCAGACAGTGCATTCCAGATCCTAGACACTCACTGAACCTGCCTCCACCGCACTCTCAGACAGTGCATTCCAGATCCTAAACACTCACTGAACCTGCCTCCACCACACTCTCAGACAGTGCATTCCAGATCCAAAACACTCACTGAACCTGCCTCCACCACAATCTCAGACAATGCATTCCAGATCCTAAACGCTCACTGAATCTGCCTCCACCGCACTCTCAGACACTGCATTCCAGATCCTAAACACTCACTGAACCTGCCTCCACCACACTCTCAGACAGTGAATTCCAGATCCTAAACACTCACTGAACCTGCCTCCACCACTCTCTCAGACAGTGCAAGCCAGATCCTAAACATTCACTGAACCTGCCTCCACCACACACTCAGACAGTGCATTCCAGATCGCTGACACACACTGAAGCTGCCTCCACCACACTCTCAGGCAGTGCATTCCAGATCCTAAACACACACTGAACCTGCCTCCACCACAATCTCAAACGGTGCATTCCAGATCCTAAACACTCACTGAACCTGCCTCCACCACACTCTCAGGCAGTGCATTCCCGATCCTAAACACTCACTGAACCTGCCTCCACCACACTCTCAGGCAGTGCATTCCCGATCCTAAACACTCACTGAACCTGCCTCTACCACACTCTCAGGCAGTGCATTCCCGATCCTAAACACTCACTGAACCTGCCTCTACCACACTCTCAGACAGTGCATTCCAGATCCTAACCACTCACTGAACCAGCCTCCACCACACTCTCAGGCAGTTCATTCCAGATACTAAACACTCACTGAACCTGCCTCCACCACACTCTCAGACAGTGCATTCCAGATCCTAAACACTCACTGAACCTGCCTCCACCACACTCTCAGACAGTGCAAGCCAGATCCTAAACATTCACTGAACCTGCCTCCACCACACACTCAGACAGTGCATTCCAGATCGCTGACACACACTGAAGCTGCCTCCACCACACTCTCAGGCAGTGCATTCCAGATCCTAAACACACACTGAACCTGCCTCCACCACACTCTCAGGCAGTGCATTCCAGATACTAAACACTCACTGAGCCTGCCTCCACCACACTCTCAGGCAGTGCATTCCAGATCGTGAACACTCACTGAACCTGCCTCCACCACACTCTCAGGCAGTGCATTTCAGATCCTAAATACTCACTGAAACTGCCTCCACCACACTCTCAGACAGTGCATTCCAGATCCTAAACACTCACTGAAGCTGCCTCCAACACACTCTCAGACAGTGCATTCCAGATCCTAAACACACACTGAACTTGCCTCCACCACACTCTCAGACAGTGCATTCCAGATCCTAAACACTCACTGAAACTGCCTCCACCACAATCTCAGGCAGTGCATTCCAGATCCAAAACAGACAGTGAAGCTGCCTCCAACACACTCTCAGACAGTGCATTCCAGATCCTAAACACACACTGAACTTGCCTCCACCACACTCTCAGACAGTGAATTCCAGATCCTAAACACTCACTGAACCTGCCTCCCCCACACTCAGACAGAGCATTCCACATCCTAAACACTCACTGAACCTGCCTCCACCACACTCTCAGACAGTGCATTCCAGATCCTAAACACTCACTGACCCTGCCTCCACCACACTCTCAGGCAGTGCATTCCAGATCCTAAACACTCACTGAACCTGCCTCCACCGCACTCTCAGGCAGTGCATTCCAGATCCTAAACACGCACTGATCCTGCCTCCACCACACTCTCAGACAGTGCATTCCAGATCCTAGACACTCACTGAACCTGCCTCCACCGCACTCTCAGACAGTGCATTCCAGATCCTAAACACTCACTGAACCTGCCTCCACCACACTCTCAGACAGTGCATTCCAGATCCAAAACACTCACTGAACCTGCCTCCACCACAATCTCAGACAATGCATTCCAGATCCTAAACGCTCACTGAATCTGCCTCCACCGCACTCTCAGACACTGCATTCCAGATCCTAAACACTCACTGAACCTGCCTCCACCACACTCTCAGACAGTGAATTCCAGATCCTAAACACTCACTGAACCTGCCTCCACCACTCACTCAGACAGTGCATTCCAGATCCTAAACATTCACTGAACCTGCCTCCACCACACTCTCAGACAGTGCATTCCAGATCCAAAACACTCACTGAACCTGCCTCCACCACAATCTCAGACAATGCATTCCAGATCCTAAATGCTCACTGAATCTGCCTCCACCGCACTCTCAGACACTGCATTCCAGATCCTAAACACTCACTGAACCTGCCTCCACCACACTCTCAGACAGTGAATTCCAGATCCTAAACACTCACTGAACCTGCCTCCACCACACACTCAGACAGTGCATTCCAGATCGCTGACACACACTGAAGCTGCCTCCACCACACTCTCAGGCAGTGCATTCCAGATCCTAAACACACACTGAACCTGCCTCCACCACAATCTCAAACAGTGCATTCCAGATCCTAAACACTCACTGAACCTGCCTCCACCACACTCTCAGACAGTGCATTCCAGATCCTAAACACTCACTGAACCTGCCTCCAAAACACTCTCAGGCAGTGCATTCCCGATCCTAAACACTCACTGAACCTGCCTCCACCACACTCTCAGGCAGTGCATTCCCGATCCTAAACACTCACTGATCCTGCCTGTACCACACTCTCAGGCATTGCATTCCCGATCCTAAACACTCACTGAACCTGCCTCCACCACACTCTCAGGCAGTGCATTCCCGATCCTAAACACTCACTGAACCTGCCTCCACCACACTCTCAGACAGTGCATTCCAGATCCTAACCACTCACTGAACCAGCCTCCACCACACTCTCAGGCAGTTCATTCCAGATACTAAACACTCACTGAACCTGCCTCCACCACACTCTCAGACAGTGCATTCCAGATACTAAACACTCACTGAACCTGCCTCCACCTCACTCTCAGACAGGGCATTCCAGATCCTAAACACTCACTGAACTTGCCTCCACCACACTCTCAGACAGTGCATTCCAGATCCTAAAAATTCAATGAACCTGCCTCCACCACACTCTCAGACATTGCATTCCAGATCCTAAACACTCACTTAACCTGCCTCCACCTCACTCTCAGACAGGGCATTCCAGATCCTAAACACTCACTGAACTTGCCTCCAACACACTCTCAGACAGTGCATTCCAGATCCTAAACACACACTGAACTTGCCTCCACCACACTCTCAGACAGTGCATTCCAGATCCTAAACACTCACTGAAACTGCCTCCACCACAATCTCAGGCAGTGCATTCCAGATCCGAAACAGACAGTGAAGCTGCCTCCAACACACTCTCAGACAGTGCATTCCAGATCCTAAACACACACTGAACTTGCCTCCACCACACTCTCAGACAGTGAATTCCAGATCCTAAACACTCACTGAACCTGCCTCCCCCACACTCTCAGACAGAGCATTCCACATCCTAAACACTCACTGAACCTGCCTCCACAACACTCTCAGACAGTGCATTCCAGATCCTAAACACTCACTGACCCTGCCTCCACCACACTCTCAGGCAGTGCATTCCAGATCCTAAACACTCACTGAACCTGCCTCCACCGCACTCTCAGGCAGTGCATTCCAGATCCTAAACACGCACTGAACCTGCCTCCACCACACTCTCAGACAGTGCATTCCAGATCCTAGACACTCACTGAACCTGCCTCCACCGCACTCTCAGACAGTGCATTCCAGATCCTAAACACTCACTGAACCTGCCTCCACCACACTCTCAGACAGTGCATTCCAGATCCAAAACACTCACTGAACCTGCCTCCACCACAATCTCAGACAATGCATTCCAGATCCTAAACGCTCACTGAATCTGCCTCCACCGCACTCTCAGACACTGCATTCCAGATCCTAAACACTCACTGAACCTGCCTCCACCACACTCTCAGACAGTGAATTCCAGATCCTAAACACTCACTGAACCTGCCTCCACCACTCTCTCAGACAGTGCAAGCCAGATCCTAAACATTCACTGAACCTGCCTCCACCACACACTCAGACAGTGCATTCCAGATCGCTGACACACACTGAAGCTGCCTCCACCACACTCTCAGGCAGTGCATTCCAGATCCTAAACACACACTGAACCTGCCTCCACCACAATCTCAAACGGTGCATTCCAGATCCTAAACACTCACTGAACCTGCCTCCACCACACTCTCAGGCAGTGCATTCCCGATCCTAAACACTCACTGAACCTGCCTCCACCACACTCTCAGGCAGTGCATTCCCGATCCTAAACACTCACTGAACCTGCCTCTACCACACTCTCAGGCAGTGCATTCCCGATCCTAAACACTCACTGAACCTGCCTCTACCACACTCTCAGACAGTGCATTCCAGATCCTAACCACTCACTGAACCAGCCTCCACCACACTCTCAGGCAGTTCATTCCAGATACTAAACACTCACTGAACCTGCCTCCACCACACTCTCAGACAGTGCATTCCAGATCCTAAACACTCACTGAACCTGCCTCCACCACACTCTCAGACAGTGCAAGCCAGATCCTAAACATTCACTGAACCTGCCTCCACCACACACTCAGACAGTGCATTCCAGATCGCTGACACACACTGAAGCTGCCTCCACCACACTCTCAGGCAGTGCATTCCAGATCCTAAACACACACTGAACCTGCCTCCACCACACTCTCAGGCAGTGCATTCCAGATACTAAACACTCACTGAGCCTGCCTCCACCACACTCTCAGGCAGTGCATTCCAGATCGTGAACACTCACTGAACCTGCCTCCACCACACTCTCAGGCAGTGCATTTCAGATCCTAAATACTCACTGAAACTGCCTCCACCACACTCTCAGACAGTGCATTCCAGATCCTAAACACTCACTGAAGCTGCCTCCAACACACTCTCAGACAGTGCATTCCAGATCCTAAACACACACTGAACTTGCCTCCACCACACTCTCAGACAGTGCATTCCAGATCCTAAACACTCACTGAAACTGCCTCCACCACAATCTCAGGCAGTGCATTCCAGATCCAAAACAGACAGTGAAGCTGCCTCCAACACACTCTCAGACAGTGCATTCCAGATCCTAAACACACACTGAACTTGCCTCCACCACACTCTCAGACAGTGAATTCCAGATCCTAAACACTCACTGAACCTGCCTCCCCCACACTCAGACAGAGCATTCCACATCCTAAACACTCACTGAACCTGCCTCCACCACACTCTCAGACAGTGCATTCCAGATCCTAAACACTCACTGACCCTGCCTCCACCACACTCTCAGGCAGTGCATTCCAGATCCTAAACACTCACTGAACCTGCCTCCACCGCACTCTCAGGCAGTGCATTCCAGATCCTAAACACGCACTGATCCTGGCTCCACCACACTCTCAGACAGTGCATTCCAGATCCTAGACACTCACTGAACCTGCCTCCACCGCACTCTCAGACAGTGCATTCCAGATCCTAAACACTCACTGAACCTTCCTCCACCACACTCTCAGACAGTGCATTCCAGATCCTAAACACACACTGAACTTGCCTCCACCACACTCTCAGACAGTGCATTCCAGATCCTAAACACTCACTGAAACTGCCTCCACCACAATCTCAGGCAGTGCATTCCAGATCCTCAACAGACAGTGAAGCTGCCTCCAACACACTCTCAGACAGTGCATTCCAGATCCTAAACACACACTGAACTTGCCTCCACCACACTCTCAGACAGTGAATTCCAGATCCTAAACACTCACTGAACCTGCCTCCCCCACACTCTCAGACAGAGCATTCCACATCCTAAACACTCACTGAACCTGCCTCCACCACACTCTCAGACAGTGCATTCCAGATCCTAAACACTCACTGACCCTGCCTCCACCACACTCTCAGGCAGTGCATTCCAGATCCTAAACACTCACTGAACCTGCCTCCACCGCACTCTCAGGCAGTGCATTCCTGATCCTAAACACGCACTGAACCTGCCTCCACCACACTCTCAGACAGTGCATTCCAGATCCTAGACACTCACTGAACCTGCCTCCACCGCACTCTCAGACAGTGCATTCCAGATCCTAAACACTCACTGAACCTGCCTCCACCACACTCTCAGACAGTGCATTCCAGATCCAAAACACTCACTGAACCTGCCTCCACCACAATCTCAGACAATGCATTCCAGATCCTAAACGCTCGCTGAATCTGCCTCCACCGCACTCTCAGACACTGCATTCCAGATCCTAAACACTCACTGAACCTGCCTCCACCACACTCTCAGACAGTGAATTCCAGATCCTAAACACTCACTGAACCTGCCTCCACCACTCTCTCAGACAGTGCAAGCCAGATCCTAAACATTCACTGAACCTGCCTCCACCACACACTCAGACAGTGCATTCCAGATCGCTGACACACACTGAAGCTGCCTCCATCACACTCTCAGGCAGTGCATTTCAGATCCTCAACACAAACTGAAGCTGCCTCCACCACACTCTCAGGCAGTGCATTCCAGGTCCTAAACACTCACTGAACCTGCCTCCACCACACTCTCAGGCAGTGCATTCCAGATCCTAAACACTCACTGAACCTGCCTCCACCGCACTCTCAGGCAGTGCATTCCAGATCCTAAACACTCACTGAACCTGCCTCCACCGCACTCTCAGACAGTGCATTCCAGATCCTAAACACTCACTGAACCTGCCTCCACCGCACTCTCAGACACTGCATTCCAGATCCTAAACACTCACTGAACCTGCCTCCACCACACTCTCAGACAGTGCATTCCAGATCCTAAACACTCACTGACCCTGCCTCCACCACACTCTCAGGCAGTGCATTCCAGATCCTAAATACTCACTGAACCTGCCTCCACCGCACTCTCAGAAACTGCATTCCAGATCCTAAACACTCACTGAACCTGCCTCCACCACACTCTCAGACAGTGAATTCCAGATCCAAAACACTCACTGAACCTGCCTCCACCACTCTCTCAGACAGTGCAAGCAGATCCAAAACATTCACTGAACCTGCCTCCACCACACACTCAGACAGTGCATTCCAGATCGCTGACACACACTGAAGCTGCCTCCACCACACTCTCAGGCAGTGCATTTCAGATCCTCAACACAAACTGAAGCTGCCTCCACCACACTCTCAGGCAGTGCATTCCAGGTCCTAAACACTCACTGAACCTGCCTCAACCACACTCTCAGGCAGTGCATTCCAGATCCTAAACACTCACTGAAACTGCCTCCACCACAATCTCAGGCAGTGCATTCCAGATCCTAAACAGACAGTGAAGCTGCCTCCAACACACTCTCAGACAGTGCATTCCAGATCCTAAACACACACTGAACTTGCCTCCAACACACTCTCAGACAGTGAATTCCAGATCCTAAAAACTCACTGAACCTGCCTCCCCCACACTCTCAGACAGAGCATTCCAGATCCTAAACACTCACTGACCCTGCCTCCACCACACTCTCAGGCAGTGCATTCCAGATCCTAAACACTCACTGAACCTGCCTCCACCGCACTCTCAGGCAGTGCATTCCAGATCCTAAACACGCACTGAACCTGCCTCCACCACACTCTCAGACAGTGCATTCCAGATCCTAGACACTCACTGAACCTGCCTCCACCGCACTCTCAGACAGTGCATTCCAGATCCTAAACACTCACTGAACCTGCCTCCACCGCACTCTCAGGCAGTGCATTCCAGATCCTAAACACGCACTGAACCTGCCTCCACCACACTCTCAGACAGTGCATTCCAGATCCTAGACACTCACTGAACCTGCCTCCACCGCACTCTCAGACAGTGCATTCCAGATCCTAAACACTCACTGAACCTGCCTCCACCGCACTCTCAGGCAGTGCATTCCAGATCCTAAACACACACTGAACCTGCCTCCACCACAATCTCAAACAGTGCATTCCAGATCCTAAACACTCACTGAACCTGCCTCCACCACACTCTCAGGCAGAGCATTCCCGATCCTAAACACTCACTGAACCTGCCTCCACCACACTCTCAGGCAGTGCATTCCCGATCCTAAACACTCACTGAACCTGCCTCTACCACACTCTCAGGCAGTGCATTCCCGATCCTAAACACTCACTGAACCTGCCTCTACCACACTCTCAGACAGTGCATTCCAGATCCTAACCACTCACTGAACCAGCCTCCACCACACTCTCAGGCAGTTCATTCCAGATACTAAACACTCACTGAACCTGCCTCCACCACACTCTCAGACAGTGCATTCCAGATCCTAAACACTCACTGAACCTGCCTCCACCACACTCTCAGACAGTGCAAGCCAGATCGCTGACACACACTGAAGCTGCCTCCACCACACTCTCAGGCAGTGCATTCCAGATCCTAAACACACACTGAACCTGCCTCCACCACACTCTCAGGCAGTGCATTCCAGATACTAAACACTCACTGAGAATGCCTCCACCACACTCTCAGGCAGTGCATTCCAGATCCTGAACACTCACTGAACCTGCCTCCACCACACTCTCAGGCAGTGCATTTCAGATCCTAAATACTCACTGAAACTGCCTCCACCACACTCTCAGACAGTGCATTCCAGATCCTAAACGCTCACTGAAGCTGCCTCCAACACACTCTCAGACACTGCATTCCAGATCCTAAACACACACTGAACTTGCCTCCACCACACTCTCAGACAGTGCATTCCAGATCCTAAACACACACTGAACCTGCCTCCACCACACTCTCAGACAGTGAATTCCAGATCCTAAACACTCACTGAACCTGCCTCCCCCACACTCTCAGACAGAGCATTCCACATCCTAAACACTCACTGAACCTGCCTCCACCACACTCTCAGACAGTGCATTCCAGATCCTAAACACTCACTGACCCTGCCTCCACCGCACTCTCAGGCAGTGCATTCCAGATCCTAAACACTCACTGAACCTGCCTCCACCGCACTCTCAGACAGTGCATTCCAGATCCTAAACACTCACTGACCCTGCCTCCACCACACTCTCAGGCAGTGCATTCCAGATCCTAAACACTCACTGAACCTGCCTCCACCGCACTCTCAGGCAGTGCATTCCAGATCCTAAACACGCACTGAACCTGCCTCCACCACACTCTCAGACAGTGCATTCCAGATCCTAGACACTCACTGAACCTGCCTCCACCGCACTCTCAGACAGTGCATTCCAGATCCTAAACACTCACTGAACCTTCCTCCACCACACTCTCAGACAGTGCATTCCAGATCCTAAACACACACTGAACTTGCCTCCACCACACTCTCAGACAGTGCATTCCAGAACCTAAACACTCACTGAAACTGCCTCCACCACAATCTCAGGCAGTGCATTCCAGATCCTAAACAGACAGTGAAGCTGCCTCCAACACACTCTCAGACAGTGCATTCCAGATCCTAAACACACACTGAACTTGCCTCCACCACACTCTCAGACAGTGAATTCCAGATCCTAAACACTCACTGAACCTGCCTCCCCCACACTCTCAGACAGAGCATTCCACATCCTAAACACTCACTGAACCTGCCTCCACCACACTCTCAGACAGTGCATTCCAGATCCTAAACACTCACTGACCCTGCCTCCACCACACTCTCAGGCAGTGCATTCCAGATCCTAAACACTCACTGAACCTGCCTCCACCGCACTCTCAGGCAGTGGATTCCTGATCCTAAACACGCACTGAACCTGCCTCCACCACACTCTCAGACAGTGCATTCCAGATCCTAGACACTCACTGAACCTGCCTCCACCGCACTCTCAGACAGTGCATTCCAGATCCTAAACACTCACTGAACCTGCCTCCACCACACTCTCAGACAGTGCATTCCAGATCCAAAACACTCACTGAACCTGCCTCCACCACAATCTCAGACAATGCATTCCAGATCCTAAACGCTCACTGAATCTGCCTCCACCGCACTCTCAGACAGTGCATTCCCGATCCTAAACACTCACTGAACCTGCCTCCACCACACTCTCAGACAGTGCATTCCAGATCCTAAACACTCACTGAACCTGCCTCCACCACTCTCTCAGACAGTGCAAGCCAGATCCTAAACATTCACTGAACCTGCCTCCACCACACACTCAGACAGTGCATTCCAGATCGCTGACACACACTGAAGCTGCCTCCATCACACTCTCAGGCAGTGCATTTCAGATCCTCAACACAAACTGAAGCTGCCTCCACCACACTCTCAGGCAGTGCATTCCAGATCCTAAACACTCACTGAACCTGCCGCCACCACACTCTCAGGCAGTGCATTCCAGATCCTAAACACTCACTGAACCTGCCTCCACCGCACTCTCAGGCAGTGCATTCCAGATCCTAAACACGCACTGAACCTGCCTCCACCACACTCTCAGACAGTGCATTCCAGATCCTAAACACTCACTGAACCTGCCTCCACCACACTCTCAGACAGTGCATTCCAGATCCAAAACACTCACTGAACCTGCCTCCACCACAATCTCAGACAATGCATTCCAGATCCTAAACGCTCACTGAATCTGCCTCCACCGCACTCTCAGACACTGCATTCCAGATCCTAAACACTCACTGAACCTGCCTCCACCACACTCTCAGACAGTGAATTCCAGATCCAAAACACTCACTGAACCTGCCTCCACCACTCTCTCAGACAGTGCAAGCCAGATCCAAAACATTCACTGAACCTGCCTCCACCACACACTCAGACAGTGCATTCCAGATCGCTGACACACACTGAAGCTACCTCCACCACACTCTCAGGCAGTGCATTTCAGATCCTCAACACAAACTGAAGCTGCCTCCACCACACTCTCAGGCAGTGCATTCCAGGTCCTAAACACTCACTGAACCTGCCTCAACCACACTCTCAGGCAGTGCATTCCAGATCCTAAACACTCACTGAAACTGCCTCCACCACAATCTCAGGCAGTGCATTCCAGATCCTAAACAGACAGTGAAGCTGCCTTCAACACACTCTCAGACAGTGAATTCCAGATCCTAAACACTCACTGAACCTGCCTCCCCCACACTCTCAGACAGAGCATTCCACATCCTAAACACTCACTGAACCTGCCTCCACAACACTCTCAGACAGTGCATTCCAGATCCTAAACACTCACTGACCCTGCCTCCACCACACTCTCAGGCAGTGCATTCCAGATCCTAAACACTCACCGAACCTGCCTCCACCGCACTCTCAGGCAGTGCATTCCAGATCCTAAACACGCACTGAACCTGCCTCCACCACACTCTCAGACAGTGCATTCCAGATCCTAGACACTCACTGAACCTGCATCCACCGCACTCTCAGACAGTGCATTCCAGATCCTAAACACTCACTGAACCTGCCTCCACCACACTCTCAGACAGTGCATTCCAGATCCAAAACACTCACTGAACCTGCCTCCACCACAATCTCAGACAGTGAATTCCAGATCCAAAACACTCACTGAACCTGCCTCCACCACTCTCTCAGACAGTGCAAGCCAGATCCAAAACATTCACTGAACCTGCCTCCACCACACACTCAGACAGTGCATTCCAGATCGCTGACACACACTGAAGCTGCCTCCACCACACTCTCAGGCAGTGCATTCCAGATCCTAAACACACACTGAACCTGCCTCCACCACAATCTCAAACAGTGCATTCCAGATCCTAAACACTCACTGAACCTGCCTCCACCACACCCTCAGGCAGTGCATTCCCGATCCTAAACACTCACTGAACCTGCCTCTACCACACTCTCAGACAGTGCATTCCAGATCCTAAATACTCACTGAACCAGCCTCCACCACACTCTCAGGCAGTTCATTCCAGATACTAAACACTCACTGAACCTGCCTCCACCACACTCTCAGACAGTGCATTCCAGATCCGAAACACTCACTGAACCTGCCTCCACCACACTCTCAGACAGTGCAAGCCAGATCCTAAACATTCACTGAACCTGCCTCCACCACACACTCAGACAGTGCATTCCAGATCGCTGACACACACTGAAGCTGCCTCCACCACACTCTCAGGCAGTGCATTCCAGATCCTAAACACACACTGAACCTGCCTCCACCACACTCTCAGGCAGTGCATTCCAGATCCTAAACACTCACTGAGCCTGCCTCCACCACACTCTCAGGCAGTGCATTCCAGATCCTAAACACTCACTGAACCTGCCTCCACCACACTCTCAGGCAGTGCATTTCAGATCCTCAACACAAACTGAAGCTGCCTCCACCACACTCTCAGGCAGTGCATTTCAGATCCTCAACACAAACTGAAGCTGCCTCCACCACACTCTCAGGCAGTGCATTCCAGGTCCTAAACACTCACTGAACCTGCCTCAACCACACTCTCAGGCAGTGCATTCTAGATCCTAAACACTCACTGAACCTGCCTCCACCACACTCTCAGGCAGTGCATTCCAGATCCTCAACACACACTGAACCTGCCTCCACCACACTCTCAGACAGTGCATTCCAGATCCTTAACACTCACTGAACCTGCCTCCACCACACTCTCAGGCAGTGCATTCCAGATCCTAAACAGACACTGAAGCTGCCTCCAACACACTCTCAGACAGTGCATTCCAGATCCTAAACACACACTGAACTTGCCTCCACCACACTCTCAGACAGTGCATTCCAGATCCTAAGCACTCACTGAACTTGCCTCCACCACACTCTCAGACAGTGAATTCCAGATCCTAAACACTCACTGAACCTGCCTCAACCACACTCTCAGGCAGTGCATTCTAGATCCTAAACACTCACTGAACCTGCCTCCACCACACTCTCAGGCAGTGCATTCCAGATCCTCAACACACACTGAACCTGCCTCCACCACACTCTCAGACAGTGCATTCCAGATCCTTAACACTCACTGAACCTGCCTCCACCACACTCTCAGGCAGTGCATTCCAGATCCTAAACAGACACTGAAGCTGCCACCAACACACTCTCAGACAGTGCATTCCAGATCCTAAACACACACTGAACTTGCCTCCACCACACTCTCAGACAGTGAATTCCAGATCCTAAACACTCACTGAACCTGCCTCCACCGCACTCTCAGACACTGCATTCCAGATCCTAAACACTCAATGAACCTGCCTCCACCACACTCTCAGACAGTGCATTCCAGATCCTAAACACTCACTGAACCTGCCTCCACCACACTCTCAGACAGTGCATTCCAGATCCTAAACACTCACTGAACCTGCCTCCACCACACTCTCAGGCAGTGCATTCCAGATCCTAAACACTCACTGAACCTGCCTCCACCACAATCTCAAACAGTGCATTCCAGATCCTAAACACTCACTGAACCTGCCTCCACCACACTCTCTGGCAGTGCATTCCCGATCCTAAACACTCACTGAACCTGCCTCCACCACACTCTCAGGCAGTGCATTCCAGATCCTAAACACTCACTGAACCTGCCTCCACAACAATCTCAAACAGTGCATTCCAGATCCTAAACACTCACTGAACCTGCCTCCACCAAACTCTCAGACAGTGCATTCCAGATCCTAAACACTCACTGAACCTGCCTCTACCACACTCTCAGGCAGTGCATTCCAGATCCTAACCACTCACTGAACCTGCCTCCACCACACTCTCAGACAGTGCAAGCCAGATCCTAAACACTCACTGAACCTGCCTCCACCACACTCTCAGACAGTGCATTCCAGATCGTAAACACACAATGAAGCTGCCTCCACCACACTCTCAGGCAGTGCATTCCAGATCCTAAACACACACTGAACCTGCCTCCACCACACTCTCAGGCAGTGCATTCCAGATCCTAAACACTCACTGAACCTGCCTCCACCACATTCTCAGGCACTGCATTCCAGATCCTAAACACTCACTGAACCTGCCTCCACCACACTCTCAGGCAGTGCATTCCAGATCCTCAACACACACTGAAGCTGCCTCCACCACAATCTCAGACAGTGCATTCCAGATCCAAAACACTCACTGAACCTGCCTCCACCACACTCTCAGACAGTGCAAGCCAGATCCTAAACACTCACTGAACCTGCCTCCACCACACTCTCAGACAGTACATTCCAGATCGTAAACACACACTGAAGCTGCCTCCACCACACTCTCAGGCAGTGCATTCCATATCCTAAACACTCACTGAACCTGCCTCCAACACACTCTCAGGCAGTGCATTCCAGATCCTAAACACTCACTGAAACTGCCTCCACCACACTCTCAGACAGTGCATTCCAGATCCTAAACACACACTGAAGCTGCCTCCACCACAATCTCAGACAGTGCATTCCAGATCCTAAACACTCACTGAACCTGCCTCCACCACACTCTCAGACAGTGCAAGCCAGATCCTAAACACTCACTGAACCTGCCTCCACCACACTCTCAGACAGTGCAAGCCAGATCCTAAACACTCACTGAACCTGCCTCCACCACAATCTCAGACAGTGCATTCCAGATCCTAAATACTCACTGAACCTGCCTCCACCACACTCTCAGACAGTGCAAGCCAGATCCTAAACACTCCCTGAACCTGCCTCCACCTCACTCTCAGTCAGTGCATTCCAGATCCTAAACACTCACTGAACCTGCCTCCACCACACGCTCAGACAGTGCATTCCAGATCCTAAACACTCACTGAACCTGCCTCCACCACACACTCAGACAGTGCATTCCAGATCCTAAACACTCACTGAACCTGCCTCCACCACACTCTCAGACAATGCATTCCAGATCCTAAACACTTACTGAACCTGCCTCCACCACACTCTCAGGCAGTGCATTCCAGATCCTAAACACTCACTGAACCTGCCTCCACCACACTCTCAGACAGTGCATTCCAGATCCTAAACACTCACTGAACCTGCCTCCACCACACTCTCAGACAATGCATTCCAGATCCTAAACACTCACTGAACCTGCCTCCAGCACACTCTCAGACAGTGCATTCCAGATCCTAAACACACATCGAACCTGCCTCCACCACACTCTCAGACAGTGCATTTCAGATCCTTAAAACTCACTGAACCGGCCTCCACCACACTCTCAGGCAGTGCATTCCAGATCCTAAACAGACACTGAAGCTGCCTCCAACACACTCTCAGACAGTGCATTCCAGATACTAAACACACACTGAACCTGCCTCCACCACACTCTCAGGCAGTGCATTCCAGATCCTAAACACTCACTGAACCTGCCTCCACCACACACTCAGGCAGTGCATTCCAGATCCTCAACACACATTGAACCTGCCTCCACCATACTCTCAGGCAGTGCATTCCGGATCCTAAACAGACACTGAAGCTGCCTCCAACACACTCTCAGACAGTGCATTCCAGATCCTAAACACACACTGAACCTGCCTGCACCACACTCTCATACAGTGCATTCCAGATCCTAAACACTCACTGAACCTGCCTCCACCACACTCTCAGGCAGTGCATTCCAGATCCTAAACACTCACTGAACCTGCCTCCACCACAATCTCAAACAGTGCATTCCAGATCCTAAACACTCACTGAACCTGCCTCCACCACACTCTCATGCAGTGCATTCCCGATCCTAAACACTCACTGAACCTGCCTCCACCGCACTCTCAGACAGTGCATTTCAATCCTAAACACGCACTGAACCTGCCTCCACCACATTCTCAGACAGTGCATTCCAGATCCTAAACACTCACTGAACCTGCCTCCACCACACTCTCAGGCAGTGCATTCCCGATCCTAAACACTCACTGAACCTGCCTCTACCACACTCTCAGGCAGTGCATTCCAGATCCTAACCACTCACTGAACCTGCCTCCACCACACTCTCAGACAGTGCAAGCCAGATCCTAAACACTCACTGAACCTGCCTCCACCACACTCTCAGACAGTGCATTCCAGATCGTAAACACACAATGAAGCTGCCTCCACCACACTCTCAGGCAGTGCATTCCAGATCCTAAACACACACTGAACCTGCCTCCACCACACTCTCAGGCAGTGCATTCCAGATCCTAAACACTCACTGAACCTGCCTCCACCACACTCTCAGGCACTGCATTCCAGATCCTAAACACTCACTGAACCTGCCTCCACCACACACTCAGACAGTGCATTCCAGATCCTAAACACTCACTGAACCTGCCTCCACCACACTCTCAGACAAAGCATTCCAGATCCTAAACACTCACTGAACCTGCCTCCACCACACTCTCAGGCAGTGCATTACAGATCCTAAACACTCACTGAACCTGCCTCCACCACACTCTCAGACAGTGCATTCCAGATCCTAAACACTCACTGAACCTGCCTCCACCACACTCTCAGACAATGCATTCCAGATCCTAAACACTCACTGAACCTGCCTCCAGCACACTCCCAGACAGTGCATTCCAGATCCTAAACACACATTGAACCTGCCTCCACCACACTCTCAGACAGTGCATTTCAGATCCTTAACACTCACTGAACCGGCCTCCACCACACTCTCAGGCAGTGCATTCCAGATCCTAAACAGACACTGAAGCTGCCTCCAACACACTCTCAGACAGTGCATTCCAGATACTAAACACTCACTGAACCTGCCTCCACCACACTCTCAGACAGTGCATTCCAGATCCTAAACACACACTGAACCTGCCTCCACCACACTCTCAGGCAGTGCACTCCAGATCCTAAACACTCACTGAACCTGCCTCCACCACACACTCAGGCAGTGCATTCCAGATCCTCAACACACATTGAACCTGCCTCCACCATACTCTCAGGCAGTGCATTCCGGATCCTAAACAGACACTGAAGCTGCCTCCAACACACTCTCAGACAGTGCATTCCAGATCCTAAACACACACTGAACCTGCCTGCACCACACTCTCATACAGTGCATTCCAGATCCTAAACACTCACTGAACCTGCCTCCACCACACACTCAGACAGTGCATTCCAGATCCTAAACATTCACTGAACCTGCCTCCACCACACTCTCAGACAATGCATTCCAGATCCTAAACGCTCACTGAACCTGCCTCCACCGCACTCTCAGACATTGCACTTCAATCCTAAACGCGCACTGAACCTGCCTCCACCACACTCTAAGACAGTGCATTCCAGATCCTAAACAGACACTGAAGCTGCCTCCAACACACTCTCAGACAGTGCATTCCAGATCCTAAACACACACTGAACTTGCCTCCACCACACTCTCAGACAGTGAATTCCAGATCCTAAGCACTCACTGAACTTGCCTCCACCACACTCTCAGACAGTGAATTCCAGAGCCTAAACACTCACTGAACCTGCCTCAACCACACTCTCAGGCAGTGCATTCTAGATCCTAAACACTCACTGAACCTGCCTCCACCACACTCTCAGGCAGTGCATTCCAGATCCTCAACACACACTGAACCTGCCTCCACCACACTCTCAGACAGTGCATTCCAGATCCTTAACACTCACTGAAACTGCCTCCACCACACTCTCAGGCAGTGCATTCCAGATCCTAAACAGACACTGAAGCTGCCTCCAACACACTCTCAGACAGTGCATTCCAGATCCTAAACACACACTGAACTTGCCTCCACCACACTCTCAGACAGTGAATTCCAGATCCTAAACACTCACTGAACCTGCCTCCACCGCACTCTCAGACACTGCATTCCAGATCCTAAACACTCAATGAACCTGCCTCCACCACACTCTCAGACAGTGCATTCCAGATCCTAAACACTCACTGAACCTGCCTCCACCACACTCTCAGACAGTGCATTCCAGATCCTAAACACTCACTGAACCTGCCTCCACCACAATCTCAAACAGTGCATTCCAGATCCTAAAAACTCACTGAACCTGCCTCCACCACAGTCTCAGGCAGTGCATTCCCGATCCTAAACACTCACTGAACCTGCCTCCACCGCACTCTCAGACAGTGCATTTCAATCCTAAACACGCACTGAACCTGCCTCCACCACATTCTCAGACAGTGCATTCCAGATCCTAAACACTCACTGAACCTGCCTCCACCACACTCTCAGGCAGTGCATTCCCGATCCTAAACACTCACTGAACCTGCCTCTACCACACTCTCAGGCAGTGCATTCCAGATCCTAACCACTCACTGAACCTGCCTCCACCACACTCTCAGCCAGTGCAAGCCAGATCCTAAACACTCACTGAACCTGCCTCCACCACACTCTCAGACAGTGCATTCCAGATCGTAAACACACAATGAAGCTGCCTCCACCACACTCTCAGGCAGTGCATTCCAGATCCTAAACACACACTGATCCTGCCTCCACCACACTCTCAGGCAGTGCATTCCAGATCCTAAACACTCACTGAACCTGCCTCCACCACACTCTCAGGCACTGCATTCCAGATCCTAAACACTCACTGAACCTGCCTCCACCACACTCTCAGGCAGTGCATTCCAGATCCTCAACACACACTGAAGCTGCCTCCACCACAATCTCAGACAGTGCATTCCAGATCCAAAACACTCACTGAACCTGCCTCCACCACACTCTCAGACAGTGCATTCCAGATCCAAAACACTCACTGAACCAGCCTCCACCACACTCTCAGACAGTACATTCCAGATCGTAAACACACACTGAAGCTGCCTCCACCACACTCTCAGGCAGTGCATTCCAGATCCTAAACACTCACTGAACCTGCCTCCACCACACTCTCAGGCAGTGCATTCCAGATCCTAAACACTCACTGAACCTGCCTCCACCACACTCTCAGACAGTGCATTCCAGATCCTTAACACACACTGAAGCTGCCTCCACCACAATCTCAGACAGTGCATTCCAGATCCTAAACACTCACTGAACCTGCCTCCACCACACTCTCAGACAGTGCAAGCCAGATGCTAAAAACTCACTGAACCTGCCTCCACCACAATCTCAGACAGTGCATTCCAGATCCTAAACACTCACTGAACCTGCCTCCACCTCACTCTCAGACAGTGCAAGCCAGATCCTAAACACTCACTGAACCTGCCTCCACCACACTCTCAGACAGTGCATTCCAGATCCTAAACACTCACTGAACCTGCCTCCACCTCACTCTCAGACAGTGCAAGCCAGATCCTAAACACTCACTGAACCTGCCTCCACCACACTCTCAGACAGTGCAAGCCAGATCCTAAACACTCCCTGAATCTGCCTCCACCTCACTCTCAGACAGTGCATTCCAGATCCTAAACACTCACTGAACCTGCCTCCACCACACGCTCAGACAGTGCATTCCAGATCCTAAACACTCACTGAACCTGCCTCCACCACACACTCAGACAGTGCATTCCAGATCCTAAACACTCACTGAACCTGCCTCCACCACACTCTCAGACAATGCATTCCAGATCCTAAACACTCACTGAACCTGCCTCCACCACACTCTCAGGCAGTGCATTCCAGATCCTAAACACTCACTGAACCTGCCTCCACCACACTCTCAGACAAAGCATTCCAGATCCTAAACACTCACTGAAACTGCCTCCAGCACACTCTCAGACAGTGCATTCCAGATCCTAAACACACATTGAACCTGCCTCCACCACACTCTCAGACAGTGCATTCCAGATCCTTAACACTCACTGAACCGGCCTCCACCACACTCTCAGGCAGTGCATTCCAGATCCTAAACAGACACTGAAGCTGCCTCCAACACACTGTCAGACAGTGCATTCCAGATACTAAACACTCACTGAACCTGCCTCCACCACACTCTCAGGCAGTGCATTCCAGATCCTAAACACTCACTGAACCTGCCTCCACCACACACTCAGGCAGTGCATTCCAGATCCTCAACACACATTGAACCTGCCTCCACCATACTCTCAGGCAGTGCATTCCGGATCCTAAACAGACACTGAAGCTGCCTCCAACACACTCTCAGACAGTGCATTCCAGATCCTAAACACTCACTGAACCTGCCTCCACCGCACTCTCAGACAGTGCACTTCAATCCGAAACACGCACTGAACCTGCCTCCACCACTCTCTCAGACAGTGCATTCCAGATCCTAAACACTCACTGAACCTGCCTCCACCGCACTCTCAGACAGTGCATTTCAACCCTAAACAGTCACTGAACCTGCCTCCACCACACACTCAGACAGTGCATTCCAGCTCCGAAACACTCACTGAACTTGCCTCCACCACACTCTCAGAGAGTGCATTCCAGAACCTAAACACTCACTGAACCTGCCTCCAACACACTCTCAGGCAGTGCATTCCAGATCATAAACACACACTGAACTTGCCTCCACCGCACTCTCAGACAGTGCATTCCAGATCCTAAACACTCACTGAACCTGCCTCCACCACAATCTCAGGCAGTGCATTCCAGATCCTAAACAGACAGTGAAGCTGCCTCCAACACACTCTCAGACAGAGCATTCCAGATTCTAAACACTCACTGAACCTGCCTCCACCACACTCTCAGACAGTGCATTCCAGATCCTAAACACTCACTGAACCTGCCTCCACCGCACTCTCAGACAGTGCACTTCAATCCGAAACACGCACTGAACCTGGCTCCACCACTCTCTCAGACAGTGCATTCCAGATCCTAAACACTCACTGAACCTGCCTCCACCACACTCTCAGACAGTGCATTCCAGATCCTAAACACTCACTGAACCTGCCTCCACCGCACTCTCAGACAGTGAACTTCAATCCGAAACACGCACTGAACCTGCCTCCACCTCACTCTCAGACAGTGCATTCCAGATCCTAAACACTCACTGAACCTGCCTCCACCGCACTCTCAGACAGTGCATTTCAATCCTAAACACTCACTGAACCTGCCTCCACCTCACTCTCAGACAGTGCATTCCAGATCCTAAACACTCACTGAACCTGCCTCCACCGCACTCTCAGACAGTGCATTTCAATCCTAAACACTCACTGAACCTGCCTCCACCACACACTCAGACAGTGCATTCCAGCTCCGAAACACTCACTGAACTTGCCTCCACCACACTCTCAGAGAGTGCATTCCAGAACCTAAACACTCACTGAACCTGCCTCCACCACACTCTCAGACACTGCATTCCAGATCCTAAACACTCACTGAACCTGCCTCCACCACACTCTCAGACAGTGCATTCCAGATCCTAAACACTCACTGAACCTGCCTCCACTGCACTCTCAGACAGTGCATTCCAGATCCTAAACATTCAATGAACCTGACTCCACCACACTCTCAGACAGTGCATTCCAGACCCTAAACACTCACTGAAGCTGCCTCCAACACACTCTCAGGCAGTGCATTCCAGATCATAAACACACACTGAACTTGCCTCCACCGCACTCTCAGACAGTGCATTCCAGATCCTAAACACTCACTGAACCTGCCTCCACCACAGTCTCAGGCAGTGCATTCCAGATCCTAAACAGACAGTGAAGCTGCCTCCAACACACTCTCAAACAGTGCATTCCAGATCCTAAACACTCACTGAACATGCCTCCCCCACACTCTCAGGCAGTGCATTCCAGATCCTAAACACTCACTGAACCTGCCTCCACCACACTCTCAGACATTGCATTCCAGATCCTAAACACTCACTGAACCTGCCTCCACCACACTCTCAAAGACTGCATTCCCGATCCGAAAGACTCTCTGAACCTGCCTCCACCGCACTCTCAGACAGTGCATTTCAATCCTAAACACGCACTGAACCTGCCTCCACCACACTCTCAGACAGTGCATTCCAGCTCCGAAACACTCACTGAACTTGCCTCCACCACACTCTTAGAGAGTGTATTCCAGAACCTAGACATTCATTGAACCTGCCTCCACCACACTCTCAGACACTGCATTCCAGATTCTAAACACTCACTGAACCTGCCTCCACCACACTCTCAGACAGTGCATTCCAGATCCTAAATACTCACTGAACCTGCCTCCACTGCACTCTCAGACAGTGCATTCCAGATCCTAAACACTCACTGACCCTGCCTCCACCACACTCTCAGGCAATGCATTCCAGATCCTAAACACTCACTGAACCTGACTCCACCACACTCTCAGACAGTGCATTCCAGATCCTAAACACTCACTGAACCTGCCTCCACCACACTCTCAAACACTGCATTCCCGATCCGAAACACTCTCTGAACCTGCCTCCAGCGCACTCTCAGACAGTGCATTTCAATCCTAAACACGCACTGAACCTGCCTCCACCACACTCTCAGAGAGTGCATTCCAGCTCCGAAACACTCAGTGAACTTGCCTCCACCACACTCTCAGAGAGTGTAATCCAGAACCTAAACATTCACTGAACCTACCTCCACCACATTCTCAGACACAGCATTCCAGATCCTAAACACTCACTGAACCTGCCTCCACCACACTCTCAGACAGTGCATTCCAGATCCTAAATACTCACTGAACCTGCCTAAACTGCACTCTCAGACAGTGCATTCCAGATCCTAAACACTCACTGAACCTGCCTCCACCTTACTCTCAGACAGGGCATTCCAGATCCTAAACACTCACTGAACCTGCCTCCACCACACTCTCAGACAGCGCATTCCAGATCCTAAACACTCACTGAACCTGCCTCCAACACACTCTCAGACAGGGCATTCCAGATCCTAAACACACACTGAACTTGCCTCCACCACACTCTCAGAGAGTGTATTCCAGAACCTAAACATTCACTGAACCTGCCTCCACCACACTCTCAGACACTGCATTCCAGTTCCTCAACACACACTGAACCTGCCTCCACCACAATCTCAGACAGTGCATTCCAGATCCTAAACATTCAACGAACCTGCCTCCAACACACTCTCATGCAGGGCATTCCAGATGCTAAACACACACTGAACTTGCCTCCACCACACTCTCAGAGAGTGTATTCCAGAACCTAAACATTCACTGAACCTGCCTCCACCACACTCTCAGACAGTGCATTCCAGATCCTTAACACTCACTGAACCTGCCTCCACCACACTCTCAGGCAGTGCATTCCAGATCCTAAACAGACACTGAAGCTGCCTCCAACACACTCTCAGACAGTGCATTCCAGATCCTAAACACACACTGAACCTGCCTGCACCACACTCTCATACAGTCCATTCCAGATCCTAAACACTCACTGAACCTGCCTCCACCACACACTCAGACAGTGCATTCCAGATCCTAAACACTCACTGAACCTGCCTCCACCGCACTCTCAGAAAGTGCACTTCAATCCTAAACACGCACTGAACCTGCCTCCACCACACTCTCAGACAGTGCATTCCAGATCCTAAACGCTCACTGAACCTGCCTCCACTACACTCTCAAACACTGCATTCCCGATCCGAAACACTCTCTGAACCTGCCTCCACCGCACTCTCAGACAGTGCATTTCAGTCCTAAACACGCACTGAACCTGCCTCCACCACACTCTCAGGCAGTGCATTCCAGATCCTAAACACTCACTGAACCTGCCTCCACCACACACTCAGACAGTGCATTCCAGCTCCGAAACACTCACTGAACCTGCCTCCACCACACTCTCAGAGAGTGCATTCCAGAACCTAAACACTCACTGAACCTGCCTCCACCACACTCTCAGACACTGCATTCCAGATCCTAAACACTCACTGAACCTGCCTCCACCACACTCTCAGACAGTGCATTCCAGATCCTAAATACTCACTGAACCTGCCTCCACTGCACTCTCAGACAGTGCATTCCAGATCCTAAACACTCACTGAACCTGCCTCCACCACCCTCTCAGACAGTGCATTCCAGATACTAAACACTCACTGAACCTGCCTCCACCTCACTCTCAGACAGTGCATTCCAGATCCTAAACACTCACTGAACCTGACTCCACCACACTCTCAGACAGTGCATTCCAGATCCTAAACACTCACTGAACCTGCCTCCACCACACTCTCAGACAGTGCATTCCAGATCCTAAACACTCACTGAAGCTGCCTCCAACACACTCTCAGGCAGTGCATTCCAGATCATAAACACACACTGAACTTGCCTCCACCGCACTCTCAGACAGTGCATTCCAGATCCTAAACCCTCACTGAACCTGCCTTCACCACAATCTCAGGCAGTGCATTCCAGATCCTAAACAGACAGTGAAGCTGCCTCCAACACACTCTCAGACAGTGCATTCCAGATCCTAAACACTCACTGAACCTGCCTCCACCACACTCTCAGACAGTGCATTCCAGATCCTAAACACTCACTGAACCTGCCTCCACCACACTCTCAGACAGTGCATTCCAGCTCCGAAACACTCACTGAACTTGCCTCCACCACACTCTCAGAGAGTGCATTCCAGAACCTAAACACTCACTGAACCTGCCTCCAACACACTCTCAGGCAGTGCATTCCAGATCATAAACACACACTGAACTTGCCTCCACCGCACTCTCAGACAGTGCATTCCAGATCCTAAACACTCACTGAACCTGCCTCCACCACAATCTCAGGCAGTGCATTCCAGATCCTAAACAGACAGTGAAGCTGCCTCCAACACACTCTCAGACAGAGCATTCCAGATCCTAAACACTCACTGAACCTGCCTCCACCGCACTCTCAGACAGTGCACTTCAATCCGAAACACGCACTGAACCTGGCTCCACCACTCTCTCAGACAGTGCATTCCAGATCCTAAACACTCACTGAACCTGCCTCCACCACACTCTCAGACAGTGTATTCCAGATCCTAAACACTCACTGAACCTGCCTCCACCGCACTCTCAGACAGTGCACTTCAATCCGAAACACGCACTTAACCTGGCTCCACCACTCTCTCAGACAGTGCATTCCAGATCCTAAACACTCACTGAACCTGCCTCCACCACACTCTCAGACAGTGCACTTCAATCCGAAACACGCACTGAACCTGCCTCCACCTCACTCTCAGACAGTGCATTCCAGATCCTAAACACTCACTGAACCTGCCTCCACCGCACTCTCAGACAGGGCATTCCAGATCCTAAACACACACTGAACTTGCCTCCACCACACTCTCAGAGAGTGTATTCCAGAACCTAAACATTCACTGAACCTGCCTCCACCACACTCTCAGACACTGCATTCCAGTTCCTCAACACACACTGAACCTGCCTCCACCACAATCTCAGACAGTGCATTCCAGATCCTAAACATTCAACGAACCTGCCTCCAACACACTCTCATGCAGGGCATTCCAGATGCTAAACACACACTGAACTTGCCTCCACCACACTCTCAGAGAGTGTATTCCAGAACCTAAACATTCACTGAACCTGCCTCCACCACACTCTCAGACAGTGCATTCCAGATCCTTAACACTCACTGAACCTGCCTCCACCACACTCTCAGGCAGTGCATTCCAGATCCTAAACAGACACTGAAGCTGCCTCCAACACACTCTCAGACAGTGCATTCCAGATCCTAAACACACACTGAACCTGCCTGCACCACACTCTCATACAGTCCATTCCAGATCCTAAACACTCACTGAACCTGCCTCCACCACACACTCAGACAGTGCATTCCAGATCCTAAACACTCACTGAACCTGCCTCCACCGCTCTCTCAGAAAGTGCACTTCAATCCTAAACACGCACTGAACCTGCCTCCACCACACTCTCAGACAGTGCATTCCAGATCCTAAACGCTCACTGAACCTGCCTCCACTACACTCTCAAACACTGCATTCCCGATCCGAAACACTCTCTGAACCTGCCTCCACCGCACTCTCAGACAGTGCATTTCAGTCCTAAACACGCACTGAACCTGCCTCCACCACACTCTCAGGCAGTGCATTCCAGATCCTAAACACTCACTGAACCTGCCTCCACCACACACTCTGACAGTGCATTCCAGCTCCGAAACACTCACTGAACTTGCCTCCACCACACTCTCAGAGAGTGCATTCCAGAACCTAAACACTCACTGAACCTGCCTCCACCACACTCTCAGACACTGCATTCCAGATCCTAAACACTCACTGAACCTGCCTCCACCACACTCTCAGACAGTGCATTCCAGATCCTAAATACTCACTGAACCTGCCTCCACTGCACTCTCAGACAGTGCATTCCAGATCCTAAACACTCACTGAACCTGCCTCCACCACCCTCTCAGACAGTGCATTCCAGATCCTAAACACTCACTGAACCTGCCTCCACCACACTCTCAGACAGTGCATTCCAGATCCTAAATACTCACTGAACCTGCCTCCACTGCACTCTCAGACAGTGCATTCCAGATCCTAAACACTCACTGAACCTGCCTCCACCACCCTCTCAGACAGTGCATTCCAGATACTAAACACTCACTGAACCTGCCTCCACCACACTCTCAGACACTGCATTCCAGATCCTAAACACTCACTGAACCTGCCTCCACCACACTCTCAGACAGTGCATTCCAGATCCTAAATACTCACTGAACCTGCCTCCACTGCACTCTCAGACAGTGCATTCCAGATCCTAAACACTCACTGAACCTGCCTCCACCACCCTCTCAGACAGTGCATTCCAGATACTAAACACTCACTGAACCTGCCTCCACCTCACTCTCAGACAGTGCATTCCAGATCCTAAACACTCACTGAACCTGCCTCCACCACACTCTCAGACAGTGCATTCCAGATCCTAAACACTCACTGAAGCTGCCTCCAACACACTCTCAGGCAGTGCATTCCAGATCATAAACACACACTGAACTTGCCTCCACCGCACTCTCAGACAGTGCATTCCAGATCCTAAACCCTCACTGAACCTGCCTCCACCACAATCTCAGGCAGTGCATTCCAGATCCTAAACAGACAGTGAAGCTGCCTCCAACACACTCTCAGACAGTGCATTCCAGATCCTAAACACTCACTGAACCTGCCTCCACCACACTCTCAGACAGTGCATTCCAGATCCTAAACACTCACTGAACCTGCTTCCACCACACTCTCAGACAGTGCATTCCAGCTCCGAAACACTCACTGAACTTGCCTCCACCACACTCTCAGAGAGTGCATTCCAGAACCTAAACACTCACTGAACCTGCCTCCAACACACTCTCAGGCAGTGCATTCCAGATCATAAACACACACTGAACTTGCCTCCACCGCACTCTCAGACAGTGCATTCCAGATCCTAAACACTCACTGAACCTGCCTCCACCACAATCTCAGGCAGTGCATTCCAGATCCTAAACAGACAGTGAAGCTGCCTCCAACACACTCTCAGACAGTGCACTTCAATCCGAAACACGCACTGAACCTGGCTCCACCACTCTCTCAGACAGTGCATTCCAGATCCTAAACACTCACTGAACCTGCCTCCACCACACTCTCAGACAGTGTATTCCAGATCCTAAACACTCACTGAACCTGCCTCCACCGCACTCTCAGAGAGTGCACTTCAATCCGAAACACGCACTTAACCTGGCTCCACCACTCTCTCAGACAGTGCATTCCAGATCCTAAACACTCACTGAACCTGCCTCCACCACACTCTCAGACAGTGCACTTCAATCCGAAACACGCACTGAACCTGCCTCCACCTCACTCTCAGACAGTGCATTCCAGATCCTAAACACTCACTGAACCTGCCTCCACCGCACTCTCAGACAGTGCATTTCAATCCTAAACACTCACTGAACCTGCCTCCACCACACACTCAGACAGTGCATTCCAGCTCCGAAACACTCACTGAACTTGCCTCCACCACACTCTCAGAGAGTGCATTCCAGAACCTAAACACTCACTGAACCTGCCTCCACCACACTCTCAGACACTGCATTCCAGATCCTAAACACTCACTGAACCTGCCTCCACCACACTCTCAGACAGTGCATTCCAGATCCTAAACACTCACTGAACCTGCCTCCACTGCACTCTCAGACAGTGCATTCCAGATCCTAAACATTCAATGAACCTGCCTCCACCACACTCTCAGACAGTGCATTCCAGAACCTAAACACTCACTGAACCTGCCTCCAACACACTCTCAGGCAGTGCATTCCAGATCATAAACACACACTGAACTTGCCTCCACCGCACTCTCAGACAGTGCATTCCAGATCCTAAACACTCACTGAACCTGCCTCCACCACAATCTCAGGCAGTGCATTCCAGATCCTAAACAGACAGTGAAGCTGCCTCCAACACACTCTCAGACAGAGCATTCCAGATCCTAAACACTCACTGAACCTGCCTCCACCGCACTCTCAGACAGTGCACTTCAATCCGAAACACGCACTGAACCTGGCTCCACCACTCTCTCAGACAGTGCATTCCAGATCCTAAACACTCACTGAACCTGCCTCCACCACACTCTCAGACAGTGTATTCCAGATCCTAAACACTCACTGAACCTGCCTCCACCGCACTCTCAGACAGTGCACTTCAATCCGAAACACGCACTTAACCTGGCTCCACCACTCTCTCAGACAGTGCATTCCAGATCCTAAACACTCACTGAACCTGCCTCCACCACACTCTCAGACAGTGCACTTCAATCCGAAACACGCACTGAACCTGCCTCCACCTCACTCTCAGACAGTGCATTCCAGATCCTAAACACTCACTGAACCTGCCTCCACCGCACTCTCAGACAGTGCATTTCAATCCTAAACACTCACTGAACCTGCCTCCACCACACACTCAGACAGTGCATTCCAGCTCCGAAACACTCACTGAACTTGCCTCCACCACACTCTCAGAGAGTGCATTCCAGAACCTAAACACTCACTGAACCTGCCTCCACCACACTCTCAGACACTGCATTCCAGATCCTAAACACTCACTGAACCTGCCTCCACCACACTCTCAGACAGTGCATTCCAGATCCTAAACACTCACTAAACCTGCCTCCACTGCACTCTCAGACAGTGCATTCCAGATCCTAAACATTCAATGAACCTGCCTCCACCACACTCTCAGACAGTGCATTCCAGACCCTAAACACTCACTGAAGCTGCCTCCAACACACTCTCAGGCAGTGCATTCCAGATCATAAACACACACTGAACTTGCCTCCACCGCACTCTCAGACAGTGCATTCCAGATCCTAAACACTCACTGAACCTGCCTCCACCACAGTCTCAGGCAGTGCATTCCAGATCCTAAACAGACAGTGAAGCTGCCTCCAACACACTCTCAAACAGTGCATTCCAGATCCTAAACACTCACTGAACATGCCTCCCCCACACTCTCAGGCAGTGCATTCCAGATCCTAAACACTCACTGAACCTGCCTCCACCACACTCTCAGACAGTGCATTCCAGATCCTAAACACTCACTGAACCTGCCTCC
Source organism: Heterodontus francisci (assembly GCF_036365525.1). NCBI lineage: Eukaryota > Metazoa > Chordata > Chondrichthyes > Heterodontiformes > Heterodontidae > Heterodontus > Heterodontus francisci. Next base: position 7,045,779 of record NC_090377.1, read on the forward strand.
ACCACACTCTCAAAGACTGCATTCCCGATCCGAAAGACTCTCTGAACCTGCCTCCACCACACTCTCAGACAGTGCATTTCAATCCTAAACACGCACTGAACCTGCCTCCACCACACTCTCAGACAGTGCATTCCAGCTCCGAAACACTCACTGAACTTGCCTCCACCACACTCTCAGAGAGTGTATTCCAGAACCTAGACATTCATTGAACCTGCCTCCACCACACTCTCAGACACTGCATTCCAGATCCTAAACACTCACTGAACCTGCCTCCACCACAATCTCAGACAGTGCATTCCAGATCCTAAATACTCACTGAACCTGCCTCCACTGCACTCTCAGACAGTGCATTCCAGATCCTAAACACTCACTGACCCTGCCTCCACCACACTCTCAGACACTGCATTCCCGATCCGAAACACTCTCTGAACCTGCCTCCAGCGCACTCTCAGACAGTGCATTTCAATCCTAAACACGCACTGAACCTGCCTCCACCACACTCTCAGACAGTGCATTCCAGCTCCGAAACACTCAGTGAACTTGCCTCCACCACACTCTCAGAGAGTGTAATCCAGAACCTAAACATTCACTGAACCTACCTCCACCACACTCTCAGACACTGCATTCCAGATCCTAAACACTCACTGAACCTGCCTCCACCACACTCTCAGACAGTGCATTCCAGATCCTAAATACTCACTGAACCTGCCTAAACTGCACTCTCAGACAGTGCATTCCAGATCCTAAACACTCACTGAACCTGCCTCCACCTTACTCTCAGACAGGGCATTCCAGATCCTAAACACTCACTGAACCTGCCTCCACCACACTCTCAGACAGCGCATTCCAGATCCTAAACACTCACTGAACCTGCCTCCAACACACTCTCAGACAGGGCATTCCAGATCCTAAACACACACTGAACTTGCCTCCACCACACTCTCAGAGAGTGTATTCCAGAACCTAAACATTCACTGAACCTGCCTCCACCACACTCTCAGACACTGCATTCCAGTTCCTCAACACACACTGAACCTGCCTCCACCACAATCTCAGACAGTGCATTCCAGATCCTAAACATTCAACGAACCTGCCTCCAACACACTCTCATGCAGGGCATTCCAGATGCTAAACACACACTGAACTTGCCTCCACCACACTCTCAGTGAGTGTATTCCAGAACCTAAACATTCACTGAACCTGCCTCCACCACACTCTCAGACAGTGCATTCCAGATCCTTAACACTCACTGAACCTCCCTCCACCACACTCTCAGGCAGTGCATTCCAGATCCTAAACAGACACTGAAGCTGCCTCCAACACACTCTCAGACAGTGCATTCCAGATCCTAAACACACACTGAACCTGCCTGCACCACACTCTCATACAGTCCATTCCAGATCCTAAACACTCACTGAACCTGCCTCCACCACACACTCAGACAGTGCATTCCAGATCCTAAACACTCACTGAACCTGCCTCCACCGCACTCTCAGACAGTGCACTTCAATCCTAAACACGCACTGAACCTGCCTCCACCACACTCTCAGACAGTGCATTCCAGATCCTAAACGCTCACTGAACCTGCCTCCACTACACTCTCAAACACTGCATTCCCGATCCGAAACACTCTCTGAACCTGCCTCCACCGCACTCTCAGACAGTGCATTTCAATCCTAAACACGCACTGAACCTGCCTCCACCACACTCTCAGGCAGTGCATTCCAGATCCTAAACACTCACTGAACCTGCCTCCACCACACACTCAGACAGTGCATTCCAGCTCCGAAACACTCACTGAACTTGCCTCCACCACACTCTCAGAGAGTGCATTCCAGAACCTAAACACTCACTGAACCTGCCTGCACCACACTCTCAGACACTGCATTCCAGATCCTAAAAACTCACTGAACCTGCCTCCACCACACTCTCAGACAGTGCATTCCAGATCCTAAATACTCACTGAACCTGCCTCCACTGCACTCTCAGACAGTGCATTCCAGATCCTAAACACTCACTGAACCTGCCTCCACCACCCTCTCAGACAGTGCATTCCAGATACTAAACACTCACTGAACCTGCCTCCACCTCACTCTCAGACAGTGCATTCCAGATCCTAAACACTCACTGAACCTGACTCCACCACACTCTCAGACAGTGCATTCCAGATCCTAAACACTCACTGAACCTGCCTCCACCACACTCTCAGACAGTGCATTCCAGATCCTAAACACTCACTGAAGCTGCCTCCAACACAATCTCAGGCAGTGCATTCCAGATCATAAACACACACTGAACTTGCCTCCACCGCACTCTCAGACAGTGCATTCCAGATCCTAAACCCTCACTGAACCTGCCTCCACCACAATCTCAGGCAGTGCATTCCAGATCCTAAACAGACAGTGAAGCTGCCTCCAACACACTCTCAGACAGTGCATTCCAGATCCTAAACACTCACTGAACCTGCCTCCACCACACTCTCAGACAGTGCATTCCAGATCCTAAACACTCACTGAACCTGCCTCCACCACACTCTCAGACAGTGCATTCCAGCTCCGAAACACTCACTGAACTTGCCTCCACCACACTCTCAGAGAGTGCATTCCAGAACCTAAACACTCACTGAACCTGCCTCCAACACACTCTCAGGCAGTGCATTCCAGATCATAAACACACACTGAACTTGCCTCCACCGCACTCTCAGACAGTGCATTCCAGATCCTAAACACTCACTGAACCTGCCTCCACCACAATCTCAGGCAGTGCATTCCAGATCCTAAACAGACAGTGAAGCTGCCTCCAACACACTCTCAGACAGAGCATTCCAGATCCTAAACACTCACTGAACCTGCCTCCACCGCACTCTCAGACAGTGCACTTCAATCCGAAACACGCACTGAACCTGGCTCCACCACTCTCTCAGACAGTGCATTCCAGATCCTAAACACTCACTGAACCTGCCTCCACCACACTCTCAGACAGTGTATTCCAGATCCTAAACACTCACTGAACCTGCCTCCACCGCACTCTCAGACAGTGCACTTCAATCCGAAACACGCACTTAACCTGGCTCCACCACTCTCTCAGACAGTGCATTCCAGATCCTAAACACTCACTGAACCTGCCTCCACCACACTCTCAGACAGTGCACTTCAATCCGAAACACGCACTGAACCTGCCTCCACCTCACTCTCAGACAGTGCATTCCAGATCCTAAACACTCACTGAACCTGCCTCCACCGCACTCTCAGACAGTGCATTTCAATCCTAAACACTCACTGAACCTGCCTCCACCACACACTCAGACAGTGCATTCCAGCTCCGAAACACTCACTGAACTTGCCACCACCACACTCTCAGAGAGTGCATTCCAGAACCTAAACACTCACTGAACCTGCCTCCACCACACTCTCAGACACTGCATTCCAGATCCTAAACACTCACTGAACCTGCCTCCACCACACTCTCAGACACTGCATTCCAGATCCTAAACACTCACTGAACCTGCCTCCACTGCACTCTCAGACAGTGCATTCCAGATCCTAAACATTCAATGAACCTGCCTCCACCACACTCTCAGACAGTGCATTCCAGAACCTAAACACTCACTGAACCTGCCTCCAACACACTCTCAGGCAGTGCATTCCAGATCATAAACACACACTGAACTTGCCTCCACCGCACTCTCAGACAGTGCATTCCAGATCCTAAACACTCACTGAACCTGCCTCCACCACAATCTCAGGCAGTGCATTCCAGATCCTAAACAGACAGTGAAGCTGCCTCCAACACACTCTCAGACAGAGCATTCCAGATCCTAAACACTCACTGAACCTGCCTCCACCGCACTGTCAGACAGTGCACTTCAATCCGAAACACGCACTGAACCTGGCTCCACCACTCTCTCCGACAGTGCATTCCAGATCCTAAACACTCACTGAACCTGCCTCCACCACACTCTCAGACAGTGTATTCCAGATCCTAAACACTCACTGAACCTGCCTCCACCGCACTCTCAGACAGTGCACTTCAATCCGAAACACGCACTTAACCTGGCTCCACCACTCTCTCAGACAGTGCATTCCAGATCCTAAACACTCACTGAACCTGCCTCCACCACACTCTCAGACAGTGCACTTCAATCCGAAACACGCACTGAACCTGCCTCCACCTCACTCTCAGACAGTGCATTCCAGATCCTAAACACTCACTGAACCTGCCTCCACCGCACACTCAGACAGTGCATTTCAATCCTAAACACTCACTGAACCTGCCTCCACCACACACTCAGACAGTGCATTCCAGCTCCGAAACACTCACTGAACTTGCCTCCACCACACTCTCAGAGAGTGCATTCCAGAACCTAAACACTCACTGAACCTGCCTCCACCACACTCTCAGACACTGCATTCCAGATCCTAAACACTCACTGAACCTGCCTCCACCACACTCTCAGACAGTGCATTCCAGATCCTAAACACTCACTGAACCTGCCTCCACTGCACTCTCAGACAGTGCATTCCAGATCCTAAACATTCAATGAACCTGCCTCCACCACACTCTCAGACAGTGCATTCCAGACCCTAAACACTCACTGAAGCTGCCTCCAACACACTCTCAGGCAGTGCATTCCAGATCATAAACACACACTGAACTTGCCTCCACCGCACTCTCAGACAGTGCATTCCAGATCCTAAACACTCACTGAACCTGCCTCCACCACAGTCTCAGGCAGTGCATTCCAGATCCTAAACAGACAGTGAAGCTGCCTCCAACACACTCTCAAACAGTGCATTCCAGATCCTAAACACTCACTGAACATGCCTCCCCCACACTCTCAGGCAGTGCATTCCAGATCCTAAACACTCACTGAACCTGCCTCCACCACACTCTCAGACAGTGCATTCCAGATCCTAAACACTCACTGAACCTGCCTCCACCACACTCTCAAAGACTGCATTCCCGATCCGAAAGACTCTCTGAACCTGCCTCCACCGCACTCTCAGACAGTGCATTTCAATCCTAAACACGCACTGAACCTGCCTCCACCACACTCTCAGAGAGTGTATTCCAGAACCTAGACATTCATTGAACCTGCCTCCACCACACTCTCAGACACTGCATTCCAGATCCTAAATACTCACTGAACCTGCCTCCACTGCACTCTCAGACAGTGCATTCCAGATGCTAAACACTCACCGAACCTGCCTCCACCACACTCTCAGACAGTGCATTCCAGATACTAAACACTCACTCAACCTGCCTCCACCTCACTCTCAGACAGGGCTTTCCAGATCCTAAACACTCACTGAACCTGCCTCCACCACACTCTCAGACAGCGCATTCCAGATCCTAAACACTCACTGAACCTGCCTCCACCACAATCTCAGACAGTGCATTCCAGATCCTAAACATTCAATGAACCTGGCTCCACCACACTCTCAGACAGTGAATTCCAGATCCTAAACACTCACTGAAGCTGCCTCCAACACACTCTCAGGCAGTGCATTCCAGATCCTAAACACACACTGAACTTGCCTCCACCACACTCTCAGAGAGTGTATTCCAGAACCTAAACATTCACTGAACCTGCCTCCACCACACTCTCAGACACTGCATTCCAGATCCTAAACACTCACTGAACCTGCCTCCACCAGACTCTCAGACAGTGCATTCCAGATCCTAAATACTCACTGAACCTGCCTCCACTGCACTCTCAGACAGTGCATTCCAGATCCTAAACACTCACTGAACCTGCCTCCACCACACTCTCAGACAGTGCATTCCAGATACTAAACAATCACTGAACCTGCCTCCACCTCACTCTCAGACAGGGCATTCCAGATCCTAAACACTCACTGAACCTGCCTCCACCACACTCTCAGACAGTGCATTCCAGATCCTAAATACTCACTGAACCTGCCTCCACTGCACTCTCAGACAGTGCATTCCAGATCCTAAACACACACTGAACTTGCCTCCACCACACTCTCAGACAGTGCATTCCAGATCCTAAACACTCACTGAAACTGCCTCCACCACAATCTCAGGCAGTGCATTCCAGATCCTAAACAAACAGTGAAGCTGCCTCCAACACACTCTCAGACAGTGCATTCCAGATCCTAAACACAGACTGAACTTGCCTCCACCACAATCTCAGACAGTGAATTCCAGATCCGAAACACACACTGAACCTGCCTCCCCAACACTCTCAGACAGTGCATTCCACATCCTAAACACTCACTGAATCTGCCTCCACCACACTCTCAGACAGTGCATTAGACATCCTAAACACTCACTGACCCTGCCTCCACCACACTCTCAGGCAGTGCATTCCAGATCCTAAACACTCACTGAACCTGCCTCCACCACAATCTCAGGCAGTGCATTCCAGATCCTAAACAGACAGTGAAGCTGCCTCCAACACACTCTCAGACAGGGCATTCCAGATCCTAAACACTCACTGAACCTGCCTCCACCACACTCTCAGACAGCGCATTCCAGATCCTAAACACTCACTGAACCTGCCTCCACCACAATCTCAGACAGTGCATTACAGATCCTAAACATTCAATGAACCTGGCTCCACCACACTCTCAGACAGTGAATTCCAGATCCTAAACACTCACTGAAGCTGCCTCCAACACACTCTCAGACAGTGCATTCCAGATCCTAAACACACACTGAACTTGCCTCCACCACACTCTCAGAGAGTGTATTCCAGAACCTAAACATTCACTGAACCTGCCTCCACCACACTCTCAGACACTGCATTCCAGATCCTAAACACTCACTGAACCTGCCTCCACCACACTCTCAGACAGTGCATTCCAGATCCTAAATACTCACTGAACCTGCCTCCACTGCACTCTCAGACAGTGCATTCCAGATCCTAAACACTCACTGAACCTGCCTCCACCACACTCTCAGACAGTGCATTCCAGATACTAAACAATCACTGAACCTGCCTCCACCTCACTCTCAGACAGGGCATTCCAGATCCTAAACACTCACTGAACCTGCCTCCACCACACTCTCAGACAGTGCATTCCAGATCCTAAATACTCACTGAACCTGCCTCCACTGCACTCTCAGACAGTGCATTCCAGATCCTAAACACACACTGAACTTGCCTCCACCACACTCTCAGACAGTGCATTCCAGATCCTAAACACTCACTGAAACTGCCTCCACCACAATCTCAGGCAGTGCATTCCAGATCCTAAACAAACAGTGAAGCTGCCTCCAACACACTCTCAGACAGTGCATTCCAGATCCTAAACACACACTGAACTTGCCTCCACCACAATCTCAGACAGTGAATTCCAGATCCGAAACACACACTGAACCTGCCTCCCCAACACTCTCAGACAGTGCATTCCACATCCTAAACACTCACTGAATCTGCCTCCACCACACTCTCAGACAGTGCATTAGAGATCCTAAACACTCACTGACCCTGCCTCCACCACACTCTCAGGCAGTGCATTCCAGATCCTAAACACTCACTGAACCTGCCTCCACCACAATCTCAGGCAGTGCATTCCAGATCCTAAACAGACAGTGAAGCTGCCTCCAACACACTCTCAGACAGTGCATTCCAGATCCTAAACACTCACTGAACCTGCCTCCACCACACTCTCAGACAGTGCATTCCAGATCCTAAACACTCACTGAACCTGCCTCCACCGCACTCTCAGACAGTGCACTTCAATCCGAAACACGCACTGAACCTGCCTCCACCACTCTCTCAGACAGTGCATTCCAGATCCTAAACACTCACTGAACCTGCCTCCACCGCACTCTCATACAGTCCATTCCAGATCCTAAACACTCACTGAACCTGCCTCCACCACACACTCAGACAGTGCATTCCAGATCCTAAACAGACACTGAAGCTGCCTCCAACACACTCTCAGACAGTGCATTCCAGATCCTAAACACTCACTGAACCTGCCTCCACCACACTCTCATACAGTCCATTCCAGATCCTAAACACTCACTGAACCTGCCTCCACCGCACTCTCAGACAGTGCACTTCAATCCTAAACACGCACTGAACCTGCCTCCACCACACTCTCAGACAGTGCATTCCAGATCCGAAACACTCTCTGAACCTGCCTCCACCGCACTCTCAGACAGTGCATTTCAATCCTAAACACGCACTGAACCTGCCTCCACCACACTCTCAGGCAGTGCATTCCAGATCCTAAACACTCACTGAACCTGCCTCCACCACACACTCAGACAGTGCATTCCAGCTCCGAAACACTCACTGAACTTGCCTCCACCACACTCTCAGAGAGTGCATTCCAGAACCTAAACACTCACTGAACCTGCCTCCACCACACTCTCAGACACTGCATTCCAGATCCTAAACACTCACTGAACCTGCCTCCACCACACTCTCAGACAGTGCATTCCAGATCCTAAATACTCACTGAACCTGCCTCCACTGCACTCTCAGACAGTGCATTCCAGATCCAAAACTCTCACTGAACCTGCCTCCACCACACTCTCAGACAGTGCATTCCAGATACTAAACACTCACTGAACCTGCCTCCACCTCACTCTCAGAGAGTGCATTCCAGAACCTAAACACTCACTGAACCTGCCTCCACCTCACTCTCAGAGAGTGCATTCCAGAACCTAAACACTCACTGAACTTGCCTCCACCACACTCTCAGAGAGTGCATTCCAGAACCTAAACACTCACTGAACCTGCCTCCACCACACTCTCAGACACTGCATTCCAGATCCTAAACACTCACTGAACCTGCCTCCACCACACTCTCAGACAGTGCATTCCAGATCCTAAATACTCACTGAACCTGCCTCCACTGCACTCTCAGACAGTGCATTCCAGATCCAAAACTCTCACTGAACCTGCCTCCACCACACTCTCAGACAGTGCATTCCAGATCCTAAACACTCACTGAACCTGACTCCACCACACTCTCAGACAGTGCATTCCAGATCCTAAACACTCACTGAACCTGCCTCCACCACACTCTCAGACAGTGCATTCCAGATCCTAAACACTCACTGAACTTGCCTCCACCGCACTCTCAGACAGTGCATTCCAGATCCTAAACACTCACTGAACCTGCCTCCAACACAATCTCAGGCAGTGCATTCCAGATCCTAAACAGACAGTGAAGCTGCCTCCAACACACTCTCAGACAGTGCATTCCAGATCCTAAATACTCACTGAACCTGCCTCCACTGCACTCTCAGACAGTGCATTCCAGATCCTAAACACACACTGAACTTGCCTCCACCACACTCTCAGACAGTGCATTCCAGATCCTAAACACTCACTGAAACTGCCTCCACCACAATCTCAGGCAGTGCATTCCAGATCCTAAACAAACAGTGAAGCTGCCTCCAACACACTCTCAGACAGTGCATTCCAGATCCTAAACACACACTGAACTTGCCTCCACCACAATCTCAGACAGTGAATTCCAGATCCGAAACACACACTGAACCTGCCTCCCCAACACTCTCAGACAGTGCATTCCACATCCTAAACACTCACTGAATCTGCCTCCACCACACTCTCAGACAGTGCATTAGAGATCCTAAACACTCACTGACCCTGCCTCCACCACACTCTCAGGCAGTGCATTCCAGATCCTAAACACTCACTGAACCTGCCTCCACCACAATCTCAGGCAGTGCATTCCAGATCCTAAAGACAGTGAAGCTGCCTCCAACACACTCTCAGACAGTGCATTCCAGATCCTAAACACTCACTGAACCTGCCTCCACCACACTCTCAGACAGTGCATTCCAGATCCTAAACACTCACTGAACCTGCCTCCACCGCACTCTCAGACAGTGCACTTCAATCCGAAACACGCACTGAACCTGCCTCCACCACTCTCTCAGACAGTACATTCCAGATCCTAAACACTCACTGAACCTGCCTCCACCGCACTCTCATACAGTCCATTCCAGATCCTAAACACTCACTGAACCTGCCTCCACCACACACTCAGACAGTGCATTCCAGATCCTAAACAGACACTGAAGCTGCCTCCAACACACTCTCAGACAGTGCATTCCAGATCCTAAACACTCACTGAACCTGCCTCCACCACACTCTCATACAGTCCATTCCAGATCCTAAACACTCACTGAACCTGCCTCCACCACACACTCAGACAGTGCATTCCAGATCCTAAACACTCACTGAACCTGCCTCCACCGCACTCTCAGACAGTGCACTTCAATCCTAAACACGCACTGAACCTGCCTCCACCACACTCTCAGACAGTGCATTCCAGATCCGAAACACTCTCTGAACCTGCCTCCACCGCACTCTCAGACAGTGCATTTCAATCCTAAACACGCACTGAACCTGCCTCCACCACACTCTCAGGCAGTGCATTCCAGATCCTAAACACTCACTGAACCTGCCTCCACCACACACTCAGACAGTGCATTCCAGCTCCGAAACACTCACTGAACTTGCCTCCACCACACTCTCAGAGAGTGCATTCCAGAACCTAAACACTCACTGAACCTGCCTCCACCACACTCTCAGACACTGCATTCCAGATCCTAAACACTCACTGAACCTGCCTCCACCACACTCTCAGACAGTGCATTCCAGATCCTAAATACTCACTGAACCTGCCTCCACTGCATTCTCAGACAGTGCATTCCAGATCCAAAACTCTCACTGAACCTGCCTCCACCACACTCTCAGACAGTGCATTCCAGATACTAAACACTCACTGAACCTGCCTCCACCTCACTCTCAGACAGTGCATTCCAGATCCTAAACACTCACTGAACCTGACTCCACCACACTCTCAGACAGTGCATTCCAGATCCTAAACACTCACTGAACCTGCCTCCACCACACTCTCAGACAGTGCATTCCAGATCCTAAACACTCACTGAACTTGCCTCCACCGCACTCTCAGACAGTGCATTCCAGATCCTAAACACGCACTGAACCTGCCTCCACCACTCTCTCAGACAGTGCATTCCAGATCCTAAACACTCACTGAACCTGCCTCCACCGCACTCTCAGACAGTGCATTTCAATCCTAAACACTCACTGAACCTGCCTCCACCACACACTCAGACAGTGCATTCCAGCTCCGAAACACTCACTGAACTTGCCTCCACCACACTCTCAGAGAGTGCATTCCAGAACCTAAACACTCACTGAACCTGCCTCCACCACACTCTCAGACACTGCATTCCAGATCCTAAACACTCACTGAACCTGCCTCCACCACACTCTCAGACAGTGCATTCCAGATCCTAAATACTCACTGAACCTGCCTCCACTGCACTCTCAGACAGTGCATTCCAGATCCTAAACACTCACTGAACCTGCCTCCACCACACTCTCAGACAGTGTATTCCAGATACTAAACACTCACTGAACCTGCCTCCACCTCACTCTCAGACAGTGCATTCCCGATCCTAAACACTCACTGAACCTGCCTCCACCACACTCTCAGACAGTGCATTCCAGATCCTAAACACTCACTGAACCTGCCTCCACCACAATCTCAGACAGTGCATTCCAGATCCTAAACATTCAATGAACCTGCCTCCACCACACTCTCAGACAGTGCATTCCAGACCCTAAACACTCACTGAAGCTGCCTCCAACACACTCTCAGGCAGTGCATTCCAGATCCTAAACAGACAGTGAAGCTGCCTCCAACACACTCTCAAACAGTGCATTCCAGATCCTAAACACTCACTGAACATGCCTCCCCCACACTCTCAGACAGTGCATTCCACATCCTAAACACTCACTGAACCTGCCTCCACCACACTCTCAGACAGTGCATTCCAGATCCTAAACACTCACTGACCCTGCCTCCACCACACTCTCAGGCAGTGCATTCCAGATCCTAAACACTCACTGAACTTGCCTCCACCACACTCTCAGACAGTGCATTCCAGATCCTAAACACTCACTGAACCTGCCTCCACCACACTCTCAAACACTGCATTCCCGATCCGAAAGACTCTCTGAACTTGCCTCCACCACACTCTCAGACAGTGCATTTCAATCCTAAACACGCACTGAACCTGCCTCCACCACACTCTCAGACAGTGCATTCCAGATCCTAAACTCTCACTGAACCTGCCTCCACCACACTCTCAGACAGTGCATTCCAGATACTAAACACTCACTGAACCTGCCTCCACCTCACTCTCAGACAGTGCATTCCAGATCCTAAACACTCACTGAACCTGACTCCACCACACTCTCAGACAGTGCATTCCAGATCCTAAACACTCACTGAACCTGCCTCCACCACACTCTCAGACAGTGCATTCCAGATCCTAAACACTCACTGAACTTGCCTCCACCGCACTCTCAGACAGTGCATTCCAGATCCTAAACACTCACTGAACCTGCCTCCACCACAATCTCAGGCAGTGCATTCCAGATCCTAAACAGACAGTGAAGCTGCCTCCAACACACTCTCAGACAGTGCATTCCAGATCCTAAACACTCACTGAACCTGCCTCCACCGCACTCTCAGACAGTGCACTTCAATCCGAAACACGCACTGAACCTGCCTGCACCACTCTCTCAGACAGTGCATTCCAGATCCTAAACACTCACTGAACCTGCCTCCACCGCACTCTCAGACAGTGCATTTCAATCCTAAACACTCACTGAACCTGCCTCCACCACACACTCAGACAGTGCATTCCAGCTCCGAAACACTCACTGAACTTGCCTCCACCACACTCTCAGAGAGTGCATTCCAGAACCTAAACACTCACTGAACCTGCCTCCACCACACTCTCAGACACTGCATTCCAGATCCTAAACACTCACTGAACCTGCCTCCACCACACTCTCAGACAGTGCATTCCAGATCCTAAATACTCACTGAACCTGCCTCCACTGCACTCTCAGACAGTGCATTCCAGATACTAAACACTCACTGAACCTGCCTCCACCTCACTCTCAGACAGTGCATTCCCGATCCTAAACACTCACTGAACCTGCCTCCACCACACTCTCAGACAGTGCATTCCAGATCCTAAACACTCACTGAACCTGCCTCCACCACACTCTCAGACAGTGTATTCCAGATACTAAACACTCACTGAACCTGCCTCCACCTCACTCTCAGACAGTGCATTCCAGATCCTAAACACTCACTGAACCTGCCTCCACCACACTCTCAGACAGTGCATTCCAGATCCTAAACACGCACTGAACCTGCCTCCACCACTCTCTCAGACAGTGCATTCCAGATCCTAAACACTCACTGAACCTGCCTCCACCGCACTCTCAGACAGTGCATTTCAATCCTAAACACTCACTGAACCTGCCTCCACCACACACTCAGACAGTGCATTCCAGCTCCGAAACACTCACTGAACTTGCCTCCACCACACTCTCAGAGAGTGCATTCCAGAACCTAAACACTCACTGAACCTGCCTCCACCACACTCTCAGACACTGCATTCCAGATCCTAAACACTCACTGAACCTGCCTCCACCACACTCTCAGACAGTGCATTCCAGATCCTAAATACTCACTGAACCTGCCTCCACTGCACTCTCAGACAGTGCATTCCAGATCCTAAACACTCACTGAACCTGCCTCCACCACACTCTCAGACAGTGTATTCCAGATACTAAACACTCACTGAACCTGCCTCCACCTCACTCTCAGACAGTGCATTCCCGATCCTAAACACTCACTGAACCTGCCTCCACCACACTCTCAGACAGTGCATTCCAGATCCTAAACACTCACTGAACCTGCCTCCACCACAATCTCAGACAGTGCATTCCAGATCCTAAACATTCAATGAACCTGCCTCCACCACACTCTCAGACAGTGCATTCCAGACCCTAAACACTCACTGAAGCTGCCTCCAACACACTCTCAGGCAGTGCATTCCAGATCCTAAACAGACAGTGAAGCTGCCTCCAACACACTCTCAAACAGTGCATTCCAGATCCTAAACACTCACTGAACATGCCTCCCCCACACTCTCAGACAGTGCATTCCACATCCTAAACACTCACTGAACCTGCCTCCACCACACTCTCAGACAGTGCATTCCAGATCCTAAACACTCACTGACCCTGCCTCCACCACACTCTCAGGCAGTGCATTCCAGATCCTAAACACTCACTGAACTTGCCTCCACCACACTCTCAGACAGTGCATTCCAGATCCTAAACACTCACTGAACCTGCCTCCACCACACTCTCAAACACTGCATTCCCGATCCGAAAGACTCTCTGAACTTGCCTCCACCACACTCTCAGACAGTGCATTTCAATCCTAAACACGCACTGAACCTGCCTCCACCACACTCTCAGACAGTGCATTCCAGATCCTAAACTCTCACTGAACCTGCCTCCACCACACTCTCAGACAGTGCATTCCAGATACTAAACACTCACTGAACCTGCCTCCACCTCACTCTCAGACAGTGCATTCCAGATCCTAAACACTCACTGAACCTGACTCCACCACACTCTCAGACAGTGCATTCCAGATCCTAAACACTCACTGAACCTGCCTCCACCACACTCTCAGACAGTGCATTCCAGATCCTAAACACTCACTGAACTTGCCTCCACCGCACTCTCAGACAGTGCATTCCAGATCCTAAACACTCACTGAACCTGCCTCCACCACAATCTCAGGCAGTGCATTCCAGATCCTAAACAGACAGTGAAGCTGCCTCCAACACACTCTCAGACAGTGCATTCCAGATCCTAAACACTCACTGAACCTGCCTCCACCGCACTCTCAGACAGTGCACTTCAATCCGAAACACGCACTGAACCTGCCTGCACCACTCTCTCAGACAGTGCATTCCAGATCCTAAACACTCACTGAACCTGCCTCCACCGCACTCTCAGACAGTGCATTTCAATCCTAAACACTCACTGAACCTGCCTCCACCACACACTCAGACAGTGCATTCCAGCTCCGAAACACTCACTGAACTTGCCTCCACCACACTCTCAGAGAGTGCATTCCAGAACCTAAACACTCACTGAACCTGCCTCCACCACACTCTCAGACACTGCATTCCAGATCCTAAACACTCACTGAACCTGCCTCCACCACACTCTCAGACAGTGCATTCCAGATCCTAAATACTCACTGAACCTGCCTCCACTGCACTCTCAGACAGTGCATTCCAGATCCTAAACACTCACTGAACCTGCCTCCACCACACTCTCAGACAGTGTATTCCAGATACTAAACACTCACTGAACCTGCCTCCACCTCACTCTCAGACAGTGCATTCCCGATCCTAAACACTCACTGAACCTGCCTCCACCACACTCTCAGACAGTGCATTCCAGATCCTAAACACTCACTGAACCTGCCTCCACCACAATCTCAGACAGTGCATTCCAGATCCTAAACATTCAATGAACCTGCCTCCACCACACTCTCAGACAGTGCATTCCAGACCCTAAACACTCACTGAAGCTGCCTCCAACACACTCTCAGGCAGTGCATTCCAGATCATAAACACACACTGAACCTGCCTCCACCGCACTCTCAGACAGTGCTTTCCAGATCCTAAACACTCACTGAACCTGCCTCCACCACAGTCTCAGGCAGTGCATTCCAGATCCTAAACAGACAGTGAAGCTGCCTCCAACACACTCTCAAACAGTGCATTCCAGATCCTAAACACTCACTGAACATGCCTCCCCCACACTCTCAGACAGTGCATTCCACATCCTAAACACTCACTGAACCTGCCTCCACCACACTCTCAGACAGTGCATTCCAGATCCTAAACACTCACTGACCCTGCCTCCACCACACTCTCAGGCAGTGCATTCCAGATCCTAAACACTCACTGAACTTGCCTCCACCACACTCTCAGACAGTGCATTCCAGATCCTAAACACTCACTGAACCTGCCTCCACCACACTCTCAAACACTGCATTCCCGATCCGAAAGACTCTCTGAACTTGCCTCCACCACACTCTCAGACAGTGCATTTCAATCCTAAACACGCACTGAACCTGCCTCCACCACACTCTCAGACAGTGCATTCCAGATCCTAAACACTCACTGAACTTGCCTCCACCACACTCTCAGAGAGTGTATTCCAGAACCTAAACATTCATTGAACCTGCCTCCACCACACTCTCAGACACTGCATTCCAGATTCTAAACACTCACTGAACCTGCCTCCACCACACTCTCAGACAGTGCATTCCAGATCCTAAATACTCACTGAACCTGCCTCCACTGCACTCTCAGACAGTGCATTCCAGATCCTAAACACTCACCGAACCTGCCTCCACCACACTCTCAGACAGTGCATTCCAGATACTAAACACTCACTCAACCTGCCTCCACCTCACTCTCAGACAGGGCATTCCAGATCCTAAACACACACTGAACCTGCCTCCACCACAATCTCAGACAGTGCATTCCAGATCCTAAACATTCAATGAACCTGGCTCCACCACACTCTCAGACAGTGCATTCCAGATCCTAAACACTCACTGAAGCTGCCTCCAACACACTCTCAGAAAGTGCATTCCAGATCCTAAACACACACTGAACTTGCCTCCACCACACTCTCAGAGAGTGTATTCCAGAACCTAAACATTCACTGAACCTGCCTCCACCACACTCTCAGACAGTGCATTCCAGATCCTAAATACTCACTGAACCTGCCTCCACTGCACTCTCAGACAGTGCATTCCAGATCCTAAACACTCACTGAACCTGCCTCCACCACACTCTCAGACAGTGCATTCCAGATACTAAACAATCACTGAACGTGCCTCCACCTCACTCTCAGACAGGGCATTCCAGATCCTAAACATTCAATGAACCTGCCTCCACCACACTCTCAGACAGTGCATTCCAGATCCTAAACACTCACTGAAGCTGCCTCCAACACACTCTCAGACAGTGCATTCCAGATCCTAAACACACACTGAACTTGCCTCCACCACACTCTCAGACAGTGCATTCCAGATCCTAAACACTCACTGAAACTGCCTCCACCACAATCTCAGGCAGTGCATTCCAGATCCTAAACAAACAGTGAAGCTGCCTCCAACACACTCTCAGACAGTGCATTCCAGATCCTAAACACACACTGAACTTGCCTCCACCACACTCTCAGACAGTGAATTCCAGATCCTAAACACTCACTGAACCTGCCTCCCCAACACTCTCAGACAGTGCATTCCACATCCTAAACACTCACTGAACCTGCCTCCACCACACTCTCAGACAGTGCATTCCAGATCCTAAACACTCACTGAACCTGCCTCCACCACAATCTCAGGCAGTGCATTCCAGATCCTAAACACACAGTGAAGCTGCCTCCAACACACTGTCAGACAGTGCATTCCAGCTCCGAAACACTCACTGAACTTGCCTCCACCACACTCTCAGAGTAGTGCATTCCAGAACCTAAACACTCACTGAACCTGCCTCCACCACACTCTCAGACACTGCATTCCAGATCCTAAACACTCACTGAACCTGCCTCCACCACACTCTCAGACAGTGCATTCCAGATCCCAAATACTCACTGAACCTGCCTCCACTGCACTCTCAGACAGTGCATTCCAGATCCTAAACACTCACTGAACCTGCCTCCACCACACTCTCAGACAGTGCATTCCAGATACTAAACACTCACTGAACCTGCCTCCACCTCACTCTCAGACAGTGCATTCCAGATCCTAAACACTCACTGAACCTGCCTCCACCACACTCTCAGACAGTGCATTCCAGATCCTAAACACTCACTGAACCTGCCTCCACCACAATCTCAGACAGTGCATTCCAGATCCTAAACATTCAATGAACCTGCCTCCACCACACTCTCAGACAGTGCATTCCAGATCTTAAACACTCACTGAACCTGCCTCCATCACAGTCTCAGGCAGTGCATTCCAGATCCTAAACAGACAGTGAAGCTGCCTCCAACACACTCTCAAACAGAGCATTCCAGATCCTAAACACTCACTGAACATGCCTCCCCCACACTCTCAGACAGTGCATTCCACATCCTAAACACGCACTGAACCTGCCTCCACCACACTCTCAGACAGTGCATTCCAGATCCTAAACACTCACTGACCCTGCCTCCACCACACTCTCAGGCAGTGCATTCCAGATCCTAAACACTCACTGAACCTGCCTCCACCACACTCTCAAACACTGCATTCCCGATCCGAAAGACTCTCTGAACCTGCCTCCACCGCACTCTCAGACAGTGCATTTCAATCCTAAACACGCACTGAACCTGCCTCCACCACACTCTCAGACAGTGCATTCCAGCTCCGAAACACTCACTGAACTTGCCTCCACCACACTCTCAGAGAGTGTATTCCAGAACCTAAACATTCATTGAACCTGCCTCCACCACACTCTCAGACACTGCATTCCAGATTCTAAACACTCACTGAACCTGCCTCCACCACACTGTCAGACAGTGCATTCCAGATCCTAAATACTCACTGAACCTGCCTCCACCACACTCTCAGACAGTGCATTCCAGATCCTAAACACTCACTGAACCTGCCTCCACCACACTTTCAGACAGTGCATTCCAGATACTAAACACTCACTCAACCTGCCTCCACCTCACTCTCAGACAGGGCATTCCAGATCCTAAACACTCACTGAACCTGCCTCCACCACACTCTCAGACAGCGCATTCCAGATCCTAAACACACACTGAACCTGCCTCCACCACAATCTCAGACTGTGCATTCCAGATCCTAAACATTCAATGAACCTGCCTCCACCACACTCTCAGACAGTGCATTCCAGATCCTAAACACTCACTGAAGCTGCCTCCAACACACTCTCAGACAGTGCATTCCAGATCCTAAACACACACTGAACTTGCCTCCACCACACTCTCAGAGAGTGTATTCCAGAACATAAACATTCACTGAACCTGCCTTCACCACACTCTCAGACACTGCATTCCAGATCCTAAACACTCACTGAACCTGCCTCCACCACACTCTCAGACAGTGCATTCCAGATCCTAAATACTCACTGAACCTGCCTCCACTGCACTCTCAGACAGTGCATTCCAGATCCTGAACACTCACTGAACCTGCCTCCACCACACTCTCAGACAGTGCATTCCAGATCCTAAACACTCACTGAACCTGCCTCCACCACAATCTCAGACAGTGCATTCCAGATCCTAAACATTCAATGAACCTGCCTCCACCACACTCTCAGACAGTGCATTCCAGATCTTAAACACTCACTGAACCTGCCTCCATCACAGTCTCAGGCAGTGCATTCCAGATCCTAAACAGACAGTGAAGCTGCCTCCAACACACTCTCAAACAGAGCATTCCAGATCCTAAACACTCACTGAACATGCCTCCCCCACACTCTCAGACAGTGCATTCCACATCCTAAACACGCACTGAACCTGCCTCCACCACACTCTCAGACAGTGCATTCCAGATCCTAAACACTCACTGACCCTGCCTCCACCACACTCTCAGGCAGTGCATTCCAGATCCTAAACACTCACTGAACCTGCCTCCACCACACTCTCAAACACTGCATTCCCGATCCGAAAGACTCTCTGAACCTGCATCCACCGCACTCTCAGACAGTGCATTTCAATCCTAAACACGCACTGAACCTGCCTCCACCACACTCTCAGACAGTGCATTCCAGCTCCGAAACACTCACTGAACTTGCCTCCACCACACTCTCAGAGAGTGTATTCCAGAACCTAAACATTCATTGAACCTGCCTCCACCACACTCTCAGACACTGCATTCCAGATTCTAAACACTCACTGAACCTGCCTCCACCACACTGTCAGACAGTGCATTCCAGATCCTAAATACTCACTGAACCTGCCTCCACCACACTCTCAGACAGTGCATTCCAGATCCTAAACACTCACTGAACCTGCCTCCACCACACTCTCAGACAGTGCATTCCAGATACTAAACACTCACTCAACCTGCCTCCACCTCACTCTCAGACAGGGCATTCCAGATCCTAAACACTCACTGAACCTGCCTCCACCACACTCTCAGACAGCGCATTCCAGATCCTAAACACACACTGAACCTGCCTCCACCACAATCTCAGACTGTGCATTCCAGATCCTAAACATTCAATGAACCTGCCTCCACCACACTCTCAGACAGTGCATTCCAGATCCTAAATACTCACTGAAGCTGCCTCCAACACACTCTCAGACTGTGCATTCTAGATCCTAAACACACACTGAACTTGCTTCCACCACACTCTCAGAGAGTGTATTCCAGAACCTAAACATTCACTGAACCTGCCTTCACCACACTCTCAGACACTGCATTCCAGATCCTAAACACTCACTGAACCTGCCTCCACCACACTCTCAGACAGTGCATTCCAGATCCTAAATACTCACTGAACCTGCCTCCACTGCACTCTCAGACAGTGCATTCCAGATCCTAAACACTCACTGAACCTGCCTCCACCACACTCTCAGACAGTGCATTCCAGATACTAAACAATCACTGAACCTCCCTCCACCTCACTCTCAGACAGGGCATTCCAGATCCTAAACACTCACTGAACCTGCCTCCACCACACTCTCAGACAGTGCATTCCAGATCCTAAACACTCACTGAAGCTGCCTCCAACACACTCTCAGACAGTGCATTCCAGATCCTAAACACACACTGAACTTGCCTCCACCACAATCTCAGGCAGTGCATTCCAGATCCTAAACAAACAGTGAAGCTGCCTCCAACACACTCTCAGACAGTGCATTCCAGATCCTAAACACACACTGAACTTGCCTCCACCACACTCTCAGACAGTGCATTCCAGATCCTAAACACTCACTGAACCTGCCTCCACCACACACTCAGACAGTGCATTCCAGCTCCGAAACACTCACTGAACTTGCCTCCACCACACTCTCAGACAGTGCATTCCAGATCCTAAATACTCACTGAACCTGCCTCCACTGCACTCTCAGACAGTGCATTCCAGATCCTAAACTCTCACTGAACCTGCCTCCACCACACTCTCAGACAGTGCATTCCAGATACTAAACACTCACTGAACCTGCCTCCACCTCACTCTCAGACAGTGCATTCCAGATCCTAAACACTCACTGAACCTGACTCCACCACAATCTCAGACAGTGCATTCCAGATCCTAAACACTCACTGAACCTGCCTCCACCACACTCTCAGACAGTGCATTCCAGATCCTAAACACTCACTGAACTTGCCTCCACCGCACTCTCAGACAGTGCATTCCAGATCCTAAACACTCACTGAACCTGCCTCCACCACAATCTCAGGCAGTGCATTCCAGAACCTAAACAGACAGTGAAGCTGCCTCCGACACACTCTCAGACAGTGCATTCCAGATCCTAAACACTCACTGAACCTGCCTCCACCGCACTCTCAGACAGTGCACTTCAATCCGAAACACGCACTGAACCTGCCTCCACCACTCTCTCAGACAGTGCATTCCAGATCCTAAACACTCACTGAACCTGCCTCCACCGCACTCTCAGACAGTGCATTTCAATCCTAAACACTCACTGAACCTGCCTCCACCACACACTCAGACAGTGCATTCCAGCTCCGAAACACTCACTGAACTTGCCTCCACCACACTCTCAGAGAGTGCATTCCAGAACCTAAACACTCACTGAACCTGCCTCCACCACACTCTCAGACACTGCATTCCAGATCCTAAACACTCACTGAACCTGCCTCCACCACACTCTCAGACAGTGCATTCCAGATCCTAAATACTCACTGAACCTGCCTCCACTGCACTCTCAGACAGTGCATTCCAGATCCTAAACACTCACTGAACCTGCCTCCACCACACTCTCAGACAGTGTATTCCAGATACTAAACACTCACTGAACCTGCCTCCACCTCACTCTCAGACAGTGCATTCCCGATCCTAAACACTCACTGAACCTGCCTCCACCACACTCTCAGACAGTGCATTCCAGATCCTAAACACTCACTGAACCTGCCTCCACCACAATCTCAGACAGTGCATTCCAGATCCTAAACATTCAATGAACCTGCCTCCACCACACTCTCAGACAGTGCATTCCAGACCCTAAACACTCACTGAAGCTGCCTCCAACACACTCTCAGGCAGTGCATTCCAGATCATAAACACACACTGAACCTGCCTCCACCGCACTCTCAGACAGTGCTTTCCAGATCCTAAACACTCACTGAACCTGCCTCCACCACAGTCTCAGGCAGTGCATTCCAGATCCTAAACAGACAGTGAAGCTGCCTCCAACACACTCTCAAACAGTGCATTCCAGATCCTAAACACTCACTGAACATGCCTCCCCCACACTCTCAGACAGTGCATTCCACATCCTAAACACTCACTGAACCTGCCTCCACCACACTCTCAGACAGTGCATTCCAGATCCTAAACACTCACTGACCCTGCCTCCACCACACTCTCAGGCAGTGCATTCCAGATCCTAAACACTCACTGAACTTGCCTCCACCACACTCTCAGACAGTGCATTCCAGATCCTAAACACTCACTGAACCTGCCTCCACCACACTCTCAAACACTGCATTCCCGATCCGAAAGACTCTCTGAACTTGCCTCCACCACACTCTCAGACAGTGCATTTCAATCCTAAACACGCACTGAACCTGCCTCCACCACACTCTCAGACAGTGCATTCCAGATCCTAAACACTCACTGAACTTGCCTCCACCACACTCTCAGAGAGTGTATTCCAGAACCTAAACATTCATTGAACCTGCCTCCACCACACTCTCAGACACTGCATTCCAGATTCTAAACACTCACTGAACCTGCCTCCACCACACTCTCAGACAGTGCATTCCAGATCCTAAATACTCACTGAACCTGCCTCCACTGCACTCTCAGACAGTGCATTCCAGATCCTAAACACTCACCGAACCTGCCTCCACCACACTCTCAGACAGTGCATTCCAGATACTAAACACTCACTCAACCTGCCTCCACCTCACTCTCAGACAGTGCATTCCAGATCCTAAACATTCAATGAACCTGGCTCCACCACACTCTCAGACAGTGCATTCCAGATCCTAAACACTCACTGAAGCTGCCTCCAACACACTCTCAGACAGTGCATTCCAGATCCTAAACACACACTGAACTTGCATCCACCACACTCTCAGAGAGTGTATTCCAGAACCTAAACATTCACTGAACCTGCCTCCACCACACTCTCAGAAAGTGCATTCCAGATCCTAAATACTCACTGAACCTGCCTCCACTGCACTCTCAGACAGTGCATTCCAGATCCTAAACACTCACTGAACCTGCCTCCACCACACTCTCAGACAGTGCATTCCAGATACTAAACAATCACTGAACGTGCCTCCACCTCACTCTCAGACAGGGCATTCCAGATCCTAAACATTCAATGAACCTGCCTCCACCACACTCTCAGACAGTGCATTCCAGATCCTAAACACTCACTGAAGCTGCCTCCAACACACTCTCAGACAGTGCATTCCAGATCCTAAACACACACTGAACTTGCCTCCACCACACTCTCAGACAGTGAATTCCAGATCCTAAACACTCACTGAACCTGCCTCCCCAACACTCTCAGACAGTGCATTCCACATCCTAAACACTCACTGAACCTGCCTCCACCACACTCTCAGACAGTGCATTCCAGATCCTAAACACTCACTGAACCTGCCTCCACCACAATCTCAGGCAGTGCATTCCAGATCCTAAACACACAGTGAAGCTGCCTCCAACACACTGTCAGACAGTGCATTCCAGCTCCGAAACACTCACTGAACTTGCCTCCACCACACTCTCAGAGAGTGCATTCCAGAACCTAAACACTCACTGAACCTGCCTCCACCACACTCTCAGACACTGCATTCCAGATCCTAAACACTCACTGAACCTGCCTCCACCACACTCTCAGACAGTGCATTCCAGATCCCAAATACTCACTGAACCTGCCTCCACTGCACTCTCAGACAGTGCATTCCAGATCCTAAACACTCACTGAACCTGCCTCCACCACACTCTCAGACAGTGCATTCCAGATACTAAACACTCACTGAACCTGCCTCCACCTCACTCTCAGACAGTGCATTCCAGATCCTAAACACTCACTGAACCTGCCTCCACCACACTCTCAGACAGTGCATTCCAGATCCTAAACACTCACTGAACCTGCCTCCACCACAATCTCAGACAGTGCATTCCAGATCCTAAACATTCAATGAACCTGCCTCCACCACACTCTCAGACAGTGCATTCCAGATCTTAAACACTCACTGAACCTGCCTCCATCACAGTCTCAGGCAGTGCATTCCAGATCCTAAACAGACAGTGAAGCTGCCTCCAACACACTCTCAAACAGAGCATTCCAGATCCTAAACACTCACTGAACATGCCTCCCCCACACTCTCAGACAGTGCATTCCACATCCTAAACACGCACTGAACCTGCCTCCACCACACTCTCAGACAGTGCATTCCAGATCCTAAACACTCACTGACCCTGCCTCCACCACACTCTCAGGCAGTGCATTCCAGATCCTAAACACTCACTGAACCTGCCTCCACCACAGTCTCAGACAGTGCATTCCAGATCCTAAACACTCACTGAACCTGCCTCCACCACACTCTCAAACACTGCATTCCCGATCCGAAAGACTCTCTGAACCTGCCTCCACCGCACTCTCAGACAGTGCATTTCAATCCTAAACACGCACTGAACCTGCCTCCACCACACTCTCAGACAGTGCATTCCAGCTCCGAAACACTCACTGAACTTGCCTCCACCACACTCTCAGAGAGTGTATTCCAGAACCTAAACATTCATTGAACCTGCCTCCACCACACTCTCAGACACTGCATTCCAGATTCTAAACACTCACTGAACCTGCCTCCACCACACTGTCAGACAGTGCATTCCAGATCCTAAATACTCACTGAACCTGCCTCCACCACACTCTCAGACAGTGCATTCCAGATCCTAAACACTCACTGAACCTGCCTCCACCACACTCTCAGACAGTGCATTCCAGATACTAAACACTCACTCAACCTGCCTCCACCTCACTCTCAGACAGGGCATTCCAGATCCTAAACACTCACTGAACCTGCCTCCACCACACTCTCAGACAGCGCATTCCAGATCCTAAACACACACTGAACCTGCCTCCACCACAATCTCAGACTGTGCATTCCAGATCCTAAACATTCAATGAACCTGCCTCCACCACACTCTCAGACAGTGCATTCCAGATCCTAAACACTCACTGAAGCTGCCTCCAACACACTCTCAGACAGTGCATTCCAGATCCTAAACACACACTGAACTTGCCTCCACCACACTCTCAGAGAGTGTATTCCAGAACCTAAACATTCACTGAACCTGCCTCCACCACACTCTCAGACACTGCATTCCAGATCCTAAACACTCACTGAACCTGCCTCCACCACACTCTCAGACAGTGCATTCCAGATCCTAAATACTCACTGAACCTGCCTCCACTGCACTCTCAGACAGTGCATTCCAGATCCTAAACACTCACTGAACCTGCCTCCACCACACTCTCAGACAGTGCATTCCAGATACTAAACAATCACTGAACCTCCCTCCACCTCACTCTCAGACAGGGCATTCCAGATCCTAAACACTCACTGAACCTGCCTCCACCACACTCTCAGACAGTGCATTCCAGATCCTAAACACTCACTGAAGCTGCCTCCAACACACTCTCAGACAGTGCATTCCAGATCCTAAACACACACTGAACTTGCCTCCACCACACTCTCAGACAGTGCATTCCAGATCCTAAACACTCACTGAAACTGCCTCCACCACAATCTCAGGCAGTGCATTCCAGATCCTAAACAAACAGTGAAGCTGCCTCCAAAACAATCTCAGACAGTGCATTCCAGATCCTAAACACACACTGAACTTGCCTCCACCACACTCTCAGACACTGCATTCCAGATCCTAAACACACACTGAACTTGTCTCCACCACACTCTCAGACAGTGAATTCCAGATCCTAAACACTCACTGAACCTGCCTCCACCACACTCTCAGACAGTGCATTCCAGATCCTAAACACTCACTGAACCTGCCTCCACCACACTCTCAGACAGGGCATTCCAGATCCAAAACACTCACTGAACCTGCCTCCACCACAATCTCAGACAATGCATTCCTGATCCTAAACGCTCACTGAATCTGCCTCCACCGCACTCTCAGACACTGCATTCCAGATCCTAAACAATCACTGAAGCTGCCTTCACTGCACTCTCAGACAGTGCATTCCAGATCCTAAACAATCACTGAACCTGCCTCCACCACACTCTCAGACAGTGCATTCCAGATACTAAACACTCACTGAACCTGCCTCCACCTCACTCTCAGACAGTGCATTCCAGATCCTAAATACTCACTGAACCTGCCTCCACCACACTCTCAGACAGTGCATTCCAGATCCTAAACACTCACTGAACCTGCCTCCACCACAATCTCAGACAGTGCATTCCAGATCCTAAACATTCAATGAACCTGCCTCCACCACACTCTCAGACAGTGCATTCCAGACCCTAAACACTCACTGAAGCTGCCTCCAACACACTCTCAGACAGTGCATTCCAGATCCTAAACACTCACTGAACCTGCCTCCACCACAATCTCAGGCAGTGCATTCCAGATCCTAAACAGACAGTGAAGCTGCCTCCAACACACTCTCAGACAGTGCATTCCAGATCCTAAACACTCACTTAACATGCCTCCCCCACACTCTCAGACAGTGCATTCCACATCCTAAACACTCACTGAACCTGCCTCCACCAAACTCTCAGACAGTGCATTCCAGATCCAAAACACTCACTGACCCTGCCTCCAACACACTCTCAGGCAATGCATTCCAGATCCTAAACACTCACTGAACCTGCCTCCACCACACTCTCAGACAGTGCATTCCAGATCCTAAACACTCACTGAAGCTGCCTCCAACACACTCTCAGACAGTGCATTCCAGATCCTAAACACACACTGAACTTGCCTCCACCACACTCTCAGACAGTGAATTCCAGATCCTAAACACTCACTGAACCTGCCTCCCCAACACTCTCAGACAGTGCATTCCACATCCTAAACACTCACTGAACCTGCCTCCACCACACTCTCAGACAGTGCATTCCAGATCCTAAACACTCACTGAACCTGCCTCCACCACAATCTCAGGCAGTGCATTCCAGATCCTAAACACACAGTGAAGCTGCCTCCAACACACTGTCAGACAGTGCATTCCAGCTCCGAAACACTCACTGAACTTGCCTCCACCACACTCTCAGAGAGTGCATTCCAGAACCTAAACACTCACTGAACCTGCCTCCACCACACTCTCAGACACTGCATTCCAGATCCTAAACACTCACTGAACCTGCCTCCACCACACTCTCAGACAGTGCATTCCAGATCCCAAATACTCACTGAACCTGCCTCCACTGCACTCTCAGACAGTGCATTCCAGATCCTAAACACTCACTGAACCTGCCTCCACCACACTCTCAGACAGTGCATTCCAGATACTAAACACTCACTGAACCTGCCTCCACCACAATCTCAGACAGTGCATTCCAGATCCTAAACACTCACTGAACCTGCCTCCACCACACTCTCAGACAGTGCATTCCAGATCCTAAACACTCACTGAACCTGCCTCCACCACAATCTCAGACAGTGCATTCCAGATCCTAAACATTCAATGAACCTGCCTCCACCACACTCTCAGACAGTGCATTCCAGATCTTAAACACTCACTGAACCTGCCTCCATCACAGTCTCAGGCAGTGCATTCCAGATCCTAAACAGACAGTGAAGCTGCCTCCAACACACTCTCAAACAGAGCATTCCAGATCCTAAACACTCACTGAACATGCCTCCCCCACACTCTCAGACAGTGCATTCCACATCCTAAACACGCACTGAACCTGCCTCCACCACACTCTCAGACAGTGCATTCCAGATCCTAAACACTCACTGACCCTGCCTCCACCACACTCTCAGGCAGTGCATTCCAGATCCTAAACACTCACTGAACCTGCCTCCACCACAGTCTCAGACAGTGCATTCCAGATCCTAAACACTCACTGAACCTGCCTCCACCACACTCTCAAACACTGCATTCCCGATCCGAAAGACTCTCTGAACCTGCCTCCACCGCTCTCTCAGACAGTGCATTTCAATCCTAAACACGCACTGAACCTGCCTCCACCACACTCTCAGACAGTGCATTCCAGCTCCGAAACACTCACTGAACCAGCCTCCACCACACTCTCAGAGAGTGTATTCCAGAACCTAAACATTCATTGAACCTGCCTCCACCACACTCTCAGACACTGCATTCCAGATTCTAAACACTCACTGAACCTGCCTCCACCACACTGTCAGACAGTGCATTCCAGATCCTAAATACTCACTGAACCTGCCTCCACCACACTCTCAGACAGTGCATTCCAGATCCTAAACACTCACTGAACCTGCCTCCACCACACTCTCAGACAGTGCATTCCAGATACTAAACACTCACTCAACCTGCCTCCACCTCACTCTCAGACAGGGCATTCCAGATCCTAAACACTCACTGAACCTGCCTCCACCACACTCTCAGACAGCGCATTCCAGATCCTAAACACACACTGAACCTGCCTCCACCACAATCTCAGACTGTGCATTCCAGATCCTAAACATTCAATGAACCTGCCTCCACCACACTCTCAGACAGTGCATTCCAGATCCTAAACACTCACTGAAGCTGCCTCCAACACACTCTCAGACAGTGCATTCCAGA
Organism: Heterodontus francisci; assembly: GCF_036365525.1. Taxonomy (NCBI): domain Eukaryota; kingdom Metazoa; phylum Chordata; class Chondrichthyes; order Heterodontiformes; family Heterodontidae; genus Heterodontus; species Heterodontus francisci. The sequence continues at coordinate 7,074,646 of NC_090377.1, forward strand.
TCCTAAACACACACTGAACTTGCCTCCACCACACTCTCAGAGAGTGTATTCCAGAACCTAAACATTCACTGAACCTGCCTCCACCACACTCTCAGACACTGCATTCCAGATCCTAAACACTCACTGAACCTGCCTCCACCACACTCTCAGACAGTGCATTCCAGATCCTAAATACTCACTGAACCTGCCTCCACTGCACTCTCAGACAGTGCATTCCAGATCCTAAACACTCACTGAACCTGCCTCCACCACACTCTCAGACAGTGCATTCCAGATACTAAACAATCACTGAACCTCCCTCCACCTCACTCTCAGACAGGGCATTCCAGATCCTAAACACTCACTGAACCTGCCTCCACCACACTCTCAGACAGTGCATTCCAGATCCTAAACACTCACTGAAGCTGCCTCCAACACACTCTCAGACAGTGCATTCCAGATCCTAAACACACACTGAACTTGCCTCCACCACACTCTCAGACAGTGCATTCCAGATCCTAAACACTCACTGAAACTGCCTCCACCACAATCTCAGGCAGTGCATTCCAGATCCTAAACAAACAGTGAAGCTGCCTCCAAAACACTCTCAGACAGTGCATTCCAGATCCTAAACACACACTGAACTTGCCTCCACCACACTCTCAGACAGTGCATTCCAGATCCTAAACACACACTGAACTTGTCTCCACCACACTCTCAGACAGTGAATTCCAGATCCTAAACACTCACTGAACCTGCCTCCACCACACTCTCAGACAGTGCATTCCAGATCCTAAACACTCACTGAACCTGCCTCCACCACACTCTCAGACAGTGCATTCCAGATACTAAACAATCACTGAACCTCCCTCCACCTCACTCTCAGACAGGGCATTCCAGATCCTAAACACTCACTGAACCTGCCTCCACCACACTCTCAGACAGTGCATTCCAGATCCTAAACACTCACTGAAGCTGCCTCCAACACACTCTCAGACAGTGCATTCCAGATCCTAAACACACACTGAACTTGCCTCCACCACACTCTCAGACAGTGCATTCCAGATCCTAAACACTCACTGAAACTGCCTCCACCACAATCTCAGGCAGTGCATTCCAGATCCTAAACAAACAGTGAAGCTGCCTCCAAAACAATCTCAGACAGTGCATTCCAGATCCTAAACACACACTGAACTTGCCTCCACCACACTCTCAGACACTGCATTCCAGATCCTAAACACACACTGAACTTGTCTCCACCACACTCTCAGACAGTGAATTCCAGATCCTAAACACTCACTGAACCTGCCTCCACCACACTCTCAGACAGTGCATTCCAGATCCTAAACACTCACTGAACCTGCCTCCACCACACTCTCAGACAGGGCATTCCAGATCCAAAACACTCACTGAACCTGCCTCCACCACAATCTCAGACAATGCATTCCTGATCCTAAACGCTCACTGAATCTGCCTCCACCGCACTCTCAGACACTGCATTCCAGATCCTAAACAATCACTGAAGCTGCCTTCACTGCACTCTCAGACAGTGCATTCCAGATCCTAAACAATCACTGAACCTGCCTCCACCACACTCTCAGACAGTGCATTCCAGATACTAAACACTCACTGAACCTGCCTCCACCTCACTCTCAGACAGTGCATTCCAGATCCTAAATACTCACTGAACCTGCCTCCACCACACTCTCAGACAGTGCATTCCAGATCCTAAACACTCACTGAACCTGCCTCCACCACAATCTCAGACAGTGCATTCCAGATCCTAAACATTCAATGAACCTGCCTCCACCACACTCTCAGACAGTGCATTCCAGACCCTAAACACTCACTGAAGCTGCCTCCAACACACTCTCAGACAGTGCATTCCAGATCCTAAACACTCACTGAACCTGCCTCCACCACAATCTCAGGCAGTGCATTCCAGATCCTAAACAGACAGTGAAGCTGCCTCCAACACACTCTCAGACAGTGCATTCCAGATCCTAAACACTCACTTAACATGCCTCCCCCACACTCTCAGACAGTGCATTCCACATCCTAAACACTCACTGAACCTGCCTCCACCAAACTCTCAGACAGTGCATTCCAGATCCAAAACACTCACTGACCCTGCCTCCAACACACTCTCAGGCAATGCATTCCAGATCCTAAACACTCACTGAACCTGCCTCCACCACACTCTCAGACAGTGCATTCCAGATCCTAAACACTCACTGAAGCTGCCTCCAACACACTCTCAGACAGTGCATTCCAGATCCTAAACACACACTGAACTTGCCTCCACCACACTCTCAGACAGTGAATTCCAGATCCTAAACACTCACTGAACCTGCCTCCCCAACACTCTCAGACAGTGCATTCCACATCCTAAACACTCACTGAACCTGCCTCCACCACACTCTCAGACAGTGCATTCCAGATCCTAAACACTCACTGAACCTGCCTCCACCACAATCTCAGGCAGTGCATTCCAGATCCTAAACACACAGTGAAGCTGCCTCCAACACACTGTCAGACAGTGCATTCCAGCTCCGAAACACTCACTGAACTTGCCTCCACCACACTCTCAGAGAGTGCATTCCAGAACCTAAACACTCACTGAACCTGCCTCCACCACACTCTCAGACACTGCATTCCAGATCCTAAACACTCACTGAACCTGCCTCCACCACACTCTCAGACAGTGCATTCCAGATCCCAAATACTCACTGAACCTGCCTCCACTGCACTCTCAGACAGTGCATTCCAGATCCTAAACACTCACTGAACCTGCCTCCACCACACTCTCAGACAGTGCATTCCAGATACTAAACACTCACTGAACCTGCCTCCACCTCACTCTCAGACAGTGCATTCCAGATCCTAAACACTCACTGAACCTGCCTCCACCACACTCTCAGACAGTGCATTCCAGATCCTAAACACTCACTGAACCTGCCTCCACCACAATCTCAGACAGTGCATTCCAGATCCTAAACATTCAATGAACCTGCCTCCACCACACTCTCAGACAGTGCATTCCAGATCTTAAACACTCACTGAACCTGCCTCCATCACAGTCTCAGGCAGTGCATTCCAGATCCTAAACAGACAGTGAAGCTGCCTCCAACACACTCTCAAACAGAGCATTCCAGATCCTAAACACTCACTGAACATGCCTCCCCCACACTCTCAGACAGTGCATTCCACATCCTAAACACGCACTGAACCTGCCTCCACCACACTCTCAGACAGTGCATTCCAGATCCTAAACACTCACTGACCCTGCCTCCACCACACTCTCAGGCAGTGCATTCCAGATCCTAAACACTCACTGAACCTGCCTCCACCACAGTCTCAGACAGTGCATTCCAGATCCTAAACACTCACTGAACCTGCCTCCACCACACTCTCAAACACTGCATTCCCGATCCGAAAGACTCTCTGAACCTGCCTCCACCGCTCTCTCAGACAGTGCATTTCAATCCTAAACACGCACTGAACCTGCCTCCACCACACTCTCAGACAGTGCATTCCAGCTCCGAAACACTCACTGAACCAGCCTCCACCACACTCTCAGAGAGTGTATTCCAGAACCTAAACATTCATTGAACCTGCCTCCACCACACTCTCAGACACTGCATTCCAGATTCTAAACACTCACTGAACCTGCCTCCACCACACTGTCAGACAGTGCATTCCAGATCCTAAATACTCACTGAACCTGCCTCCACCACACTCTCAGACAGTGCATTCCAGATCCTAAACACTCACTGAACCTGCCTCCACCACACTCTCAGACAGTGCATTCCAGATACTAAACACTCACTCAACCTGCCTCCACCTCACTCTCAGACAGGGCATTCCAGATCCTAAACACTCACTGAACCTGCCTCCACCACACTCTCAGACAGCGCATTCCAGATCCTAAACACACACTGAACCTGCCTCCACCACAATCTCAGACTGTGCATTCCAGATCCTAAACATTCAATGAACCTGCCTCCACCACACTCTCAGACAGTGCATTCCAGATCCTAAACACTCACTGAAGCTGCCTCCAACACACTCTCAGACAGTGCATTCCAGATCCTAAACACACACTGAACTTGCCTCCACCACACTCTCAGAGAGTGTATTCCAGAACCTAAACATTCACTGAACCTGCCTCCACCACACTCTCAGACACTGCATTCCAGATCCTAAACACTCACTGAACCTGCCTCCACCACACTCTCAGACAGTGCATTCCAGATCCTAAATACTCACTGAACCTGCCTCCACTGCACTCTCAGACAGTGCATTCCAGATCCTAAACACTCACTGAACCTGCCTCCACCACACTCTCAGACAGTGCATTCCAGATACTAAACAATCACTGAACCTCCCTCCACCTCACTCTCAGACAGGGCATTCCAGATCCTAAACACTCACTGAACCTGCCTCCACCACACTCTCAGACAGTGCATTCCAGATCCTAAACACTCACTGAAGCTGCCTCCAACACACTCTCAGACAGTGCATTCCAGATCCTAAACACACACTGAACTTGCCTCCACCACACTCTCAGACAGTGCATTCCAGATCCTAAACACTCACTGAAACTGCCTCCACCACAATCTCAGGCAGTGCATTCCAGATCCTAAACAAACAGTGAAGCTGCCTCCAAAACACTCTCAGACAGTGCATTCCAGATCCTAAACACACACTGAACTTGCCTCCACCACACTCTCAGACAGTGCATTCCAGATCCTAAACACACACTGAACTTGTCTCCACCACACTCTCAGACAGTGAATTCCAGATCCTAAACACTCACTGAACCTGCCTCCACCACACTCTCAGACAGTGCATTCCAGATCCTAAACACTCACTGAACCTGCCTCCACCTCACTCTCAGACAGTGCATTCCAGATCCTAAACACTCACTGAACCTGCCTCCACCACACTCTCAGACAGTGCATTCCAGATCCTAAACACTCACTGAACCTGCCTCCACCACAATCTCAGACAGTGCATTCCAGATCCTAAACATTCAATGAACCTGCCTCCACCACACTCTCAGACAGTGCATTCCAGACCCTAAACACTCACTGAAGCTGCCTCCAACACACTCTCAGACAGTGCATTCCAGATCCTAAACACTCACTGAACCTGCCTCCACCACAATCTCAGGCAGTGCATTCCAGATCCTAAACAGACAGTGAAGCTGCCTCCAACACACTCTCAGACAGTGCATTCCAGATCCTAAACACTCACTTAACATGCCTCCCCCACACTCTCAGACAGTGCATTCCACATCCTAAACACTCACTGAACCTGCCTCCACCAAACTCTCAGACAGTGCATTCCAGATCCAAAACACTCACTGACCCTGCCTCCAACACACTCTCAGGCAATGCATTCCAGATCCTAAACACTCACTGAACCTGCCTCCACCACACTCTCAGACAGTGCATTCCAGATCCTAAACACTCACTGAAGCTGCCTCCAACACACTCTCAGACAGTGCATTCCAGATCCTAAACACACACTGAACTTGCCTCCACCACACTCTCAGACAGTGAATTCCAGATCCTAAACACTCACTGAACCTGCCTCCCCAACACTCTCAGACAGTGCATTCCACATCCTAAACACTCACTGAACCTGCCTCCACCACACTCTCAGACAGTGCATTCCAGATCCTAAACACTCACTGAACCTGCCTCCACCACAATCTCAGGCAGTGCATTCCAGATCCTAAACACACAGTGAAGCTGCCTCCAACACACTGTCAGACAGTGCATTCCAGCTCCGAAACACTCACTGAACTTGCCTCCACCACACTCTCAGAGAGTGCATTCCAGAACCTAAACACTCACTGAACCTGCCTCCACCACACTCTCAGACACTGCATTCCAGATCCTAAACACTCACTGAACCTGCCTCCACCACACTCTCAGACAGTGCATTCCAGATCCCAAATACTCACTGAACCTGCCTCCACTGCACTCTCAGACAGTGCATTCCAGATCCTAAACACTCACTGAACCTGCCTCCACCACACTCTCAGACAGTGCATTCCAGATACTAAACACTCACTGAACCTGCCTCCACCTCACTCTCAGACAGTGCATTCCAGATCCTAAACACTCACTGAACCTGCCTCCACCACACTCTCAGACAGTGCATTCCAGATCCTAAACACTCACTGAACCTGCCTCCACCACAATCTCAGACAGTGCATTCCAGATCCTAAACATTCAATGAACCTGCCTCCACCACACTCTCAGACAGTGCATTCCAGATCTTAAACACTCACTGAACCTGCCTCCATCACAGTCTCAGGCAGTGCATTCCAGATCCTAAACAGACAGTGAAGCTGCCTCCAACACACTCTCAAACAGAGCATTCCAGATCCTAAACACTCACTGAACATGCCTCCCCCACACTCTCAGACAGTGCATTCCACATCCTAAACACGCACTGAACCTGCCTCCACCACACTCTCAGACAGTGCATTCCAGATCCTAAACACTCACTGACCCTGCCTCCACCACACTCTCAGGCAGTGCATTCCAGATCCTAAACACTCACTGAACCTGCCTCCACCACAGTCTCAGACAGTGCATTCCAGATCCTAAACACTCACTGAACCTGCCTCCACCACACTCTCAAACACTGCATTCCCGATCCGAAAGACTCTCTGAACCTGCCTCCACCGCTCTCTCAGACAGTGCATTTCAATCCTAAACACGCACTGAACCTGCCTCCACCACACTCTCAGACAGTGCATTCCAGCTCCGAAACACTCACTGAACTTGCCTCCACCACACTCTCAGAGAGTGTATTCCAGAACCTAAACATTCATTGAACCTGCCTCCACCACACTCTCAGACACTGCATTCCAGATTCTAAACACTCACTGAACCTGCCTCCACCACACTGTCAGACAGTGCATTCCAGATCCTAAATACTCACTGAACCTGCCTCCACCACACTCTCAGACAGTGCATTCCAGATCCTAAACACTCACTGAACCTGCCTCCACCACACTCTCAGACAGTGCATTCCAGATACTAAACACTCACTCAACCTGCCTCCACCTCACTCTCAGACAGGGCATTCCAGATCCTAAACACTCACTGAACCTGCCTCCACCACACTCTCAGACAGCGCATTCCAGATCCTAAACACACACTGAACCTGCCTCCACCACAATCTCAGACTGTGCATTCCAGATCCTAAACATTCAATGAACCTGCCTCCACCACACTCTCAGACAGTGCATTCCAGATCCTAAACACTCACTGAAGCTGCCTCCAACACACTCTCAGACAGTGCATTCCAGATCCTAAACACACACTGAACTTGCCTCCACCACACTCTCAGAGAGTGTATTCCAGAACCTAAACATTCACTGAACCTGCCTCCACCACACTCTCAGACACTGCATTCCAGATCCTAAACACTCACTGAACCTGCCTCCACCACACTCTCAGACAGTGCATTCCAGATCCTAAATACTCACTGAACCTGCCTCCACTGCACTCTCAGACAGTGCATTCCAGATCCTAAACACTCACTGAACCTGCCTCCACCACACTCTCAGACAGTGCATTCCAGATACTAAACAATCACTGAACCTCCCTCCACCTCACTCTCAGACAGGGCATTCCAGATCCTAAACACTCACTGAACCTGCCTCCACCACACTCTCAGACAGTGCATTCCAGATCCTAAACACTCACTGAAGCTGCCTCCAACACACTCTCAGACAGTGCATTCCAGATCCTAAACACACACTGAACTTGCCTCCACCACACTCTCAGACAGTGCATTCCAGATCCTAAACACTCACTGAAACTGCCTCCACCACAATCTCAGGCAGTGCATTCCAGATCCTAAACAAACAGTGAAGCTGCCTCCAAAACACTCTCAGACAGTGCATTCCAGATCCTAAACACACACTGAACTTGCCTCCACCACACTCTCAGACAGTGCATTCCAGATCCTAAACACACACTGAACTTGTCTCCACCACACTCTCAGACAGTGAATTCCAGATCCTAAACACTCACTGAACCTGCCTCCACCACACTCTCAGACAGTGCATTCCAGATCCTAAACACTCACTGAACCTGCCTCCACCACACTCTCAGACAGGGCATTCCAGATCCAAAACACTCACTGAACCTGCCTCCACCACAATCTCAGACAATGCATTCCTGATCCTAAACGCTCACTGAATCTGCCTCCACCGCACTCTCAGACACTGCATTCCAGATCCTAAACAATCACTGAAGCTGCCTTCACTGCACTCTCAGACAGTGCATTCCAGATCCTAAACAATCACTGAACCTGCCTCCACCACACTCTCAGACAGTGCATTCCAGATACTAAACACTCACTGAACCTGCCTCCACCTCACTCTCAGACAGTGCATTCCAGATCCTAAACACTCACTGAACCTGCCTCCACCACACTCTCAGACAGTGCATTCCAGATCCTAAACACTCACTGAACCTGCCTCCACCACAATCTCAGACAGTGCATTCCAGATCCTAAACATTCAATGAACCTGCCTCCACCACACTCTCAGACAGTGCATTCCAGACCCTAAACACTCACTGAAGCTGCCTCCAACACACTCTCAGACAGTGCATTCCAGATCCTAAACACTCACTGAACCTGCCTCCACCACAATCTCAGGCAGTGCATTCCAGATCCTAAACAGACAGTGAAGCTGCCTCCAACACACTCTCAGACAGTGCATTCCAGATCCTAAACACTCACTTAACATGCCTCCCCCACACTCTCAGACAGTGCATTCCACATCCTAAACACTCACTGAACCTGCCTCCACCAAACTCTCAGACAGTGCATTCCAGATCCAAAACACTCACTGACCCTGCCTCCAACACACTCTCAGGCAATGCATTCCAGATCCTAAACACTCACTGAACCTGACTCCACCACTCTCTCAGACAGTGCATTCCAGATCCTAAACACACACTGAACTTGTCTCCACCACACTCTCAGACAGTGAATTCCAGATCCTAAACACACACTGAACTTGCCTCCACCACTCTCTCAGACAGTGCATTCCAGATCCTAAACACTCACTGAACCTGCCTCCACCACACTCTCAAACACTGCATTCCCGATCCGAAACACTCTCTGAACCTGCCTCCACCGCACTCTCAGACAGTGCATTTCAATCCTAAACACGCACTGAACCTGCCTCCACCACACTCTCAGACAGTGCATTCCAGCTCCGAAACACTCACTGAACTTGCCTCCACCACACTCTCAGAGAGTGTATTCCAGAACCTAAACATTCACTGAACCTGCCTCCACCACACTCTCAGACACTGCATTCCAGATCCTAAACACTCACTGAACCTGCCTCCACCACACTCTCAGACAGTGCATTCCAGATCCTAAATACTCACTGAACCTGCCTCCACTGCACTCTCAGACAGTGCATTCCAGATCCTAAACACTCACTGAACCTGCCTCCACCACAATCTCAGACAGTGCATTCCAGATACTAAACACTCACTGAACCTGCCTCCACCACAATCTCAGACAGTGCATTCCAGATACTAAACACTCACTGAACCTGCCTCCACCACACTCTCAGACAGTGCATTCCAGATCCTAAATACTCACTGAACCTGCCTCCACTGCACTCTCAGACAGTGCATTCCAGATCCTAAACACTCACTGAACCTGCCTCCACCACAATCTCAGACAGTGCATTCCAGATCCTAAACACTCACTGAACCTGCCTCCACCACACTCTCAGACAGCGCATTCCAGATCCTAAACACTCACTGAACCTGCCTCCACCACAATCTCAGACAGTGCATTCCAGATCCTAAACATTCAATGAACCTGCCTCCAACACACTCTCAGACAGGGCATTCCAGATCCTAAACACACACTGAACTTGCCTCCACCACACTCTCAGAGAGTGTATTCCAGAACCTAAACATTCACTGAACCTGCCTCCACCACACTCTCAGACACTGCATTCCAGTTCCTCAACACACACTGAACCTGCCTCCACCACAATCTCAGACAGTGCATTCCAGATCCTAAACATTCAATGAACCTGCCTCCAACACACTCTCAGACAGGGCATTCCAGATCCTAAATACACACTGAACTTACCTCCACCACACTCTCAGAGAGTGTATTCCAGAACCTAAACATTCACTGAACCTGCCTCCACCACACTCTCAGACAGTGCATTCCAGATCCTTAACACTCACTGAACCTGCATTCACCACACTCTCAGGCAGTGCATTCCAGATCCTAAACAGACACTGAAGCTGCCTCCAACACACTCTCAGACAGTGCATTCCAGATCCTAAACACACACTGAACCTGCCTGCACCACACTCTCATACAGTGCATTCCAGAGCCTAAACACTCACTGAACCTGCCTCCACCACACACTCAGACAGTGCATTCCAGATCCTAAACACTCACTGAACCTGCCTCCACCGCACTCTCAGACATTGCACTTCAATCCTAAACACGCACTGAACCTGCCTCCACCACACTCTCAGACAGTGCATTCCAGATCCTAAACACTCATTGAACCTGCCTCCACCACACTCTCAAACACTGCGTTCCCGATCCGAAACACTCTCTGAACCTGCTCCCACCGCACTCTCAGACAGTGCATTTCAATCCTAAACAAGCACTGAACCTGCCTCCACCACACTCTCAGGCAGTGCATTCCAGATCCTAAACACTCACTGAACCTGCCTCCACCACACACTCAGACAGTGCATTTCTCTCCGAAACACTCACTGAAGTTGCCTCCACCACACTCTCAGAGAGTGCATTCCAGAACCTAAACACTCACTGAACCTGCCTCCACCACAATCTCAGACAATGCATTCCAGATCCTAAACGCTCACTGAATCTGCCTCCACCGCACTCTCAGACACTGCATTCCAGATCCTAAATACTCACTGAAGCTGCCTTCACTGCACTCTCAGACAGTGCATTCCAGAACCTAAACAATCACTGAACCTGCCTCCACCACACTCTCAGAAAGTGCATTCCAGATACTAAACACTCACTGAACCTGCCTCCACCTCACTCTCAGACAGTGCATTCCAGATCCTAAACACTCACTGAACCTGCCTCCACCACACTCTCAGACAGTGCATTCCAGATCCTAAACACTCACTGAACCTGCCTCCACCACAATCTCAGACAGTGCATTCCAGATCCTAAACATTCAATGAACCTGCCTCCACCACACTCTCAGACACTGCATTCCAGACCCTAAAAACTCACTGAAGCTGCCTCCAACACACTCTCAGACAGTGCATTCCAGATCCTAAACACTCACTGAACCTGCCTCCACCACAATCTCAGGCAGTGCATTCCAGATCCTAAACAGACAGTGAAGCTGCCTCCAACACACTCTCAGACAGTGCATTCCAGATCCTAAACAATCACTGAACATGCCTCCCCCACACTCTCAGACAGTGCATTCCACATCCTAAACACTCACTGAACCTGCCTCCACCAAACTCTCAGACAGTGCATTCCAGATCCAAAACACTCACTGACCCTGCCTCCAACACACTCTCAGGCACTGCATTCCAGATCCTAAACACTCACTGAACCTGACTCCACCACACTCTCAGACAGTGCATTCCAGATCCTAAACACTCACTGAACCTGCCTCCACCACACTCTCAAACACTGCATTCCCGATCCGAAACACTCTCTGAACCTGCCTCCACCGCACTCTCAGACAGTGCATTTCAATCCTAAACACGCACTGAACCTGCCTCCACCACACTCTCAGACAGTGCATTCCAGCTCCGAAACACTCACTGAACTTGCCTCCACCACACTCTCAGAGAGTGTATTCCAGAACCTAAACATTCACTGAACCTGCCTCCACCACACTCTCAGACACTGCATTCCAGATCCGAAACACTCACTGAACCTGCCTCCACCACACTCTCAGACAGTGCATTCCAGATCCTAAATACTCACTGAACCTGCCTCCACTGCACTCTCAGACAGTGCATTCCAGATCCTAAACACTCACTGAACCTGCCTCCACCACAATCTCAGACAGTGCATTCCAGATACTAAACACTCACTGAACCTGCCTCCACCACAATCTCAGACAGTGCATTCCAGATACTAAACACTCACTGAACCTGCCTCCACCACACTCTCAGACAGTGCATTCCAGATCCTAAATACTCACTGAACCTGCCTCCACCACACTCTCAGACAGTGCATTCCAGATCCTAAACACTCACTGCACCTGCCTCCACCACAATCTCAGACAGTGCATTCCAGATCCTAAACACTCACTGAACCTGCCTCCACCACACTCTCAGACAGCGCATTCCAGATCCTAAACACTCACTGAACCTGCCTCCACCACAATCTCAGACAGTGCATTCTAGATCCTAAACATTCAATGAACCTGCCTCCAACACACTCTCAGACAGGGCATTCCAGATCCTAAACACACACTGAACTTGCCTCCACCACACTCTCAGAGAGTGTATTCCAGAACCTAAACATTCACTGAACCTGCCTCCACCACACTCTCAGACACTGCATTCCAGTTCCTCAACACACACTGAACCTGCCTCCACCACAATCTCAGACAGTGCATTCCAGATCCTAAACATTCAATGAACCTGCCTCCAACACACTCTCAGACAGGGCATTCCAGATCCTAAACACACAATGAACTTACCTCCACCACACTCTCAGAGAGTGTATTCCAGAACCTAAACATTCACTGAACCTGCCTCCACCACACTCTCAGACAGTGGATTCCAGATCCTTAACACTCACTGAACCTGCATTCACCACACTCTCAGGCAGTGCATTCCAGATCCTAAACAGACACTGAAGCTGCCTCCAACACACTCTCAGACAGTGCATTCCAGATCCTAAACACACACTGAACCTGCCTGCACCACACTCTCATACAGTGCATTCCAGATCCTAAACACTCACTGAACCTGCCTCCACCACACACTCAGACAGTGCATTCCAGATCCTAAACACTCACTGAACCTGCCTCCACCGCACTCTCAGACATTGCACTTCAATCCTAAACACGCACTGAACCTGCCTCCACCACACTCTCAGACAGTGCATTCCAGATCCTAAACACTCATTGAACCTGCCTCCACCACACTCTCAAACACTGCGTTCCCGATCCGAAACACTCTCTGAACCTGCTCCCACCGCACTCTCAGACAGTGCATTTCAATCCTAAACAAGCACTGAACCTGCCTCCACCACACTCTCAGGCAGTGCATTCCAGATCCTAAACACTCACTGAACCTGCCTCCACCACACACTCAGACAGTGCATTTCTCTCCGAAACACTCACTGAAGTTGCCTCCACCACACTCTCAGAGAGTGCATTCCAGAACCTAAACACTCACTGAACCTGCCTCCACCACAATCTCAGACAATGCATTCCAGATCCTAAACGCTCACTGAATCTGCCTCCACCGCACTCTCAGACACTGCATTCCAGATCCTAAATACTCACTGAAGCTGCCTTCACTGCACTCTCAGACAGTGCATTCCAGATCCGAAACAATCACTGAACCTGCCTCCACCACACTCTCAGAAAGTGCATTCCAGATACGAAACACTCACTGAACCTGCCTCCACCTCACTCTCAGACAGTGCATTCCAGATCCTAAACACTCACTGAACCTGCCTCCACCACACTCTCAGACAGTGCATTCCAGATCCTAAACACTCACTGAACCTGCCTCCACCACAATCTCAGACAGTGCATTCCAGATCCTAAACATTCAATGAACCTGCCTCCACCACACTCTCAGACAGTGCATTCCAGACCCTAAAAACTCACTGAAGCTGCCTCCAACACACTCTCAGACAGTGCATTCCAGATCCTAAACACTCACTGAACCTGCCTCCACCACAATCTCAGGCAGTGCATTCCAGATCCTAAACAGACAGTGAAGCTGCCTCCAACACACTCTCAGACAGTGCATTCCAGATCCTAAACACTCACTGAACATGCCTCCCCCACACTCTCAGACAGTGCATTCCACATCCTAAACACTCACTGAACCTGCCTCCACCAAACTCTCAGACAGTGCATTCCAGATCCAAAACACTCACTGACCCTGCCTCCAACACACTCTCAGGCAATGCATTCCAGATCCTAAACACTCACTGAACCTGACTCCACCACACTCTCAGACAGTGCATTCCAGATCCTAAACACTCACTGAACCTGCCTCCACCACACTCTCAAACACTGCATTCCCGATCCGAAACACTCTCTGAACCTGCCTCCACCGCACTCTCAGACAGTGCATTTCAATCCTAAACACGCACTGAACCTGCCTCCACCACACTCTCAGACAGTGCATTCCAGCTCCGAAACACTCACTGAACTTGCCTCCACCACACTCTCAGAGAGTGTATTCCAGAACCTAAACATTCACTGAACCTGCCTCCACCACACTCTCAGACACTGCATTCCAGATCCTAAACACTCACTGAACCTGCCTCCACCACACTCTCAGACAGTGCATTCCAGATCCTAAATACTCACTGAACCTGCCTCCACTGCACTCTCAGACAGTGCATTCCAGATCCTAAACAATCACTGAACCTGCCTCCACCACAATCTCAGACAGTGCATTCCAGATACTAAACACTCACTGAACCTGCCTCCACCACAATCTCAGACAGTGCATTCCAGATACTAAACACTCACTGAACCTGCCTCCACCACACTCTCAGACAGTGCATTCCAGATCCTAAATACTCACTGAACCTGCCTCCACCACACTCTCAGACAGTGCATTCCAGATCCTAAATACTCACTGAACCTGCCTCCACCACACTCTCAGACAGTGCATTCCAGATACTAAACACTCACTGAACCTGCCTCCACCACACTCTCAGACAGTGCATTCCAGATCCTAAATACTCACTGAACCTGCCTCCACCACACTCTCAGACAGTGCATTCCAGATCCTAAACACTCACTGAACCTGCCTCCACCACACTCTCAGACAGTGCATTCCAGACCCTAAAAACTCACTGAAGCTGCCTCCAACACACTCTCAGACAGTGCATTCCAGATCCTAAACACTCACTGAACCTGCCTCCACCACAATCTCAGGCAGTGCATTCCAGATCCTAAACAGACAGTGAAGCTGCCTCCAACACACTCTCAGACAGTGCATTCCAGATCCTAAACAATCACTGAACATGCCTCCCCCACACTCTCAGACAGTGCATTCCACATCCTAAACACTCACTGAACCTGCCTCCACCAAACTCTCAGACAGTGCATTCCAGATCCAAAACACTCACTGACCCTGCCTCCAACACACTCTCAGGCACTGCATTCCAGATCCTAAACACTCACTGAACCTGACTCCACCACACTCTCAGACAGTGCATTCCAGATCCTAAACACTCACTGAACCTGCCTCCACCACACTCTCAAACACTGCATTCCCGATCCGAAACACTCTCTGAACCTGCCTCCACCGCACTCTCAGACAGTGCATTTCAATCCTAAACACGCACTGAACCTGCCTCCACCACACTCTCAGACAGTGCATTCCAGCTCCGAAACACTCACTGAACTTGCCTCCACCACACTCTCAGAGAGTGTATTCCAGAACCTAAACATTCACTGAACCTGCCTCCACCACACTCTCAGACACTGCATTCCAGATCCGAAACACTCACTGAACCTGCCTCCACCACACTCTCAGACAGTGCATTCCAGATCCTAAATACTCACTGAACCTGCCTCCACTGCACTCTCAGACAGTGCATTCCAGATCCTAAACACTCACTGAACCTGCCTCCACCACAATCTCAGACAGTGCATTCCAGATACTAAACACTCACTGAACCTGCCTCCACCACAATCTCAGACAGTGCATTCCAGATACTAAACACTCACTGAACCTGCCTCCACCACACTCTCAGACAGTGCATTCCAGATCCTAAATACTCACTGAACCTGCCTCCACCACACTCTCAGACAGTGCATTCCAGATCCTAAACACTCACTGCACCTGCCTCCACCACAATCTCAGACAGTGCATTCCAGATCCTAAACACTCACTGAACCTGCCTCCACCACACTCTCAGACAGCGCATTCCAGATCCTAAACACTCACTGAACCTGCCTCCACCACAATCTCAGACAGTGCATTCTAGATCCTAAACATTCAATGAACCTGCCTCCAACACACTCTCAGACAGGGCATTCCAGATCCTAAACACACACTGAACTTGCCTCCACCACACTCTCAGAGAGTGTATTCCAGAACCTAAACATTCACTGAACCTGCCTCCACCACACTCTCAGACACTGCATTCCAGTTCCTCAACACACACTGAACCTGCCTCCACCACAATCTCAGACAGTGCATTCCAGATCCTAAACATTCAATGAACCTGCCTCCAACACACTCTCAGACAGGGCATTCCAGATCCTAAACACACAATGAACTTACCTCCACCACACTCTCAGAGAGTGTATTCCAGAACCTAAACATTCACTGAACCTGCCTCCACCACACTCTCAGACAGTGGATTCCAGATCCTTAACACTCACTGAACCTGCATTCACCACACTCTCAGGCAGTGCATTCCAGATCCTAAACAGACACTGAAGCTGCCTCCAACACACTCTCAGACAGTGCATTCCAGATCCTAAACACACACTGAACCTGCCTGCACCACACTCTCATACAGTGCATTCCAGATCCTAAACACTCACTGAACCTGCCTCCACCACACACTCAGACAGTGCATTCCAGATCCTAAACACTCACTGAACCTGCCTCCACCGCACTCTCAGACATTGCACTTCAATCCTAAACACGCACTGAACCTGCCTCCACCACACTCTCAGACAGTGCATTCCAGATCCTAAACACTCATTGAACCTGCCTCCACCACACTCTCAAACACTGCGTTCCCGATCCGAAACACTCTCTGAACCTGCTCCCACCGCACTCTCAGACAGTGCATTTCAATCCTAAACAAGCACTGAACCTGCCTCCACCACACTCTCAGGCAGTGCATTCCAGATCCTAAACACTCACTGAACCTGCCTCCACCACACACTCAGACAGTGCATTTCTCTCCGAAACACTCACTGAAGTTGCCTCCACCACACTCTCAGAGAGTGCATTCCAGAACCTAAACACTCACTGAACCTGCCTCCACCACAATCTCAGACAATGCATTCCAGATCCTAAACGCTCACTGAATCTGCCTCCACCGCACTCTCAGACACTGCATTCCAGATCCTAAATACTCACTGAAGCTGCCTTCACTGCACTCTCAGACAGTGCATTCCAGATCCGAAACAATCACTGAACCTGCCTCCACCACACTCTCAGAAAGTGCATTCCAGATACGAAACACTCACTGAACCTGCCTCCACCTCACTCTCAGACAGTGCATTCCAGATCCTAAACACTCACTGAACCTGCCTCCACCACACTCTCAGACAGTGCATTCCAGATCCTAAACACTCACTGAACCTGCCTCCACCACAATCTCAGACAGTGCATTCCAGATCCTAAACATTCAATGAACCTGCCTCCACCACACTCTCAGACAGTGCATTCCAGACCCTAAAAACTCACTGAAGCTGCCTCCAACACACTCTCAGACAGTGCATTCCAGATCCTAAACACTCACTGAACCTGCCTCCACCACAATCTCAGGCAGTGCATTCCAGATCCTAAACAGACAGTGAAGCTGCCTCCAACACACTCTCAGACAGTGCATTCCAGATCCTAAACACTCACTGAACATGCCTCCCCCACACTCTCAGACAGTGCATTCCACATCCTAAACACTCACTGAACCTGCCTCCACCAAACTCTCAGACAGTGCATTCCAGATCCAAAACACTCACTGACCCTGCCTCCAACACACTCTCAGGCAATGCATTCCAGATCCTAAACACTCACTGAACCTGACTCCACCACACTCTCAGACAGTGCATTCCAGATCCTAAACACTCACTGAACCTGCCTCCACCACACTCTCAAACACTGCATTCCCGATCCGAAACACTCTCTGAACCTGCCTCCACCGCACTCTCAGACAGTGCATTTCAATCCTAAACACGCACTGAACCTGCCTCCACCACACTCTCAGACAGTGCATTCCAGCTCCGAAACACTCACTGAACTTGCCTCCACCACACTCTCAGAGAGTGTATTCCAGAACCTAAACATTCACTGAACCTGCCTCCACCACACTCTCAGACACTGCATTCCAGATCCTAAACACTCACTGAACCTGCCTCCACCACACTCTCAGACAGTGCATTCCAGATCCTAAATACTCACTGAACCTGCCTCCACTGCACTCTCAGACAGTGCATTCCAGATCCTAAACAATCACTGAACCTGCCTCCACCACAATCTCAGACAGTGCATTCCAGATACTAAACACTCACTGAACCTGCCTCCACCACAATCTCAGACAGTGCATTCCAGATACTAAACACTCACTGAACCTGCCTCCACCACACTCTCAGACAGTGCATTCCAGATCCTAAATACTCACTGAACCTGCCTCCACCACACTCTCAGACAGTGCATTCCAGATCCTAAATACTCACTGAACCTGCCTCCACCACACTCTCAGACAGTGCATTCCAGATACTAAACACTCACTGAACCTGCCTCCACCACACTCTCAGACAGTGCATTCCAGATCCTAAATACTCACTGAACCTGCCTCCACCACACTCTCAGACAGTGCATTCCAGATCCTAAACACTCACTGAACCTGCCTCCACCACACTCTCAGACAGCGCATTCCAGATCCTAAACACTCACTGAACCTGCCTCCACCACAATCTCAGACAGTGCATTCCAGATCCTAAACATTCAATGAACCTGCCTCCAACACACTCTCAGACAGGGCATTCCAGATCCTAAACACACACTGAACTTGCCTCCACCACACTCTCAGAGAGTGTATTCCAGAACCTAAGCATTCACTGAACCTGCCTCCACCACACTCTCAGACACTGCATTCCAGTTCCTCAACACACACTGAACCTGCCTCCACCACAATCTCAGACAGTGCATTCCAGATCCTAAACATTCAATGAACCTGCCTCCAACACACTCTCAGACAGGGCATTCCAGATCCTAAACACTCACTGAACTTACCTCCACCACACTCTCAGACAGTGCATTCCAGATCCTAAATACTCACTGAACCTGCCTCCACTGCACTCTCAGACAGTGCATTCCAGATCCTAAACACTCACTGAACCTGCCTCCACCACACTCTCAGACAGTGCATTCCAGATCCTAAATACTCACTGAACCTGCCTCCACTGCACTCTCAGACAGTGCATTCCAGATCCTAAACACTCACTGAACCTGCCTCCACCACAATCTCAGACAGTGCATTCCAGATACTAAACACTCACTGAACCTGCCTCCACCTCACTCTCAGACAGTGCATTCCAGATCCTAAACACACACTCAACCTGCCTCCACCACACTCTCAGACAGTGCATTCCAGATCCTAAACACTCACTGAACCTGCCTCCAAAACACTCTCAGACAGTGCATTCCAGATCCTAAACAGACAGTGAAGCTGCCTCCAACGCACTCTCAGACAGTGCATTCCAGATCCGAAACACTCACTGAACCTGCCTCCACCACACTCTCAGACAGTGCATTCCAGATCCTAAACACTCACTGAACCTGCCTCCACCACACTCTCAGACAGTGCACTTCAATCCGAAACACGCACTGAACCTGCCTCCACCACTCTCTCAGACAGTGCATTCCAGATACTAAACACTCACTGAACCTGCCTCCACCTCACTCTCAGACAGTGCATTCCAGATCCTAAACACACACTCAACCTGCCTCCACCACACTCTCAGACAGTGCATTCCAGATCCTAAACACTCACTGAACCTGCCTCCACCACACTCTCAGACAGTGCATTCCAGATCCTAAATACTCACTGAACCTGCCTCCACTGCACTCTCAGACAGTGCATTCCAGATCCTAAACACTCACTGAACCTGCCTCCACCACACTCTCAGACAGTGCATTCCAGATACTAAACACTCACTGAACCTGCCTCCACCTCACTCTCAGACAGTGCATTCCAGATCCTAAACACTCACTGAACCTGCCTCCACCACACTCTCAGGCAGTGCATTCCAGATCCTAAACACTCACTGAACTTGCCTCCACCACACTCTCAGACAGTGCATTCCAGATCCTAAACATTCAATGAACCTGCCTCCACCACACTCTCAGACAGTGCATTCCAGACCCTAAACACTCACTGAAGCTGCCTCCAACACACTCTCAGGCAGTGCATTCCAGATCATAAACACACACTGAACTTGCCTCCACCGCACTCTCAGAGAGTGTATTCCAGAACCTAAACATTCATTGAACCTGCCTCCACCACACTCTCAGACACTGCATTCCAGATTCTATATACTCACTGAACCTGCCTCCACTGCACTCTCAGACAGTGCATTCCAGAACCTAAACACTCACTGAACCTGCCTCCACCACACTCTCAGACAGTGCATTCCAGATACTAAACACTCAGTCAACCTGCCTCCACCTCACTCTCAGACAGGGCATTCCAGATCCTAAACACTCACTGAACCTGCCTCCACCACACTCTCAGACAGCGCATTCCAGATCCTAAACACTCACTGAACCTGCCTCCACCACAATCTCAGACAGTGCATTCCAGATCCTAAACATTCAATGAACCTGCCTCCACCACACTCTCAGACAGTGCATTCCAGATCCTAAACACTCACTGAAGCTGCCTCCAACACACTCTCAGACAGTGCATTCCAGATCCTAAACACTCACTGAACCTGCCTCCACCACAGTCTCAGGCCGTGCATTCCAGATCCTAAACAGACAGTGAAGCTGCCTCCAACACACTCTCAAACAGTGCATTCCAGATCCTAAACACTCACTGAACATGCCTCCCCCACACTCTCAGACAGTGCATTCGACATCCTAAACACTCACTGAACCTGCCTCCACCACACTCTCAAACACTGCATTCCCGATCCGAAAGACTCTCTGAACCTGCCTCCACCGCACTCTCAGACAGTGCATTTCAATCCTAAACACGCACTGAACCTGCCTCCACCACACTCTCAGACAGTGCATTCCAGCTCCGAAACACTCACTGAACTTGCCTCCACCACACTCTCAGAGAGTGTATTCCAGAACCTAAACATTCATTGAACCTGCCTCCACCACACTCTCAGACCCTGCATTCCAGATTCTAAACACTCACTGAACCTGCCTCCACCACACTCTCAGACAGTGCATTCCAGATCCTAAATACTCACTGAACCTGCCTCCACTGCACTCTCAGACAGTGCATTCCAGATCCTAAACACTCACTGAACCTGCCTCCACCACACTCTCAGACAGTGCATTCCAGATACTAAACACTCACTCAACCTGCCTCCACCTCACTCTCAGACAGGGCATTCCAGATCCTAAACACTCACTGAACCTACCTCCACCACACTCTCAGACAGCGCATTCCAGATCCTAAACACTCACTGAACCTGCCTCCACCACAATCTCAGACAGTGCATTCCAGATCCTAAACATTCAATGAACCTGCCTCCACCACACTCTCAGACAGTGCATTCCAGATCCTAAACACTCACTGAACCTGCCTCCACCACACTCTCAGACAGTGCATTCCAGATCCTAAATGCTCACTGAACCTGCCTCCACTGCACTCTCAGACAGTGCATTCCAGATCCTAAACACTCACTGAACCTGCCTCCACCACACTCTCAGACAGTGCATTCCAGATACTAAACAATCACTGAACCTGCCTCCACCTCACTCTCAGACAGGGCATTCCAGATCCTAAACACTCACTGAACCTGCCTCCACCACACTCTCAGACAGTGCATTCCAGATCCTAAACATTCAATGAACCTGCCTGAACCACAACCTCAGACAGTGCATTCCAGATCCTAAACACTCACTGAAGCTGCCTCCAACACACTCTCAGACAGTGCATTCCAGATCCTAAACACACACTGAACTTGCCTCCACTACACTCTCAGACAGTGCATTCCAGATCCTAAACACTCACTGAAACTGCCTCCACCACAATCTCAGGCAGTCCATTCCAGATCCTAAACAAACAGTGAAGCTGCCTCCAACACACTCTCAGACAGTGCATTCCAGATCCTAAACACACACTGAACTTGCCTCCACCACACTCTCAGACAGTGAATTCCAGATCCTAAACACTCACTGAACCTGCCTCCCCAACACTCTCAGACAGTGCATTCCACATCCTAAACACTCACTGAACCTGCCTCCCCAACACTCTCAGACAGTGCATTCCACATCCTAAACACTCACTGAACCTGCCTCCACCAAACTCTCAGACAGTGCATTCCAGATCCAAAACACTCACTGACCCTGCCTCCAACACACTCTCAGGCAATGCATTCCAGATCCTAAACACTCACTGAACCTGACTCCACCACACTCTCAGACAGTGCATTCCAGATCCTAAACACTCACTGAACCTGCCTCCACCACACTCTCAAACACTGCATTCCCGATCCGAAACACTCTCTGAACCTGCCTCCACCGCACTCTCAGACAGTGCATTTCAATCCTAAACACGCACTGAACCTGCCTCCACCACACTCTCAGACAGTGCATTCCAGCTCCGAAACACTCACTGAACTTGCCTCCACCACACTCTCAGAGAGTGTATTCCAGAACCTAAACATTCACTGAACCTGCCTCCACCACACTCTCAGACACTGCATTCCAGATCCTAAACACTCACTGAACCTGCCTCCACCACACTCTCAGACAGTGCATTCCAGATCCTAAATACTCACTGAACCTGCCTCCACTGCACTCTCAGACAGTGCATTCCAGATCCTAAACAATCACTGAACCTGCCTCCACCACAATCTCAGACAGTGCATTCCAGATACTAAACACTCACTGAACCTGCCTCCACCACAATCTCAGACAGTGCATTCCAGATACTAAACACTCACTGAACCTGCCTCCACCACACTCTCAGACAGTGCATTCCAGATCCTAAATACTCACTGAACCTGCCTCCACCACACTCTCAGACAGTGCATTCCAGATCCTAAACACTCACTGCACCTGCCTCCACCACACTCTCAGACAGCGCATTCCAGATCCTAAACACTCACTGAACCTGCCTCCACCACAATCTCAGACAGTGCATTCCAGATCCTAAACATTCAATGAACCTGCCTCCAACACACTCTCAGACAGGGCATTCCAGATCCTAAACACACACTGAACTTGCCTCCACCACACTCTCAGAGAGTGTATTCCAGAACCTAAACATTCACTGAACCTGCCTCCACCACACTCTCAGACACTGCATTCCAGTTCCTCAACACACACTGAACCTGCCTCCACCACAATCTCAGACAGTGCATTCCAGATCCTAAACATTCAATGAACCTGCCTCCAACACACTCTCAGACAGGGCATTCCAGATCCTAAACACACACTGAACTTACCTCCACCACACTCTCAGACAGTGCATTCCAGATCCTAAATACTCACTGAACCTGCCTCCACTGCACTCTCAGACAGTGCATTCCAGATCCTAAACACTCACTGAACCTGCCTCCACCACACTCTCAGACAGTGCATTCCAGATCCTAAATACTCACTGAACCTGCCTCCACTGCACTCTCAGACAGTGCATTCCAGATCCTAAACACTCACTGAACCTGCCTCCACCACAATCTCAGACAGTGCATTCCAGATACTAAACACTCACTGAACCTGCCTCCACCTCACTCTCAGACAGTGCATTCCAGATCCTAAACACACACTCAACCTGCCTCCACCACACTCTCAGACAGTGCATTCCAGATCCTAAACACTCACTGAACCTGCCTCCAAAACACTCTCAGACAGTGCATTCCAGATCCTAAACAGACAGTGAAGCTGCCTCCAACGCACTCTCAGACAGTGCATTCCAGATCCGAAACACTCACTGAACCTGCCTCCACCACACTCTCAGACAGTGCATTCCAGATCCTAAACACTCACTGAACCTGCCTCCACCGCACTCTCAGACAGTGCACTTCAATCCGAAACACGCACTGAACCTGCCTCCACCACTCTCTCAGACAGTGCATTCCAGATCCTAAACACTCATTGAACCTGCCTCCACCGCACTCTCAGACAGTGCATTTCAATCCTAAACACTCACTGAACCTGCCTCCACCACACACTCAGACAGTGCATTCCAGCTCCGAAACACTCACTGAACTTGCCTCCACCACACTCTCAGAGAGTGCATTCCAGAACCTAAACACTCACTGAACCTGCCTCCACCACACTCTCAGACACTGCATTCCAGATCCTAAACACTCACTGAACCTGCCTCCACCACACTCTCAGACAGTGCATTCCAGATCCTAAATACTCACTGAACCTGCCTCCACTGCACTCTCAGACAGTGCATTCCAGATCCTAAACACTCACTGAACCTGCCTCCACCACACTCTCAGACAGTGCATTCCAGATACTAAACACTCACTGAACCTGCCTCCACCTCACTCTCAGACAGTGCATTCCAGATCCTAAACACTCACTGAACCTGCCTCCACCACACTCTCAGGCAGTGCATTCCAGATGCTAAACACTCACTGAACTTGCCTCCACCACACTCTCAGACAGTGCATTCCAGAACCTAAACATTCAATGAACCTGCCTCCACCACACTCTCAGACAGTGCATTCCAGACCCTAAACACTCACTGAAGCTGCCTCCAACACACTCTCAGGCAGTGCATTCCAGATCATAAACACACACTGAACTTGCCTCCACCGCACTCTCAGACAGTGCATTCCAGATCCTAAACACACACTGAACTTGCCTCCACCACACTCTCAGAGAGTGTATTCCAGAACCTAAACATTCATTGAACCTGCCTCCACCACACTCTCAGACACTGCATTCCAGATTCTATATACTCACTGAACCTGCCTCCACCGCACTCTCAGACAGTGCATTCCAGATCCTAAACACACACTGAACTTGCCTCCACCACACTCTCAGAGAGTGTATTCCAGAACCTAAACATTCATTGAACCTGCCTCCACCACACTCTCAGACACTGCATTCCAGATTCTATATACTCACTGAACCTGCCTCCACTGCACTCTCAGACAGTGCATTCCAGATACTAAACACTCAGTCAACCTGCCTCCACCTCACTCTCAGACAGGGCATTCCAGATCCTAAACACTCACTGAACCTGCCTCCACCACACTCTCAGACAGCGCATTCCAGATCCTAAACACTCACTGAACCTGCCTCCACCACAATCTCAGACAGTGCATTCCAGATCCTAAACATTCAATGAACCTGCCTCCACCACACTCTCAGACAGTGCATTCCAGATCCTAAACACTCACTGAAGCTGCCTCCAACACACTCTCAGACAGTGCATTCCAGATCCTAAACACTCACTGAACCTGCCTCCACCACAGTCTCAGGCAGTGCATTCCAGATCCTAAACAGACAGTGAAGCTGCCTCCAACACACTCTCAAACAGTGCATTCCAGATCCTAAACACTCACTGAACATGCCTCCCCCACACTCTCAGACAGTGCATTCCACATCCTAAACACTCAATGAACCTGCCTCCACCACACTCTCAAACACTGCATTCCCGATCCGAAAGACTCTTTGAACCTGCCTCCACCGCACTCTCAGACAGTGCATTTCAATCCTAAACACGCACTGAACCTGCCTCCACCACACTCTCAGACAGTGCATTCCAGCTCCGAAACACTCACTGAACTTGCCTCCACCACACTCTCAGAGAGTGTATTCCAGAACCTAAACATTCATTGAACCTGCCTCCACCACACTCTCAGACCCTGCATTCCAGATTCTAAACACTCACTGAACCTGCCTCCACCACACTCTCAGACAGTGCATTCCAGATCCTAAATACTCACTGAACCTGCCTCCACTGCACTCTCAGACAGTGCATTCCAGATCCTAAACACTCACTGAACCTGCCTCCACCACACTCTCAGACAGTGCATTCCAGATACTAAACACTCACTCAACCTGCCTCCACCTCACTCTCAGACAGGGCATTCCAGATCCTAAACACTCACTGAACCTGCCTCCACCACAATCTCAGACAGTGCATTCCAGATCCTAAACATTCAATGAACCTGCCTCCACCACACTCTCAGACAGTGCATTCCAGATCCTAAACACTCATTGAACCTGCCTCCACCACACTCTCAGACAGTGCATTCCAGATCCTAAATACTCACTGAACCTGCCTCCACTGCACTCTCAGACAGTGCATTCCAGATCCTAAACACTCACTGAACCTGCCTCCACCACACTCTCAGACAGTGCATTCCAGATACTAAACAATCACTGAACCTGCCTCCACCTCACTCTCAGACAGGGCATTCCAGATCCTAAACACTCACTGAACCTGCCTCCACCACACTCTCAGACAGTGCATTCCAGATCCTAAACATTCAATGAACCTGCCTGAACCACAACCTCAGACAGTGCATTCCAGATCCTAAACACTCACTGAAGCTGCCTCCAACACACTCTCAGACAGTGCATTCCAGATCCTAAACACACACTGAACTTGCCTCCACTACACTCTCAGACAGTGCATTCCAGATCCTAAACACTCACTGAAACTGCCTCCACCACAATCTCAGGCAGTCCATTCCAGATCCTAAACAAACAGTGAAGCTGCCTCCAACACACTCTCAGACAGTGCATTCCAGATCCTAAACACACACTGAACTTGCCTCCACCACACTCTCAGACAGTGAATTCCAGATCCTAAACACTCACTGAACCTGCCTCCCCAACACTCTCAGACAGTGCATTCCACATCCTAAACACTCACTGAACCTGCCTCCCCAACACTCTCAGACAGTGCATTCCACATCCTAAACACTCACTGAACCTGCCTCCACCAAACTCTCAGACAGTGCATTCCAGATCCAAAACACTCACTGACCCTGCCTCCAACACACTCTCAGGCAATGCATTCCAGATCCTAAACACTCACTGAACCTGACTCCACCACACTCTCAGACAGTGCATTCCAGATCCTAAACACTCACTGAACCTGCCTCCACCACACTCTCAAACACTGCATTCCCGATCCGAAACACTCTCTGAACCTGCCTCCACCGCACTCTCAGACAGTGCATTTCAATCCTAAACACGCACTGAACCTGCCTCCACCACACTCTCAGACAGTGCATTCCAGCTCCGAAACACTCACTGAACTTGCCTCCACCACACTCTCAGAGAGTGTATTCCAGAACCTAAACATTCACTGAACCTGCCTCCACCACACTCTCAGACACTGCATTCCAGATCCTAAACACTCACTGAACCTGCCTCCACCACACTCTCAGACAGTGCATTCCAGATCCTAAATACTCACTGAACCTGCCTCCACTGCACTCTCAGACAGTGCATTCCAGATCCTAAACAATCACTGAACCTGCCTCCACCACAATCTCAGACAGTGCATTCCAGATACTAAACACTCACTGAACCTGCCTCCACCACAATCTCAGACAGTGCATTCCAGATACTAAACACTCACTGAACCTGCCTCCACCACACTCTCAGACAGTGCATTCCAGATCCTAAATACTCACTGAACCTGCCTCCACCACACTCTCAGACAGTGCATTCCAGATCCTAAACACTCACTGCACCTGCCTCCACCACACTCTCAGACAGCGCATTCCAGATCCTAAACACTCACTGAACCTGCCTCCACCACAATCTCAGACAGTGCATTCCAGATCCTAAACATTCAATGAACCTGCCTCCAACACACTCTCAGACAGGGCATTCCAGATCCTAAACACACACTGAACTTGCCTCCACCACACTCTCAGAGAGTGTATTCCAGAACCTAAACATTCACTGAACCTGCCTCCACCACACTCTCAGACACTGCATTCCAGTTCCTCAACACACACTGAACCTGCCTCCACCACAATCTCAGACAGTGCATTCCAGATCCTAAACATTCAATGAACCTGCCTCCAACACACTCTCAGACAGGGCATTCCAGATCCTAAACACACACTGAACTTACCTCCACCACACTCTCAGACAGTGCATTCCAGATCCTAAATACTCACTGAACCTGCCTCCACTGCACTCTCAGACAGTGCATTCCAGATCCTAAACACTCACTGAACCTGCCTCCACCACACTCTCAGACAGTGCATTCCAGATCCTAAATACTCACTGAACCTGCCTCCACTGCACTCTCAGACAGTGCATTCCAGATCCTAAACACTCACTGAACCTGCCTCCACCACAATCTCAGACAGTGCATTCCAGATACTAAACACTCACTGAACCTGCCTCCACCTCACTCTCAGACAGTGCATTCCAGATCCTAAACACACACTCAACCTGCCTCCACCACACTCTCAGACAGTGCATTCCAGATCCGAAACACTCACTGAACCTGCCTCCACCACACTCTCAGACAGTGCATTCCAGATCCTAAACACTCACTGAACCTGCCTCCACCGCACTCTCAGACAGTGCACTTCAATCCGAAACACGCACTGAACCTGCCTCCACCACTCTCTCAGACAGTGCATTCCAGATCCTAAACACTCATTGAACCTGCCTCCACCGCACTCTCAGACAGTGCATTTCAATCCTAAACACTCACTGAACCTGCCTCCACCACACACTCAGACAGTGCATTCCAGCTCCGAAACACTCACTGAACTTGCCTCCACCACACTCTCAGAGAGTGCATTCCAGAACCTAAACACTCACTGAACCTACCTCCACCACACTCTCAGACACTGCATTCCAGATCCTAAACACTCACTGAACCTGCCTCCACCACACTCTCAGACAGTGCATTCCAGATCCTAAATACTCACTGAACCTGCCTCCACTGCACTCTCAGACAGTGCATTCCAGATCCTAAACACTCACTGAACCTGCCTCCACCACACTCTCAGACAGTGCATTCCAGATACTAAACACTCACTGAACCTGCCTCCACCTCACTCTCAGACAGTGCATTCCAGATCCTAAACACTCACTGAACCTGCCTCCACCACACTCTCAGGCAGTGCATTCCAGATCCTAAACACTCACTGAACTTGCCTCCACCACACTCTCAGACAGTGCATTCCAGAACCTAAACATTCAATGAACCTGCCTCCACCACACTCTCAGACAGTGCATTCCAGACCCTAAACACTCACTGAAGCTGCCTCCAACACACTCTCAGGCAGTGCATTCCAGATCATAAACACACACTGAACTTGCCTCCACCGCACTCTCAGACAGTGCATTCCAGATCCTAAACACACACTGAACTTGCCTCCACCACACTCTCAGAGAGTGTATTCCAGAACCTAAACATTCATTGAACCTGCCTCCACCACACTCTCAGACACTGCATTCCAGATTCTATATACTCACTGAACCTGCCTCCACTGCACTCTCAGACAGTGCATTCCAGAACCTAAACACTCACTGAACCTGCCTCCACCACACTCTCAGACAGTGCATTCCAGATACTAAACACTCAGTCAACCTGCCTCCACCTCACTCTCAGACAGGGCATTCCAGATCCTAAACACTCACTGAACCTGCCTCCACCACACTCTCAGACAGCGCATTCCAGATCCTAAACACTCACTGAACCTGCCTCCACCACAATCTCAGACAGTGCATTCCAGATCCTAAACATTCAATGAACCTGCCTCCACCACACTCTCAGACAGTGCATTCCAGATCCTAAACACTCACTGAAGCTGCCTCCAACACACTCTCAGACAGTGCATTCCAGATCCTAAACACTCACTGAACCTGCCTCCACCACAGTCTCAGGCAGTGCATTCCAGATCCTAAACAGACAGTGAAGCTGCCTCCAACACACTCTCAAACAGTGCATTCCAGATCCTAAACACTCACTGAACATGCCTCCCCCACACTCTCAGACAGTGCATTCCACATCCTAAACACTCAATGAACCTGCCTCCACCACACTCTCAAACACTGCATTCCCGATCCGAAAGACTCTCTGAACCTGCCTCCACCGCACTCTCAGACAGTGCATTTCAATCCTAAACACGCACTGAACCTGCCTCCACCACACTCTCAGACAGTGCATTCCAGCTCCGAAACACTCACTGAACTTGCCTCCACCACACTCTCAGAGAGTGTATTCCAGAACCTAAACATTCATTGAACCTGCCTCCACCACACTCTCAGACCCTGCATTCCAGATTCTAAACACTCACTGAACCTGCCTCCACCACACTCTCAGACAGTGCATTCCAGATCCTAAATACTCACTGAACCTGCCTCCACTGCACTCTCAGACAGTGCATTCCAGATCCTAAACACTCACTGAACCTGCCTCCACCACACTCTCAGACAGTGCATTCCAGATACTAAACACTCACTCAACCTGCCTCCACCTCACTCTCAGACAGGGCATTCCAGATCCTAAACACTCACTGAACCTGCCTCCACCACAATCTCAGACAGTGCATTCCAGATCCTAAACATTCAATGAACCTGCCTCCACCACACTCTCAGACAGTGCATTCCAGATCCTAAACACTCACTGAACCTGCCTCCACCACACTCTCAGACAGTGCATTCCAGATCCTAAATACTCACTGAACCTGCCTCCACTGCACTCTCAGACAGTGCATTCCAGATCCTAAACACTCACTGAACCTGCCTCCACCACACTCTCAGACAGTGCATTCCAGATACTAAACAATCACTGAACCTGCCTCCACCTCACTCTCAGACAGGGCATTCCAGATCCTAAACACTCACTGAACCTGCCTCCACCACACTCTCAGACAGTGCATTCCAGATCCTAAACATTCAATGAACCTGCCTGAACCACAACCTCAGACAGTGCATTCCAGATCCTAAACACTCACTGAAGCTGCCTCCAACACACTCTCAGACAGTGCATTCCAGATCCTAAACACACACTGAACTTGCCTCCACTACACTCTCAGACAGTGCATTCCAGATCCTAAACACTCACTGAAACTGCCTCCACCACAATCTCAGGCAGTCCATTCCAGATCCTAAACAAACAGTGAAGCTGCCTCCAACACACTCTCAGACAGTGCATTCCAGATCCTAAACACACACTGAACTTGCCTCCACCACACTCTCAGACAGTGAATTCCAGATCCTAAACACTCACTGAACCTGCCTCCCCAACACTCTCAGACAGTGCATTCCACATCCTAAACACTCACTGAACCTGCCTCCCCAACACTCTCAGACAGTGCATTCCACATCCTAAACACTCACTGAACCTGCCTCCACCACACTCTCAGACAGTGCATTCCAGATCCTAAACAGTCACTGACCCTGCCTCCACCACACTCTCAGGCAGTGCATTCCAGATCCTAAACACTCACTGAACCTGCCTCCACCGCACTCTCAGGCAGTGCATTCCAGATCCTAAACACGCACTGAACCTGCCTCCACCACACTCTCAGACAGTGCATTCCAGATCCTAGACACTCACTGAACCTGCCTCCACCACACTCTCAGACAGTGCATTCCAGATCCTAAACACTCACTGAACCTGCCTCCACCACAATCTCAGACAATGCATTCCAGATCCTAAACGCTCACTGAATCTGCCTCCACCGCACTCTCAGACACTGCATTCCAGATCCTAAACACTCACTGAACCTGCCTCCACCACACTCTCAGACAGTGCATTCCAGATCCTAAACACTCACTGAACCTGCCTCCACCACACTCTCAGACAGTGCATTCCAGATCCTAAACACTCACTGAACCTGCCTCCACCACACTCTCAGACAGTGCATTCCAGATCCTAAACACTCACTGAACCTGCCTCCACCACACTCTCAGACAGTGCATTCCAGATCCTAAACACACACTGAACCTGCCTCCACCACACTCTCAGGCAGTGCATTCCAGATCCTAAACACTCACTGAGCCTGCCTCCACCACACTCTCAGGCAGTGCATTCCAGATCCTAAACACACACTGAACCTGCCTCCACCACACTCTCAGGCAGTGCATTCCAGATCCTAAACACTCACTGAGCCTGCCTCCACCACACTCTCAGGCAGTGCATTCCAGATCCTAAACACTCACTGAACCTGCCTCCACCACAATCTCAGGCAGTGCATTCCAGATCCTAAACAGACAGTGAAGCTGCCTCCAACACACTCTCAGACAGTGCATTCCAGATCCTAAACACTCACTGAACCTGCCTCCACCACACTCTCAGACAGTGCATTCCAGATCCTAAACACTCACTGAACCTGCCCACAGCGCACTCTCAGACAGTGCACTTCAATCCGAAACACGCACTGAACCTGCCTCCACCACTCTCTCAGACAGTGCATTCCAGATCCTAAACACTCACTGAACCTGCCTCCACCGCACTCTCAGACAGTGCATTTCAATCCTAAACACTCACTGAACCTGCGTCCACCACACTCTCAGACAGTGCATTCCAGATCCTAAATACTCACAGAACCTGCCTCCACTGCACTCTCAGACAGTGCATTCCAGATCCTAAACACTCACTGAACCTGCCTCCACCACACTCTCAGACAGTGCATTCCGGATCCTAAATACTCACAGAACCTGCCTCCACTGCACTCTCAGACAGTGCATTCCAGATCCTAAACACTCACTGAACCTTCCTCCACCACAATCTCAGACAGTGCATTCCAGATCCTAAACATTCAATGAACCTGCCTCCACCACACTCTCAGACAGTGCATTCCAGATCCTAAACACTCACTGAAGCTGCCTCCAACACACTCTCAGACAGTGCATTCCAGATCCTAAACACTCACTGAACTTGCCTCCACCACACTCTCAGAGAGTGTATTCCAGAACCTAAACATTCACTGAACCTGCCTCCACCACACTCTCAGACACTGCATTCCAGATCCTAAACACTCACTGAACCTGCCTCCACCACACTCTCAGACAGTGCATTCCAGATCCTAAATACTCACTGAACCTGCCTCCACTGCACTCTCAGACAGTGCATTCCAGATCCTAAACACTCACTGAACCTGCCTCCACCACACTCTCAGACAGTGCATTCCAGATACTAAACACTCACTGAACCTGCCTCCACCTCACTCTCAGACAGGGCATTCCAGATCCTAAACACTCACTGAACCTGCCTCCACCACACTCTCAGACAGTGCATTCCAGATCCTAAACATTCAATGAACCTGCCTCCACCACACTCTCAGGCAGTGCATTCCAGATCCTAAACACTCACTGACCCTGCCTCCATCACACTCTCAGGCAGTGCATTCCAGATCCTAAACACTCACTGAACCTGCCTCCACCACACTCTCAGACAGTGCATTCCAGATCCTAAACAGTCACTGACCCTGCCTCCACCACACTCTCAGGCAGTGCATTCCAGATCCTAAACACTCACTGAACCTGCCTCCACCGCACTCTCAGGCAGTGCATTCCAGATCCTAAACACGCACTGAACCTGCCTCCACCACACTCTCAGACAGTGCATTCCAGATCCTAGACACTCACTGAACCTGCCTCCACCACACTCTCAGACAGTGCATTCCAGATCCTAAACACTCACTGAACCTGCCTCCACCACAATCTCAGACAATGCATTCCAGATCCTAAACGCTCACTGAATCTGCCTCCACCGCACTCTCAGACACTGCATTCCAGATCCTAAACACTCACTGAACCTGCCTCCACCACACTCTCAGACAGTGCATTCCAGATCCTAAACACTCACTGAACCTGCCTCCACCACACTCTCAGACAGTGCATTCCAGATCCTAAACACTCACTGAACCTGCCTCCACCACACTCTCAGACAGTGCATTCCAGATCCTAAACACACACTGAACCTGCCTCCACCACACTCTCAGGCAGTGCATTCCAGATCCTAAACACTCACTGAGCCTGCCTCCACCACACTCTCAGGCAGTGCATTCCAGATCCTAAACACACACTGAACCTGCCTCCACCACACTCTCAGGCAGTGCATTCCAGATCCTAAACACTCACTGAGCCTGCCTCCACCACACTCTCAGGCAGTGCATTCCAGATCCTAAACACTCACTGAACATGCCTCCACCACAATCTCAGGCAGTGCATTCCAGATCCTAAACAGACAGTGAAGCTGCCTCCAACACACTCTCAGACAGTGCATTCCAGATCCTAAACACTCACTGAACCTGCCTCCACCACACTCTCAGACAGTGCATTCCAGATCCTAAACACTCACTGAACCTGCCCACACCGCACTCTCAGACAGTGCACTTGAATCCGAAACACGCACTGAACCTGCCTCCACCACTCTCTCAGACAGTGCATTCCAGATCCTAAACACTCACTGAACCTGCCTCCACCGCACTCTCAGACAGTGCATTTCAATCCTAAACACTCACTGAACCTGCCTCCACCACACACTCAGACAGTGCATTCCAGCTCCGAAACACTCACTGAACTTGCCTCCACCACACTCTCAGAGAGTGCATTCCAGAACCTAAACACTCACTGAACCTGCCTCCACCACACTCTCAGACACTGCATTCCAGATCCTAAACACTCACTGAACCTGCCTCCACCACACTCTCAGACAGTGCATTCCAGATCCTAAATACTCACTGAACCTGCCTCCACTGCACTCTCAGACAGTGCATTCCAGATCCTAAACACTCACTGAACCTGCCTCCACCACACTCTCAGACAGTGCATTCCAGATACTAAACACTCACTCAACCTGCCTCCACCTCACTCTCAGACAGGGCATTCCAGATCCTAAACACTCACTGAACCTGCCTCCACCACACTCTCAGACAGCGCATTCCAGATCCTAAACACTCACTGAACCTGCCTCCACCACAATCTCAGACAGTGCATTCCAGATCCTAAACATTCAATGAACCTGCCTCCACCACACTCTCAGACAGTGCATTCCAGATCCTAAACACTCACTGAAGCTGCCTCCAACACACTCTCAGACAGTGCATTCCAGATCCTAAACACTCACTGAACTTGCCTCCACCACACTCTCAGAGAGTGTATTCCAGAACCTAAACATTCACTGAACCTGCCTCCACCACACTCTCAGACACTGCATTCCAGATCCTAAACAATCACTGAACCTGCCTCCACCACACTCTCAGACAGTGCATTCCAGATCCTAAATACTCACTGAACCTGCCTCCACTGCACTCTCAGACAGTGCATTCCAGATCCTAAACACTCACTGAACCTGCCTCCACCACACTCTCAGACAGTGCATTACAGATACTAAACACTCACTGAACCTGCCTCCACCTCACTCTCAGACAGGGCATTCCAGATCCTAAACACTCACTGAACCTGCCTCCACCACACTCTCAGACAGTGCATTCCAGATCCTAAACATTCAATGTACCTGCCTCCACCACACTCTCAGACAGTGCATTCCAGATCCTAAACACTCACTGAAGCTGCCTCCAACACACTCTCAGACAGTGCATTCCAGATCCTAAACACACACTGAACTTGCCTCCACCACACTCTCAGACAGTGCATTCCAGATCCTAAACACTCACTGAAACTGCCTCCACCACAATCTCAGGCAGTGCATTCCAGATCCTAAACAAACAGTGAAGCTGCCTCCAACACACTCTCAGACAGTGCATTCCAGATCCTAAACACACACTGAACTTGCCTCCACCACACTCTCAGAGAGTGTATTCCAGAACCTAAACATTCACTGAACCTGCCTCCACCACACTCTCAGACACTGCATTCCAGATCCTAAACAATCACTGAACCTGCCTCCACCACACTCTCAGACAGTGCATTCCAGATCCTAAATACTCACTGAACCTGCCTCCACTGCACTCTCAGACAGTGCATTCCAGATCCTAAACACTCACTGAACCTGCCTCCACCACACTCTCAGACAGTGCATTACAGATACTAAACACTCACTGAACCTGCCTCCACCTCACTCTCAGACAGGGCATTCCAGATCCTAAACACTCACTGAACCTGCCTCCACCACACTCTCAGACAGTGCATTCCAGATCCTAAACATTCAATGAACCTGCCTCCACCACACTCTCAGACAGTGCATTCCAGATCCTAAACACTCACTGAAGCTGCCTCCAACACACTCTCAGACAGTGCATTCCAGATCCTAAACACACACTGAACTTGCCTCCACCACACTCTCAGACAGTGCATTCCAGATCCTAAACACTCACTGAAACTGCCTCCACCACAATCTCAGGCAGTGCATTCCAGATCCTAAACAAACAGTGAAGCTGCCTCCAACACACTCTCAGACAGTGCATTCCAGATCCTAAACACACACTGAACTTGCCTCCACCACACTCTCAGACAGTGAATTCCAGATCCTAAACACTCACTGAACCTGCCTCCCCAACACTCTCAGACAGTGCATACCACATCCTAAACACTCACTGAACTTGCCTCCCCAACACTCTCAGACAGTGCATTCCACATCCTAAACACTCACTGAACCTGCCTCCACCACACTCTCAGACAGTGCATTCCAGATCCTAAACACTCACTGACCCTGCCTCCACCACACTCTCAGGCAGTGCATTCCAGATCCTAAACACTCACTGAACCTGCCTCCACCGCACTCTCAGGCAGTGCATTCCAGATCCTAAACACGCACTGAACCTGCCTCCACCACACTCTCAGACAGTGCATTCCAGATCCTAGACACTCACTGAACCTGCCTCCACCACACTCTCAGACAGTGCATTCCAGATCCTAAACACTCACTGAACCTGCCTCCACCACAATCTCAGACAATGCATTCCAGATCCTAAACGCTCACTGAATCTGCCTCCACCGCACTCTCAGACACTGCATTCCAGATCCTAAACACTCACTGAACCTGCCTCCACCACACTCTCAGACAGTGCATTCCAGATCCTAAACACTCACTGAACCTGCCTCCACCACACTCTCAGACAGTGCATTCCAGATCCTAAACACTCACTGAACCTGCCTCCACCACACTCTCAGACAGTGCATTCCAGATCCTAAACACTCACTGAACCTGCCTCCACCACACTCTCAGACAGTGCATTCCAGATCCTAAACACACACTGAACCTGCCTCCACCACAATCTCAGGCAGTGCATTCCAGATCCTAAACACTCACTGAGCCTGCCTCCACCACACTCTCAAGCAGTGCATTCCAGATCCTAAACACACACTGAACCTGCCTCCACCACACTCTCAGGCAGTGCATTCCAGATCCTAAACACTCACTGAGCCTGCCTCCACCACACTCTCAGGCAGTGCATTCCAGATCCTAAACACTCACTGAACCTGCCTCCACCACAATCTCAGGCAGTGCATTCCAGATCCTAAACAGACAGTGAAGCTGCCTCCAACACACTCTCAGACAGTGCATTCCAGATCCTAAACACTCACTGAACCTGCCTCCACCACACTCTCAGACAGTGCATTCCAGATCCTAAACACTCACTGAACCTGCCTCCACCGCACTCTCAGACAGTGCACTTCAATCCGAAACACGCACTGAACCTGCCTCCACCACACTCTCAGAGAGTGTATTCCAGAACCTAAACATTCACTGAACCTGCCTCCACCACACTCTCAGACACTGCATTCCAGATCCTAAACACTCACTGAACCTGCCTCCACCACACTCTCAGACAGTGCATTCCAGATCCTAAATACTCACTGAACCTGCCTCCACTGCACTCTCAGACAGTGCATTCCAGATCCTAAACACTCACTGAACCTGCCTCCACCACACTCTCAGACAGTGCATTACAGATACTAAACACTCACTGAACCTGCCTCCACCTCACTCTCAGACAGGGCATTCCAGATCCTAAACACTCACTGAACCTGCCTCCACCACACTCTCAGACAGTGCATTCCAGATCCTAAACATTCAATGAACCTGCCTCCACCACACTCTCAGACAGTGCATTCCAGATCCTAAACACTCACTGAAGCTGCCTCCAACACACTCTCAGACAGTGCATTCCAGATCCTAAACACACACTGAACTTGCCTCCACCACACTCTCAGACAGTGCATTCCAGATCCTAAACACTCACTGAAACTGCCTCCACCACAATCTCAGGCAGTGCATTCCAGATCCTAAACAAACAGTGAAGCTGCCTCCAACACACTCTCAGACAGTGCATTCCAGATCCTAAACACACACTGAACTTGCCTCCACCACACTCTCAGACAGTGAATTCCAGATCCTAAACACTCACTGAACCTGCCTCCCCAACACTCTCAGACAGTGCATACCACATCCTAAACACTCACTGAACCTGCCTCCCCAACACTCTCAGACAGTGCATTCCACATCCTAAACACTCACTGAACCTGCCTCCACCACACTCTCAGACAGTGCATTCCAGATCCTAAACACTCACTGACCCTGCCTCCACCACACTCTCAGGCAGTGCATTCCAGATCCTAAACACTCACTGAACCTGCCTCCACCGCACTCTCAGGCAGTGCATTCCAGATCCTAAACACGCACTGAACCTGCCTCCACCACACTCTCAGACAGTGCATTCCAGATCCTAGACACTCACTGAACCTGCCTCCACCACACTCTCAGACAGTGCATTCCAGATCCTAAACACTCACTGAACCTGCCTCCACCACAATCTCAGACAATGCATTCCAGATCCTAAACGCTCACTGAATCTGCCTCCACCGCACTCTCAGACACTGCATTCCAGATCCTAAACACTCACTGAACCTGCCTCCACCACACTCTCAGACAGTGCATTCCAGATCCTAAACACTCACTGAACCTGCCTCCACCACACTCTCAGACAGTGCATTCCAGATCCTAAACACTCACTGAACCTGCCTCCACCACACTCTCAGACAGTGCATTCCAGATCCTAAACACTCACTGAACCTGCCTCCACCACACTCTCAGACAGTGCATTCCAGATCCTAAACACACACTGAACCTGCCTCCACCACACTCTCAGGCAGTGCATTCCAGATCCTAAACACTCACTGAGCCTGCCTCCACCACACTCTCAAGCAGTGCATTCCAGATCCTAAACACACACTGAACCTGCCTCCACCACACTCTCAGGCAGTGCATTCCAGATCCTAAACACTCACTGAGCCTGCCTCCACCACACTCTCAGGCAGTGCATTCCAGATCCTAAACACTCACTGAACCTGCCTCCACCACAATCTCAGGCAGTGCATTCCAGATCCTAAACAGACAGTGAAGCTGCCTCCAACACACTCTCAGACAGTGCATTCCAGATCCTAAACACTCACTGAACCTGCCTCCACCACAGTCTCAGACAGTGCATTCCAGATCCTAAACACTCACTGAACCTGCTCCACCGCACTCTCAGACAGTGCACTTCAATCCGAAACACGCACTGAACCTGCCTCCACCACTCTCTCAGACAGTGCATTCCAGATCCTAAACACTCACTGAACCTGCCTCCACCGCACTCTCAGACAGTGCATTTCAATCCTAAACACTCACTGAACCTGCCTCCACCACACACTCAGACAGTGCATTCCAGCTCCGAAACACTCACTGAACTTGCCTCCACCACACTCTCAGAGAGTGCATTCCAGAACCTAAACACTCACTGAACCTGCCCCCACCACACTCTCAGGCACTGCATTCCAGATCCTAAACACTCACTGAACCTGCCTCCACCACACTCTCAGACAGTGCATTCCAGATCCTAAATACTCACTGAACCTGCCTCCACTGCACTCTCAGACAGTGCATTCCAGATCCTAAACACTCACTGAACCTGCCTCCACCACACTCTCAGACAGTGCATTCCAGATACTAAACACTCACTGAACCTGCCTCCACCTCACTCTCAGACAGTGCATTCCAGATCCTAAACACTCACTGAACCTGCCTCCACCACACTCTCAGACAGTGCATTCCAGATCCTAAACACTCGCTGAACCTGCCTCCCACACTCTCAGACAGTGCATTCCAGATCCTAAACATTCAATGAACCTGCCTCCACCACACTCTCAGACAGTGCATTCCAGACCCTAAACACTCACTGAAGCTGCCTCCAACACAATCTCAGGCAGTGCATTCCAGATCATAAACACACACTGAACTTGCCTCCACCGCACTCTCAGACAGTGCATTCCAGATCCTAAACACTCACTGAACCTGCCTCCACCACAGTCTCAGGCAGTGCATTCCAGATCCTAAACAGACCGTGAAGCTGCCTCCAACACACTCTCAAACAGTGCATTCCAGATCCTAAACACTCACTGAACATGCCTCCCCCACACTCTCAGACAGTGCATTCCACATCCTAAACACTCACTGAACCTGCCTCCACCACACTCTCAGACAGTGCATTCCAGATCCTAAACACTCACTGACCCTGCCTCCACCACACTCTCAGGCAGTGCAATCCAGATCCTAAACACTCACTGAACCTGCCTCCACCACACTCTCAGACAGTGCATTCCAGAACCTAAGCACTCACTAACCTGCCTCCACCACACTCTCAAACACTGCATTCCCGATCCGAAAGACTCTCTGAACCTGCCTCCACCGCACTCTCAGACAGTGCATTTCAATCCTAAACACGCACTGAACCTGCCTCCACCACACTCTCAGACAGTGCATTCCAGATCCTAAACACACACTGAACTTGCCTCCACCACACTCTCAGACAGTGCATTCCAGATCCTAAACACTCACTGAAACTGCCTCCACCACAATCTCAGGCAGTGCATTCCAGATCCTAAACAAACAGTGAAGCTGCCTCCAACACACTCTCAGACAGTGCATTCCAGATCCTAAACACACACTGAACTTGCCTCCACCACACTCTCAGACAGTGAATTCCAGATCCTAAACACTCACTGAACCTGCCTCCCCAACACTCTCAGACAGTGCATTCCACATCCTAAACACTCACTGAACCTGCCTCCCCAACACTCTCAGACAGTGCATTCCACATCCTAAACACTCACTGAACCTGCCTCCACCACACTCTCAGACAGTGCATTCCAGATCCTAAACACTCACTGACCCTGCCTCCACCACACTCTCAGGCAGTGCATTCCAGATCCTAAACACTCACTGAACCTGCCTCCACCGCACTCTCAGGCAGTGCATTCCAGATCCTAAACACGCACTGAACCTGCCTCCACCACACTCTCAGACAGTGCATTCCAGATCCTAGACACTCACTGAACCTGCCTCAACCACACTCTCAGACAGTGCATTCCAGATCCTAAACACTCACTGAACCTGCCTCCACCACAATCTCAGACAATGCATTCCAGATCCTAAACGCTCACTGAATCTGCCTCCACCGCACTCTCAGACAGTGCATTCCAGATCCTAAACACTCACTGAACCTGCCTCCACCACACTCTCAGACAGTGCATTCCAGATCCTAAACACTCACTGAACCTGCCTCCACCACACTCTCAGACAGTGCATTCCAGATCCTAAACACTCACTGAACCTGCCTCCACCACACTCTCAGACAGTGCATTCCAGATCCTAAACACTCACTGAACCTGCCTCCACCACACTCTCAGACAGTGCATTCCAGATCCTAAACACACACTGAACCTGCCTCCACCACACTCTCAGGCAGTGCATTCCAGATCCTAAACACTCACTGAGCCTGCCTCCACCACACTCTCAAGCAGTGCATTCCAGATCCTAAACACACACTGAACCTGCCTCCACCACACTCTCAGGCAGTGCATTCCAGATCCTAAACACTCACTGAGCCTGCCTCCACCACACTCTCAGGCAGTGCATTCCAGATCCTAAACACTCACTGAACCTGCCTCCACCACAATCTCAGGCAGTGCATTCCAGATCCTAAACAGACAGTGAAGCTGCCTCCAACACACTCTCAGACAGTGCATTCCAGATCATAAACACTCACTGAACCTGCCTCCACCACACTCTCAGACAGTGCATTCCAGATCCTAAACACTCACTGAACCTGCCTCCACCGCACTCTCAGACAGTGCACTTCAATCCGAAACACGCACTGAACCTGCCTCCACCACTCTCTCAGACAGTGCATTCCAGATCCTAAACACTCACTGAACCTGCCTCCACCGCACTCTCAGACAGTGCATTTCAATCCTAAACACTCACTGAACCTGCCTCCACCACACTCTCAGGCACTGCTTTCCAGATCCTAAACACTCACTGAACCTGCCTCCACCACACTCTCAGACAGTGCATTCCAGATCCTAAATACTCACTGAACCTGCCTCCACTGCACTCTCAGACAGTGCATTCCAGATCCTAAACACTCACTGAACCTGCCTCCACCACACTCTCAGACAGTGCATTCCAGATACTAAACACTCACTGAACCTGCCTCCACCTCACTCTCAGACAGTGCATTCCAGATCCTAAACACTCACTGAACCTGCCTCCACCACACTCTCAGACAGTGCATTCCAGATCCTAAACACTCACTGAACCTGCCTCCCACACTCTCAGACAGTGCATTCCAGATCCTAAACATTCAATGAACCTGCCTCCACCACACTCTCAGACAGTGCATTCCAGACCCTAAACACTCACTGAAGCTGCCTCCAACACACTCTCAGGCAGTGCATTCCAGATCATAAACACACACTGAACTTGCCTCCACCGCACTCTCAGACAGTGCATTCCAGATCCTAAACACTCACTGAACCTGCCTCCACCACAGTCTCAGGCAGTGCATTCCAGATCCTAAACAGACAGTGAAGCTGCCTCCAACACACTCTCAAACAGTGCATACCAGATCCTAAACACTCACTGAACATGCCTCCCCCACACTCTCAGACAGTGCATTCCACATCCTAAACACTCACTGAACCTGCCTCCACCACACTCTCAGACAGTGCATTCCAGATCCTAAACACTCACTGACCCTGCCTCCACCACACTCTCAGGC
Source organism: Heterodontus francisci (assembly GCF_036365525.1). Classification (NCBI taxonomy): domain Eukaryota; kingdom Metazoa; phylum Chordata; class Chondrichthyes; order Heterodontiformes; family Heterodontidae; genus Heterodontus; species Heterodontus francisci. Next base: position 7,117,766 of record NC_090377.1, read on the forward strand.
AGTGCAATCCAGATCCTAAACACTCACTGAACCTGCCTCCACCACACTCTCAGACAGTGCATTCCAGAACCTAAACACTCACTGAACCTGCCTCCACCACACTCTCAAACACTGCATTCCCGATCCGAAAGACTCTCTGAACCTGCCTCCACCGCACTCTCAGACAGTGCATTTCAATCCTAAACACGCACTGAACCTGCCTCCACCACACTCTCAGACAGTGCATTCCAGCTCCGAAACACTCACTGAACTTGCCTCCACCACACTCTCAGAGAGTGTATTCCAGAACCTAAACATTCATTGAACCTGCCTCCACCACACTCTCAGACACTGCATTCCAGATTCTAAACACTCACTGAACCTGCCTCCACCACACTCTCAGACAGTGCATTCCAGATCCTAAATACTCACTGAACCTGCCTCCACTGCACTCTCAGACAGTGCATTCCAGATCCTAAACACTCACTGAACCTGCCTCCACCTCACTCTCAGACAGGGCATTCCAGATCCTAAACACTCACTGAACCTGCCTCCACCACACTCTCAGACAGCGCATTCCAGATCCTAAACACTCACTGAACCTGCCTCCACCACAATCTCAGACAGTGCATTCCAGATCCTAAACACTCACTGAACCTGCCTCCACCACACTCTCAGACAGTGCATTCCAGATCCTAAACATTCAATGAACCTGCCTCCACCACACTCTCAGACAGTGCATTCCAGATCCTAAACACTCACTGAAGCTGCCTCCAACACACTCTCAGACAGTGCATTCCAGATCCTAAACACACACTGAACTTGCCTCCACCACACTCTCAGAGAGTGTATTCCAGAACCTAAACATTCACTGAACCTGCCTCCACCACAATCTCAGACACTGCATTCCAGATCCTAAATACTCAATGAACCTGCCTCCACTGCACTCTCAGACAGTGCATTCCAGATCCTAAACACTCACTGAACCTGCCTCCACCACACTCTCAGACAGTGCATTCCAGATACTAAACAATCACTGAACCTGCCTCCACCTCACTCTCAGACAGGGCATTCCAGATCCTAAACACTCACTGAACCTGCCTCCACCACACTCTCAGACAGTGCATTCCAGATCCTAAACATTCAATGAACCTGCCTCCACCACACTCTCAGACAGTGCATTCCAGATCCTAAACACTCACTGAAGCTGCCTCCAACACACTCTCAGACAGTGCATTCCAGATCCTAAACACAAACTGAACTTGCCTCCACCACACTCTCAGACAGTGCATTCCAGATCCTAAACACTCACTGAAACTGCCTCTTCCACAATCTCAGGCAGTGCATTCCAGATCCTAAACAAACAGTGAAGCTGCCTCCAACACACTCTCAGACAGTGCATTCCAGATCCTAAACACACACTGAACTTGCCTCCACCACACTCTCAGACAGTGAATTCCAGATCCTAAACACTCACTGAACCTGCCTCCCCAACACTCTCAGACAGTGCATTCCACATCCTAAACACTCACTGAACCTGCCTCCACCACACTCTCAGACAGTGCATTCCAGATCCTAAACACTCACTGACCCTGCCTCCACCACACTCTCAGGCAGTGCATTCCAGATCCTAAACACTCACTGAACCTGCCTCCACCGCACTCTCAGGCAGTGCATTCCAGATCCTAAACACGCACTGAACCTGCCTCCACCACACTCTCAGACAGTGCATTCCAGATCCTAGACACTCACTGAACCTGCCTCCACCACACTCTCAGACAGTGCATTCCAGATCCTAAACACTCACTGAACCTGCCTCCACCGCACTCTCAGACAGTGCATTTCAATCCTAAATACTCACTGAACCTGCCTCCACCACACACTCAGACAGTGCATTCCAGCTCCGAAACACTCACTGAACTTGCCTCCACCACACTCTCAGAGAGTGCATTCCAGAACCTAAACACTCACTGAACCTGCCTCCACCACACTCTCAGACACTGCATTCCAGATCCTAAACACTCACTGAACCTGCCTCCACCACACTCTCAGACAGTGCATTCCAGATCCTAAATACTCACTGAACCTGCCTCCACTGCACTCTCAGACAGTGCATTCCAGATCCTAAACACTCACTGAACCTGCCTCCACCACACTCTCAGACAGTGCATTCCAGATACTAAACAATCACTGAACCTGCCTCCACCTCACTCTCAGACAGTGCATTCCAGATCCTAAACACTCACTGAACCTGCCTCCACCACACTCTCAGACAGTGCATTCCAGATCCTAAACACTCACTGAACCTGCCTCCACCACACTCTCAGACAGTGCATTCCAGATCCTAAACATTCAATGAACCTGCCTCCACCACACTCTCAGACAGTGCATTCCAGACCCTAAACACTCACTGAAGCTGCCTCCAACACACTCTCAGGCAGTGCATTCCAGATCATAAACACACACTGAACTTGCCTCCACCGCACTCTCAGACAGTGCATTCCAGATCCTAAACACTCACTGAACCTGCCTCCACCACAGTCTCAGGCAGTGCATTCCAGATCCTAAACAGACAGTGAAGCTGCCTCCAACACACTCTCAGACAGTGCATTCCAGATCCTAAACACTCACTGAACATGCCTCCCCCACACTCTCAGACAGTGCATTCCACATCCTAAACACTCACTGAACCTGCCTCCACCACACTCTCAGACAGTGCATTCCAGATCCTAAACACTCACTGACCCTGCCTCCACCACACTCTCAGGCAGTGCATTCCAGATCCTAAACACTCACTGAACCTGCCTCCACCACACTCTCAGACAGTGCATTCCAGATCCTAAACACTCACTGAACCTGCCTCCGCCACACTCTCAAACACTGCATTCCCGATCCGAAAGACTCTCTGAACCTGCCTCCACCGCACTCTCAGACAGTGCATTTCAATCCTAAACACGCACTGAACCTGCCTCCACCACACTCTCAGACAGTGCATTCCAGCTCCGAAACACTCACTGAACTTGCCTCCACCACACTCTCAGGCAGTGCATTCCAGATCCTAAACACGCACTGAACCTGCCTCCACCACACTCTCAGACAGTGCATTCCAGATCCTAAACACTCACTGAACCTGCCTCCACCGCACTCTCAGACAGTGCATTTCAATCCTAAATACTCACTGAACCTGCCTCCACCACACACTCAGACAGTGCATTCCAGATCCTGAACACTCACTGAACCTGCCTCCACCGCACTCTCAGACAGTGCATTTCAATCCTAAATACTCACTGAACCTGCCTCCACCACACTCTCAGACAGTGCATTCCAGATCCTAAATACTCACTGAACCTGCCTCCACTGCACTCTCAGACAGTGCATTCCAGATCCTAAACACTCACTGAACCTGCCTCCACCACACTCTCAGACAGTGCATTCCAGATACTAAACACTCACTGAACCTGCCTCCACCTCACTCTCAGACAGTGCATTCCAGATCCTAAACACTCACTGAACCTGCCTCCACCACACTCTCAGACAGTGCATTCCAGATCCTAAACACTCACTGAACCTGCCTCCACCACACTCTCAGACAGTGCATTCCAGATCCTAAACATTCAATGAACCTGCCTCCACCACACTCTCAGACAGTGCATTCCAGATCCTAAACATTCAATGAACCTGCCTCCACCACACTCTCAGACAGTGCATTCCAGACCCTAAACACTCACTGAAGCTGCCTCCAACACACTCTCAGGCAGTGCATTCCAGATCATAAACACACACTGAACTTGCCTCCACCGCACTCTCAGACAGTGCATTCCAGATCCTAAACACTCACTGAACCTGCCTCCACCACAGTCTCAGGCAGTGCATTCCAGATCCTAAACAGACAGTGAAGCTGCCTCCAACACACTCTCAGACAGTGCATTCCAGATCCTAAACACTCACTGAACATGCCTCCCCCACACTCTCAGACAGTGCATTCCACATCCTAAACACTCACTGAACCTGCCTCCACCACACTCTCAGACAGTGCATTCCAAATCCTAAACACTCACTGACCCTGCCTCCACCACACTCTCAGGCAGTGCATTCCAGATCCTAAACACTCACTGAACCTGCCTCCACCACACTCTCAGACAGTGCATTCCAGATCCTAAACACTCACTGAACCTGCCTCCACCACACTCTCAAACACTGCATTCCCGATCCGAAAGACTCTCTGAACCTGCCTCCACCGCACTCTCAGACAGTGCATTTCAATCCTAACCACGCACTGAACCTTCCTCCACCACACTCTCAGACAGTGCATTCCAGCTCCGAAACACTCACTGAACTTGCCTCCACCACACTCTCAGGCAGTGCATTCCAGATCCTAAACACGCACTGAACCTGCCTCCACCACACTCTCAGACAGTGCATTCCAGATCCTAGACACTCACTGAACCTGCCTCCACCACACTCTCAGACAGTGCATTCCAGATCCTAAACACTCACTGAACCTGCCTCCACCACACTCTCAGACAGTGCATTCCAGATCCTAAACACTCACTGAACCTGCCTCCACCACACTCTCAAACACTGCATTCCCGATCCGAAAGACTCTCTGAACCTGCCTCCACCGCACTCTCAGACAGTGCATTTCAATCCTAACCACGCACTGAACCTGCCTCCACCACACTCTCAGACAGTGCATTCCAGCTCCGAAACACTCACTGAACTTGCCTCCACCACACTCTCAGGCAGTGCATTCCAGATCCTAAACACGCACTGAACCTGCCTCCACCACACTCTCAGACAGTGCATTCCAGCTCCGAAACACTCACTGAACTTGCCTCCACCACACTCTCAGGCAGTGCATTCCAGATCCTAAACACTCACTGAACCTGCCTCCACCACACTCTCAGACAGTGCATTCCAGATCCTAAACACTCACTGAACCTGCCTCCACCACACTCTCAAACACTGCATTCCCGATCCGAAAGACTCTCTGAACCTGCCTCCACCGCACTCTCAGACAGTGCATTTCAATCCTAACCACGCACTGAACCTGCCTCCACCACACTCTCAGACAGTGCATTCCAGCTCCGAAACACTCACTGAACTTGCCTCCACCACAATCTCAGGCAGTGCATTCCAGATCCTAAACACGCACTGAACCTGCCTCCACCACACTCTCAGACAGTGCATTCCAGATCCTAGAAACTCACTGAACCTGCCTCCACCACACTCTCAGACAGTGCATTCCAGATCCTAAACACTCACTGAACCTGCCTCCACCGCACTCTCAGACAGTGCATTTCAATCCTAAATACTCACTGAACCTGCCTCCACCACACACTCAGACAGTGCATTCCAGCTCCGAAACACTCACTGAACTTGCCTCCACCACACTCTCAGAGAGTGCATTCCAGAACCTAAACACTCACTGAACCTGCCTCCACCACACTCTCAGACACTGCATTCCAGATCCTACACACTCACTGAACCTGCCTCCACCACACTCTCAGACAGTGCATTCCAGATCCTAAATACTCACTGAACCTGCCTCCACTGCACTCTCAGACAGTGCATTCCAGATCCTAAACACTCACTGAACCTGCCTCCACCACACTCTCAGACAGTGCATTCCAGATACTAAACACTCACTGAACCTGCCTCCACCTCACTCTCAGACAGTGCATTCCAGATCCTAAACACTCACTGAACCTGCCTCCACCACACTCTCAGACAGTGCATTCCAGATCCTAAACACTCACTGAACCTGCCTCCACCACACTCTCAGACAGTGCATTCCAGATCCTAAACATTCAATGAACCTGCCTCCACCACACTCTCAGACAGTGCATTCCAGATCCTAAACATTCAATGAACCTGCCTCCACCACACTCTCAGACAGTGCATTCCAGACCCTAAACACTCACTGAAGCTGCCTCCAACACACTCTCAGGCAGTGCATTCCAGATCATAAACACACACTGAACTTGCCTCCACCGCACTCTCAGACAGTGCATTCCAGATCCTAAACACTCACTGAACCTGCCTCCACCACAGTCTCAGGCAGTGCATTCCAGATCCTAAACAGACAGTGAAGCTGCCTCCAACACACTCTCAGACAGTGCATTCCAGATCCTAAACACTCACTGAACATGTCTCCCCCACACTCTCAGACAGTGCATTCCACATCCTAAACACTCACTGAACCTGCCTCCACCACACTCTCAGACAGTGCATTCCAGATCCTAAACACTCACTGACCCTGCCTCCACCACACTCTCAGGCAGTGCATTCCAGATCCTAAACACTCACTGAACCTGCCTCCACCACACTCTCAGACAGTGCATTCCAGATCCTAAACACTCACTGAACCTGCCTCCACCACACTCTCAAACACTGCATTCCCGATCCGAAAGACTCTCTGAACCTGCCTCCACCGCACTCTCAGACAATGCATTTCAATCCTAAACACGCACTGAACCTGCCTCCACCACACTCTCAGACAGTGCATTCCAGCTCCGAAACACTCACTGAACTTGCCTCCACCACACTCTCAGGCAGTGCATTCCAGATCCTAAACACGCACTGAACCTGCCTCCACCACACTCTCAGACAGTGCATTCCAGATCCTAGACACTCACTGAACCTGCCTCCACCACACTCTCAGACAGTGCATTCCAGATCCTAAACACTCACTGAACCTGCCTCCACCGCACTCTCAGACAGTGCATTTCAATCCTAAATACTCACTGAACCTGCCTCCACCACACACTCAGACAGTGCATTCCAGCTCCGAAACACTCACTGAACTTGCCTCCACCACACTCTCAGAGAGTGCATTCCAGAACCTAAACACTCACTGAACCTGCCTCCACCACACTCTCAGACACTGCATTCCAGATCCTAAACACTCACTGAACCTGCCTCCACCACACTCTCAGACAGTGCATTCCAGATCCTAAATACTCACTGAACCTGTCTCCACTGCACTCTCAGACAGTGCATTCCAGATCCTAAACACTCACTGAACCTGCCTCCACCACACTCTCAGACAGTGCATTCCAGATACTAAATACTCACTGAACCTGCCTCCACCTCAATCTCAGACAGTGCATTCCAGATCCTAAACACTCACTGAACCTGCCTCCACCACACTCTCAGACAGTGCATTCCAGATCCTAAACACTCACTGAACCTGCCTCCACCACACTCTCAGACAGTGCATTCCAGATCCAAAACATTCAATGAACCTGCCTCCACCACACTCTCAGACAGTGCATTCCAGACCCTAAACACTCACTGAAGCTGCCTCCAACACATTCTCAGGCAGTGCATTCCAGATCATAAACACACACTGAACTTGCCTCCACCGCACTCTCAGACAGTGCATTCCAGATCCTAAACACTCACTGAACCTGCCTCCACCACAGTCTCAGGCAGTGCATTCCAGATCCTAAACAGACAGTGAAGCTGCCTCCAACACACTCTCAGACAGTGCATTCCAGATCCTAAACACTCACTGAACATGCCTCCCCCACACTCTCAGACAGTGCATTCCACATCCTAAACACTCACTGAACCTGCCTCCACCACACTCTCAGACAGTGCATTCCAGATCCTAAACACTCACTGACCCTGCCTCCACCACACTCTCAGGCAGTGCATTCCAGATCCTAAACACTCACTGAACCTGCCTCCACCACACTCTCAGACAGTGCATTCCAGATCCTAAACACTCACTGAACCTGCCTCCACCACACTCTCAGACAGTGCATTCCAGATCCTAAACAGTCACTGAACCTGCCTCCACCACACTCTCAAACACTGCATTCCCGATCCGAAAGACTCTCTGAACCTGCCTCCACCGCACTCTCAGACAGTGCATTTCAATCCTAAACACGCACTGAACCTGCCTCCACCACACTCTCAGACAGTGCATTCCAGATCCTAAACACTCACTGAACCTGCCTCCACCACACTCTCAGACAGTGCATTCCAGATCCTAAACATTCAATGAACCTGCCTCCACCACACTCTCAGACAGTGCATTCCAGATCCTAAACACTCACTGAAGCTGCCTCCAACACACTCTCAGACAGTGCATTCCAGATGCTAAACACTCACTGAACCTGCCACCACCACACTCTCAGACAGTGCATTCCAGATCCTAAACATTCAATGAACCTGCATCCACCACACTCTCAGGCAGTGCATTCCAGATCCTAAACACTCACTGAACCTGCCTCCACCACACACTCAGGCAGTGCATTCCAGATCCTCAACACACACTGAACCTGCCTCCACCACAATCTCAGACAGTGCATTCCAGATGCTGAACACACATTGAACCTGCCTCCACCACACACTCAGGCAGTGCATTCCAGATCCTCAACACACACTGAACCTGCCTCCACCACACTCTCAGGCAGTGCATTCCAGATCCTAAACACTCACTGAACCTGCCTCCACCACACACTCAGGCAGTGCATTCCAGATCCTCAACACACACTGAACCTGCCTCCACCACACACTCAGGCAGTGCATTCCAGATCCTCAACACACACTGAACCTGCCTCCACCACACTCTCAGACAGTGCATTCCAGATCCTAAACACTCACTGAACCTGCCTCCACCGCACTCTCAGACAGTGCACTTCAATCCGAAACACGCACTGAACCTGCCTCCACCACTCTCTCAGACAGTGCATTCCAGATCCTAAACACTCACTGAACCTGCCTCCACCGCACTCTCAGACAGTGCATTTCAATCCTAAACACTCACTGAACCTGCCTCCACCACACACTCAGACAGTGCATTCCAGCTCCGAAACACTCACTGAACTTGCCTCCACCACACTCTCAGAGAGTGCATTCCAGAACCTAAACACTCACTGAACCTGCCCCCACCACACTCTCAGACACTGCATTCCAGATCCTAAACACTCACTGAACCTGCCTCCACCACACTCTCAGACAGTGCATTCCAGATCCTAAATACTCACTGAACCTGCCTCCACTGCACTCTCAGACAGTGCATTCCAGATCCTAAACACTCACTGAACCTGCCTCCACCACACTCTCAGACAGTGCATTCCAGATACTAAACACTCACTGAACCTGCCTCCACCTCACTCTCAGACAGTGCATTCCAGATCCTAAACACTCACTGAACCTGCCTCCACCACACTCTCAGACAGTGCATTCCAGATCCTAAACACTCACTGAACCTGCCTCCCACACTCTCAGACAGTGCATTCCAGATCCTAAACATTCAATGAACCTGCCTCCACCACACTCTCAGACAGTGCATTCCAGACCCTAAACACTCACTGAAGCTGCCTCCAACACACTCTCAGGCAGTGCATTCCAGATTATAAACACACACTGAACGTGCCTCCACCGCACTCTCAGACAGTGCATTCCAGATCCTAAACACTCACTGAACCTGCCTCCACCACAGTCTCAGGCAGTGCATTCCAGATCCTAAACAGACAGTGAAGCTGCCTCCAACACACTCTCAAACAGTGCATTCCAGATCCTAAACACTCACTGAACATGCCTCCCCCACACTCTCAGACAGTGCATTCCACATCCTAAACACTCACTGAACCTGCCTCCACCACACTCTCAGACAGTGCATTCCAGATCCTAAACACTCACTGACCCTGCCTCCACCACACTCTCAGGCAGTGCATTCCAGATCCTAAACACTCACTGAACCTGCCTCCACGACACTCTCAGACAGTGCATTCCAGATCCTAAACACTCACTGAACCTGCCTCCACCACACTCTCAAACACTGCATTCCCGATCCGAAAGACTCTCTGAACCTGCCTCCACCGCACTCTCAGACAGTGCATTTCAATCCTAAACACGCACTGAACCTGCCTCCACCACACTCTCAGACAGTGCATTCCAGCTCCGAAACACTCACTGAACTTGCCTCCACCACACTCTCAGAGAGTGTATTCCAGAACCTAAACATTCATTGAACCTGCCTCCACCACACTCTCAGACACTGCTTTCCAGATTCTAAACACTCACTGAACCTGCCTCCACCACACTCTCAGACAGTGCATTCCAGATCCAAAATACTCACTGAACCTGCCTCCACTGCACTCTCAGACAGTGCATTCCAGATCCTAAACACTCACCGAACCTGCCTCCACCACACTCTCAGACAGTGCATTCCAGATACTAAACACTCACTCAACCTGCCTCCACCTCACTCTCAGACAGGGCATTCCAGATCCTAAACACTCACTGAACCTGCCTCCACCACACTCTCAGAGAGTGTATTCCAGAACCTAAACATTCATTGAACCTGCCTCCACCACACTCTCAGACACTGCATTCCAGATCCAAAATACTCACTGAACCTGCCTCCACTGCACTCTCAGACAGTGCATTCCAGATCCTAAACACTCACCGAACCTGCCTCCACCACACTCTCAGACAGTGCATTCCAGATACTAAACACTCACTCAACCTGCCTCCACCTCACTCTCAGACAGGGCATTCCAGATCCTAAACATTCAATGAACCTGCCTCCACCACACTCTCAGACAGTGCATTCCAGACCCTAAACACTCACTGAAGCTGCCTCCAACACACTCTCAGACAGTGCATTCCAGATCATAAACACACACTGAACGTGCCTCCACCGCACTCTCAGACAGTGCATTCCAGATCCTAAACACTCACTGAACCTGCCTCCACCACAGTCTCAGGCAGTGCATTCCAGATCCTAAACAGACAGTGAAGCTGCCTCCAACACACTCTCAAACAGTGCATTCCAGATCCTAAACACTCACTGAACATGCCTCCCCCACACTCTCAGACAGTGCATTCCACATCCTAAACACTCACTGAACCTGCCTCCACCACACTCTCAGACAGTGCATTCCAGATCCTAAACACTCACTGACCCTGCCTCCACCACACTCTCAGGCAGTGCATTCCAGATCCTAAACACTCACTGAACCTGCCTCCACCACACTCTCAGACAGTGCATTCCAGATCCTAAACACTCACTGAACCTGCCTCCACCACACTCTCAAACACTGCATTCCCGATCCGAAAGACTCTCTGAACCTGCCTCCACCGCACTCTCAGACAGTGCATTTCAATCCTAAACACGCACTGAACCTGCCTCCACCACACTCTCAGAGAGTGTATTCCAGAACCTAAACATTCATTGAACCTGCCTCCACCACACTCTCAGACACTGCATTCCAGATTCTAAACACTCACTGAACCTGCCTCCACCACACTCTCAGACAGTGCATTCCAGATCCAAAATACTCACTGAACCTGCCTCCACTGCACTCTCAGACAGTGCATTCCAGATCCTAAACACTCACCGAACCTGCCTCCACCACACTCTCAGACAGTGCATTCCAGATACTAAACACTCACTCAACCTGCCTCCACCTCACTCTCAGACAGGGCATTCCAGATCCTAAACACTCACTGAACCTGCCTCCACCACAGTCTCAGAGAGTGTATTCCAGAACCTAAACATTCATTGAACCTGCCTCCACCACACTCTCAGACACTGCATTCCAGATCCAAAATACTCACTGAACCTGCCTCCACTGCACTCTCAGACAGTGCATTCCAGATCCTAAACACTCACCGAACCTGCCTCCACCACACTCTCAGACAGTGCATTCCAGATACTAAACACTCACTCAACCTGCCTCCACCTCACTCTCAGACAGGGCATTCCAGATCCTAAACATTCAATGAACCTGCCTCCACCACACTCTCAGACAGTGCATTCCAGACCCTAAACACTCACTGAAGCTGCCTCCAACACACTCTCAGGCAGTGCATTCCAGATCATAAACACACACTGAACGTGCCTCCACCGCACTCTCAGACAGTGCATTCCAGATCCTAAACACTCACTGAACCTGCCTCCACCACAGTCTCAGGCAGTGCATTCCAGATCCTAAACAGACAGTGAAGCTGCCTCCAACACACTCTCAAACAGTGCATTCCAGATCCTAAACACTCACTGAACATGCCTCCCCCACACTCTCAGACAGTGCATTCCACATCCTAAACACTCACTGAACCTGCCTCCACCACACTCTCAGACAGTGCATTCCAGATCCTAAACACTCACTGACCCTGCCTCCACCACACTCTCAGGCAGTGCATTCCAGATCCTAAACACTCACTGAACCTGCCTCCACCACACTCTCAGACAGTGCATTCCAGATCCTAAACACTCACTGAACCTGCCTCCACCACACTCTCAAACACTGCATTCCCGATCCGAAACACTCTCTGAACCTGCCTCCACCGCACTCTCAGACAGTGCATTTCAATCCTAAACACGCACTGAACCTGCCTCCACCACACTCTCAGACAGTGCATTCCAGCTCCGAAACACTCACTGAACTTGCCTCCACCACACTCTCAGAGAGTGTATTCCAGAACCTAAACATTCATTGAACCTGCCTCCACCACACTCTCAGACACTGCATTCCAGATTCTAAACACTCACTGAACCTGCCTCCACCACACTCTCAGACAGTGCATTCCAGATCCAAAATACTCACTGAACCTGCCTCCACTGCACTCTCAGACAGTGCATTCCAGATCCTAAACACTCACCGAACCTGCCTCCACCACACTCTCAGACAGTGCATTCCAGATACTAAACACTCACTCAACCTGCCTCCACCTCACTCTCAGACAGGGCATTCCAGATCCTAAACACTCACTGAACCTGCCTCCACCACAGTCTCAGACAGCGCATTCCAGATCCTAAACACTCACTGAACCTGCCTCCACCAGAATCTCAGACAGTGCATTCCAGATCCTAAACATTCAATGAACCTGCCTCCACCACACTCTCAGACAGTGCATTCCAGATCCTAAACACTCACTGAAGCTGCCTCCAACACACTCTCAGACAGTGCATTCCAGATCCTAAATACACACTGAACTTGCCTCCACCACACTCTCAGAGAGTGTATTCCAGAACCTAAACATTCACTGAACCTGCCTCCACCACACTCTCAGACACTGCATTCCAGATCCTAAATACTCACTGAACCTGCCTCCACTGCACTCTCAGACAGTGCATTCCTGATCCTAAACACTCACTGAACCTGCCTCCACCACACTCTCAGACAGTGCATTCCAGATCCTAAATACTCACTGAACCTGCCTCCACTGCACTCTCAGACAGTGCATTCCAGATCCTAAACACTCACTGAACCTGCCTCCACCACACTCTCAGACAGTGCATTCCAGATACTAAACAATCACTGAACCTGCCTCCACCTCACTCTCAGACAGGGCATTCCAGATCCTAAACACTCACTGAACCTGCCTCCACCACACTCTCAGACAGTGCATTCCAGATCCTAAACATTCAATGAACCTGCCTCCACCACACTCTCAGACAGTGCATTCCAGATCCTAAACACTCACTGAAGCTGCCTCCAACACACTCTCAGACAGTGCATTCCAGATCCTAAACACTCACTGAAACTGCCTCTTCCACAATCTCAGGCAGTGCATTCCAGATCCTAAACAAACAGTGAAGCTGCCTCCAACACACTCTCAGACAGTGCATTCCAGATCCTAAACACACACTGAACTTGCCTCCACCACACTCTCAGACAGTGAATTCCAGATCCTAAACACTCACTGAACCTGCCTCCCCAACACTCTCAGACAGTGCATTTCACATCCTAAACACTCACTGAACCTGCCTCCACCACACTCTCAGACAGTGCATTCCAGATCCTAAACACTCACTGACCCTGCCTCCACCACACTCTCAGGCAGTGCATTCCAGATCCTAAACACTCACTGAACCTGCCTCCACCGCACTCTCAGGCAGTGCATTCCAGATCCTAAACACGCACTGAACCTGCCTCCACCACACTCTCAGACAGTGCATTCCAGATCCTAGACACTCACTGAACCTGCCTCCACCACACTCTCAGACAGTGCATTCCAGATCCTAAACACTCACTGAACCTGCCTCCACCGCACTCTCAGACAGTGCATTTCAATCCTAAATACTCACTGAACCTGCCTCCACCACACACTCAGACAGTGCATTCCAGCTCCGAAACACTCACTGAACTTGCCTCCACCACACTCTCAGAGAGTGCATTCCAGAACCTAAACACTCACTGAACCTGCCTCCACCATACTCTCAGACACTGCATTCCAGATCCTAAACACTCACTGAACCTGCCTCCACCACACTCTCAGACAGTGCATTCCAGATCCTAAATACTCACTGAACCTGCCTCCACTGCACTCTCAGACAGTGCATTCCAGATCCTAAACACTCACTGAACCTGCCTCCACCACACTCTCAGACAGTGCATTCCAGATACTAAACACTCACTGAACCTGCCTCCACCTCACTCTCAGAAAGTGCATTCCAGATCCTAAACACTCACTGAACCTGCCTCCACCACACTCTCAGACAGTGCATTCCAGATCCTAAACACTCACTGAACCTGCCTCCACCACACTCTCAGACAGTGCAATCCAGATCCTAAACATTCAATGAACCTGCCTCCACCACACTCTCAGACAGTGCATTCCAGACCCTAAACACTCACTGAAGCTGCCTCCAACACACTCTCAGGCAGTGCATTCCAGATCATAAACACACACTGAACTTGCCTCCACCGCACTCTCAGACAGTGCATTCCAGATCCTAAACACTCACTGAACCTGCCTCCACCACAGTCTCAGGCAGTGCATTCCAGATCCTAAACAGACAGTGAAGCTGCCTCCAACACACTCTCAGACAGTGCATTCCAGATCCTAAACAGTCACTGAACATGCCTCCCCCACACTCTCAGACAGTGCATTCCACATCCTAAACACTCACTGAACCTGCCTCCACCACACTCTCAGACAGTGCATTCCAGATCCTAAACACTCACTGACCCTGCCTCCACCACACTCTCAGGCAGTGCATTCCAGATCCTAAACACTCACTGAACCTGCCTCCACCACACTCTCAGACAGTGCATTCCAGATCCTAACCACTCACTGAACCTGCCTCCACCACACTCTCAAACACTGCATTCCCGATCCGAAAGACTCTCTGAACCTGCCTCCACCGCACTCTCAGACAGTGCATTTCAATCCTAAACACGCACTGAACCTGCCTCCACCACACTCTCAGACAGTGCATTCCAGCTCCGAAACACTCACTGAACTTGCCTCCACCACACTCTCAGAGAGTGTATTCCAGAACCTAAACATTCATTGAACCTGCCTCCACCACACTCTCAGACACTGCATTCCAGATTCTAAACACTCACTGAAACTGCCTCCACCACACTCTCAGACAGTGCATTCCAGATCCTAAATACTCACTGAACCTGCCTCCACTGCACTCTCAGACAGTGCATTCCAGATCCTAAACACTCACTGAACCTGCCTCCACCACACTCTCAGACAGTGCATTCCAGATACTAAACACTCACTCAACCTGCCTCCACCTCACTCTCAGACTGGGCATTCCAGATCCTAAACACTCACTGAACCTGCCTCCACCACACTCTCAGACAGCGCATTCCAGAACCTAAATACTCACTGAACCTGCCTCGACCACAATCTCAGACAGTGCATTCCAGATCCTAAACATTCAATGAACCTGCCTCCACCACACTCTCAGACAGTGCATTCCAGATACTAAACAATCACTGAACCTGCCTCCACCTCACTCTCAGACAGGGCATTCCAGATCCTAAATACTCACAGAACCTGCCTCCACCACACTCTCAGACAGTGCTTTCCAGATCCTAAACACTCACTGAAGCTGCCTCCAACACACTCTCAGACAGTGCATTCCAGATACTAAACACACACTGAACTTGCCTCCAAAACACTCTCAGACAGTGCATTCCAGATCCTAAACACTCACTGAAACTGCCTCTACCACAAACTCAGGCAGTGCATTCCAGATCCTAAACAAACAGTGAAGCTGCCTCCAACACACTCTCAGACAGTGCATTCCAGATCCTAAACACACACTGAACTTGCCTCCACCACACTCTCAGACAGTGAATTCCAGATCCTAAACACTCACTGAACCTGCCTCCCCAACACTCTCAGACAGTGCATTCCACATCCTAAACACTCACTGAAACTGCCTCCACCACACTCTCAGACAGTGCATTCCAGATCCTAAACACTCACTGACCCTGCCTCCACCACACTCTCAGGCAGTGCATTCCAGATCCTAAACACTCACTGAACCTGCCTCCACCGCACTCTCAGGCAGTGCATTCCAGATCCTAAACACGCACTGAACCTGCCTCCACCACACTCTCAGACAGTGCATTCCAGATCCTAAACAATCACTGAACCTGCCTCCACCACACTCTCAGACAGTGCATTCCAGATCCTAAATACTCACTGAACCTGCCTTCACTGCACTCTCAGACAGTGCATTCCAGATCCTAAACAATCACTGAACCTGCCTCCACCACACTCTCAGACACTGCATTCCAGATCCTAAACACTCACTGAACCTGCCTCCACCACACTCTCAGACAGTGCATTCCAGATCCTAAACACTCACTGAACCTGCCTCCACCACAATCTCAGACTGTGCATTCCAGATCCTAAACATTCAATGAACCTGCCACCACCACACTCTCCGACAGTGCATTCCAGACCCTAAACACTCACTGAAGCTGCCTCCAACACACTCTCAGACAGTGCATTCCAGATCATAAACACACACTGAACTTGCCTCCACCACACTCTCAGACAGTGTTTTCCAGATCCTAAACACTCACTGAACCTGCCTCCACCACACTCTCAGACAGTGTTTTCCAGATCCTAAACACTCACTGAACTTGCCTCCACCACAATCTCAGGCAGTGCATTCCACATCCTAAACATTCAATGAACCTGCCTGCAACACACTCTCAGACAGGGCATTCCAGATCCTAAACACACACTGAACTTGCCTCCACCACACTCTCAGAGAGTGTATTCCAGAACCTAAACATTCACTGAACCTGCCTCCACCACACTCTCAGACACTGCATTCCAGATCCTAAACACTCACTGAACCTGCCTCCACCACACTCTCAGACAGTGCATTCCAGATCCTAAATACTCACTGAACCTGCCTCCACTGCACTCTCAGACAGTGCATTCCAGATCCTAAACACTCACTGAACCTGCCTCCACCACACTCTCAGACAGTGCATTCCAGATACTAAACACTCACTGAACCTGCCTCCACTGCACTCTCAGACAGTGCATTCCAGATCCTAAACATTCAATGAACCTGCCTCCACCACACTCTCAGACAGTGCATTCCAGATCCTAAACACTCACTGAAGCTGCCTCCAACACACTCTCAGACAGTGCATTCCAGATGCTAAACACTCACTGAACCTGCCACCACCACACTCTCAGACAGTGCATTCCAGATCCTAAACACACACTGAACCTGCATCCACCACACTCTCAGGCAGTGCATTCCAGATCCTAAACACTCACTGAACCTGCCTCCACCACACTCTCAGGCAGTGCATTCCAGATCCTAAACACTCACTGAAACTGCCTCCACCACACACTCAGGCAGTGCATTCCAGATCCTCAACACACACTGAACCTGCCTCCACCACAATCTCAGACAGTGCATTCCAGATGCTGAACACACATTGAACCTGCCTCCACCACACACTCAGGCAGTGCATTCCAGATCCTCAACACACACTGAACCTGCCTCCACCACACTCTCAGGCAGTGCATTCCAGATCCTAAACACTCACTGAACCTGCCTCCACCACACACTCAGGCAGTGCATTCCAGATCCTCAACACACACTGAACCTGCCTCCACCACATACTCAGGCAGTGCATTCCAGATCCTCAACACACACTGAACCTGCCTCCACCACACTCTCAGGCAGTGCATTCCAGATCCTAAACAGACACTGAAGCTGCCTCCAACACACTCTCAGACAGTGCATTCCAGATCCTAAACACACACTGAACCTGCCTGCACCACACTCTCATACAGTGCATTCCAGATCCTAAACACTCACTGAACCTGCCTCCACCACACACTCAGACAGTGCATTCCAGATCCTAAACACTCACTGAACCTGCCTCCACCGCACTCTCAGACAGTGCACTTCAATCCTAAACACGCACTGAACCTGCCTCCACAACACACTCAGACAGTGCATTCCAGATCCTAAACACTCACTGAACCTGCCTCCACCACACTCTCAAACACTGCATTCCCGATCCGAAACACTCTCTGAACCTGCCTCCACCGCACTCTCAGACAGTGCATTCCAGATCCTAAATACTCACTGAACCTGCCTTCACTGCACTCTCAGACAGTGCATTCCAGATCCTAAACAATCACTGAACCTGCCTCCACCACACTCTCAGACACTGCATTCCAGATCCTGAACACTCACTGAACCTGCCTCCACCACACTCTCAGACAGTGCATTCCAGATGCTAAACACTCACTGAACCTGCCACCACCACACTCTCAGACAGTGCATTCCAGATCCTAAACACACACTGAACCTGCATCCACCACACTCTCAGGCAGTGCATTCCAGATCCTAAACACTCACTGAACCTGCCTCCACCACACTCTCAGGCAGTGCATTCCAGATCCTAAACACTCACTGAAACTGCCTCCACCACACACTCAGGCAGTGCATTCCAGATCCTCAACACACACTGAACCTGCCTCCACCACAATCTCAGACAGTGCATTCCAGATGCTGAACACACATTGAACCTGCCTCCACCACACACTCAGGCAGTGCATTCCAGATCCTCAACACACACTGAACCTGCCTCCACCACACTCTCAGGCAGTGCATTCCAGATCCTAAACACTCACTGAACCTGCCTCCACCACACACTCAGGCAGTGCATTCCAGATCCTCAACACACACTGAACCTGCCTCCACCACATACTCAGGCAGTGCATTCCAGATCCTCAACACACACTGAACCTGCCTCCACCACACTCTCAAGCAGTGCATTCCAGATCCTAAACAGACACTGAAGCTGCCTCCAACACACTCTCAGACAGTGCATTCCAGATCCTAAACACACACTGAACCTGCCTGCACCACACTCTCATACAGTGCATTCCAGATCCTAAACACTCACTGAACCTGCCTCCACCACACACTCAGACAGTGCATTCCAGATCCTAAACACTCACTGAACCTGCCTCCACCGCACTCTCAGACAGTGCACTTCAATCCTAAACACGCACTGAACCTGCCTCCACAACACACTCAGACAGTGCATTCCAGATCCTAAACACTCACTGAACCTGCCTCCACCACACTCTCAAACACTGCATTCCCGATCCGAAACACTCTCTGAACCTGCCTCCACCGCACTCTCAGACAGTGCATTCCAGATCCTAAATACTCACTGAACCTGCCTTCACTGCACTCTCAGACAGTGCATTCCAGATCCTAAACAATCACTGAACCTGCCTCCACCACACTCTCAGACACTGCATTCCAGATCCTGAACACTCACTGAACCTGCCTCCACCACACTCTCAGACAGTGCATTCCAGATCCTAAATACTCACTGAACCTGCCTCCACCACACTCTCAGACAGTGCATTCCAGATCCTAAACACTCACTGAACCTGCCTCCACCTCACTCTCAGACAGGGCATTCCACATCCTAAACACTCACTGAACCTGCCTCCACCACACTCCCAGACAGCGCATTCCAGATACTAAACACTCACTGAACCTGCCTCCACCACAATCTCAGACAGTGCATTCCAGATCCTAAACATTCAATGAACCTGCCTCCAACACACTCTCAGACACTGCATTCCAGATCCTAAACATTCAATGAACCTGCCTCCAACACACTCTCAGACAAGGCATTCCAGATCCTAAACACACACTGAACTTGCCTCCACCACACTCTCAGAGAGTGTATTCCAGAACCTAAACATTCAATGAACCTGCCTCCAACACACTCTCAGACACTGCATTCCAGATCCTAAACATTCAATGAACCTGCCTCCAACACACTCTCAGACAAGGCATTCCAGATCCTAAACACACACTGAACTTGCCTCCACCACACTCTCAGAGAGTGTATTCCAGAACCTAAACATTCACTGAACCTGCCTCCACCACACTCTCAGACACTGCATTCCAGATCCTAAACACTCACTGAACCTGCCTCCACCACACTCTCAGACAGTGCATTCCAGATCCAAAATACTCACTGAACCTGCCTCCACTGCACTCTCAGACAGTGCATTCCAGATCCTAAACACTCACTGAACCTGCCTCCACCACACTCTCAGACAGTGCATTCCAGATCCTAAATACTCACTGAACCTGCCTCCACCACACTCTCAGACAGTGCATTCCAGATCCTAAACACTCACTGAAGCTGCCTCCAACACACTCTCAGACAGTGCATTCCAGATGCTAAACACTCACTGAACCTGCCACCACCACACTCTCAGACAGTGCATTCCAGATCCTAAACATTCAATGAACCTGCATCCACCACACTCTCAGGCAGTGCATTCCAGATCCTAAACACTCACTGAACCTGCCTCCACCACACACTCAGGCAGTGCATTCCAGATCCTCAACACACACTGAACCTGCCTCCACCACAATCTCAGACAGTGCATTCCAGATGCTGAACACACATTGAACCTGCCTCCACCACACACTCAGGCAGTGCATTCCAGATCCTCAACACACACTGAACCTGCCTCCACCACACTCTCAGGCAGTGCATTCCAGATCCTAAACACTCACTGAACCTGCCTCCACCACACACTCAGGCAGTGCATTCCAGATCCTCAACACACACTGAACCTGCCTCCACCACACACTCAGGCAGTGCATTCCAGATCCTCAACACACACTGAACCTGCCTCCACCACACTCTCAGGCAGTGCATTCCAGATCCTAAACAGACACTGAAGCTGCCTCCAACACACTCTCAGACAGTGCATTCCAGATCCTAAACACACACTGAACCTGCCTGCACCACACTCTCATACAGTGCATTCCAGATCCTAAACACTCACTGAACCTGCCTCCACCACACACTCAGACAGTGCATTCCAGATCCTAAACACTCACTGAACCTGCCTCCACCGCACTCTCAGACAGTGCACTTCAATCCTAAACACGCACTGAACCTGCCTCCACCGCACTCTCAGGCAGTGCATTCCAGATCCTAAACACGCACTGAACCTGCCTCCACCACACTCTCAGACAGTGCATTCCAGATCCTAAACAATCACTGAACCTCCCTCCACCACACTCTCAGACAGTGCATTCCAGATCCTAAATACTCACTGAACCTGCCTTCACTGCACTCTCAGACAGTGCATTCCAGATCCTAAACAATCACTGAACCTGCCTCCACCACAGTCTCAGACACTGCATTCCAGATCCTAAACACTCACTGAACCTGCCTCCACCACACTCTCAGACAGTGCATTCCAGATCCTAAACACTCACTGAACCTGCCTCCACCACAATCTCAGACAGTGCATTCCAGATCCTAAACATTCAATGAACCTGCCACCACCACACTCTCCGACAGTGCATTCCAGACCCTAAACACTCACTGAAGCTGCCTCCAACACACTCTCAGACAGTGCATTCCAGATCATAAACACACACTGAACTTGCCTCCACCACACTCTCAGACAGTGTTTTCCAGATCCTAAACACTCACTGAACCTGCCTCCACCACACTCTCAGACAGTGTTTTCCAGATCCTAAACACTCACTGAACTTGCCTCCACCACAATCTCAGGCAGTGCATTCCACATCCTAAACATTCAATGAACCTGCCTGCAACACACTCTCAGACAGGGCATTCCAGATCCTAAACACACACTGAACTTGCCTCCACCACACTCTCAGAGAGTGTATTCCAGAACCTAAACATTCACTGAACCTGCCTCCACCACACTCTCAGACACTGCATTCCAGATCCTAAACACTCACTGAACCTGCCTCCACCACACTCTCAGACAGTGCATTCCAGATCCTAAATACTCACTGAACCTGCCTCCAATGCACTCTCAGACAGTGCATTCCAGATCCTAAACACTCACTGAACCTGCCTCCACCACACTCTCAGACAGTGCATTCCAGATACTAAACACTCACTGAACCTGCCTCCACCACACTCTCAGACAGTGCATTCCAGATCCTAAACATTCAATGAACCTGCCTCCACCACACTCTCAGACAGTGCATTCCAGATCCTAAACACTCACTGAAGCTGCCTCCAACACACTCTCAGACAGTGCATTCCAGATGCTAAACACTCACTGAACCTGCCACCACCACACTCTCAGACAGTGCATTCCAGATCCTAAACACACACTGAACCTGCATCCACCACACTCTCCGGCAGTGCATTCCAGATCCTAAACACTCACTGAACCTGCCTCCACCACACTCTCAGGCAGTGCATTCCAGATCCTAAACACTCACTGAAACTGCCTCCACCACACACTCAGGCAGTGCATTCCAGATCCTCAACACACACTGAACCTGCCTCCACCACAATCTCAGACAGTGCATTCCAGATGCTGAACACACATTGAACCTGCCTCCACCACACACTCAGGCACTGCATTCCAGATCCTCAACACACACTGAACCTGCCTCCACCACACTCTCAGGCAGTGCATTCCAGATCCTAAACACTCACTGAACCTGCCTCCACCACACACTCAGGCAGTGCATTCCAGATCCTCAACACACACTGAACCTGCCTCCACCACATACTCAGGCAGTGCATTCCAGATCCTCAACACACACTGAACCTGCCTCCACCACACTCTCAGGCAGTGCATTCCAGATCCTAAACAGACACTGAAGCTGCCTCCAACACACTCTCAGACAGTGCATTCCAGATCCTAAACACACACTGAACCTGCCTGCACCACACTCTCATACAGTGCATTCCAGATCCTAAACACTCACTGAACCAGCCTCCACCACACACTCAGACAGTGCATTCCAGATCCTAAACACTCACTGAACCTGCCTCCACCGCACTCTCAGACATTGCACTTCAATCCTAAACACGCACTGAACCTGCCTCCACAACACACTCAGACAGTGCATTCCAGATCCTAAACACTCACTGAACCTGCCTCCACCACACTCTCAAACACTGCATTCCCGATCCGAAACACTCTCTGAACCTGCCTCCACCTCACTCTCAGACAGTGCATTCCAGATCCTAAATACTCACTGAACCTGCCTTCACTGCACTCTCAGACAGTGCATTCCAGATCCTAAACAATCACTGAACCTGCCTCCACCACACTCTCAGACACTGCATTCCAGATCCTGAACACTCACTGAACCTGCCTCCACCACACTCTCAGACAGTGCATTCCAGATCCTAAATACTCACTGAACCTGCCTCCACCACACTCTCAGACAGTGCATTCCAGATCCTAAACACTCACTGAACCTGCCTCCACCTCACTCTCAGACAGGGCATTCCACATCCTAAACACTCACTGAACCTGCCTCCACCACACTCCCAGACAGCGCATTCCAGATACTAAACACTCACTGAACCTGCCTCCACCACAATCTCAGACAGTGCATTCCAGATCCTAAACATTCAATGAACCTGCCTCCAACACACTCTCAGACACTGCATTCCAGATCCTAAACATTCAATGAACCTGCCTCCAACACACTCTCAGACAAGGCATTCCAGATCCTAAACACACACTGAACTTGCCTCCACCACACTCTCAGAGAGTGTATTCCAGAACCTAAACATTCAATGAACCTGCCTCCAACACACTCTCAGACACTGCATTCCAGATCCTAAACATTCAATGAACCTGCCTCCAACACACTCTCAGACAAGGCATTCCAGATCCTAAACACACACTGAACTTGCCTCCACCACACTCTCAGAGAGTGTATTCCAAAACCTAAACATTCACTGAACCTGCCTCCACCACACTCTCAGACACTGCATTCCAGATCCTAAACACTCACTGAACCTGCCTCCACCACACTCTCAGACAGTGCATTCCAGATCCTAAATACTCACTGAACCTGCCTCCACTGCACTCTCAGACAGTGCATTCCAGATCCTAAACACTCACTGAACCTGCCTCCACCACACTCTCAGACAGTGCATTCCAGATCCTAAATACTCACTGAACCTGCCTCCACCACACTCTCAGACAGTGCATTCCAGATCCTAAACACTCACTGAAGCTGCCTCCAACACACTCTCAGACAGTGCATTCCAGATGCTAAACACTCACTGAACCTGCCACCACCACACTCTCAGACAGTGCATTCCAGATCCTAAACATTCAATGAACCTGCATCCACCACACTCTCAGGCAGTGCATTCCAGATCCTAAACACTCACTGAACCTGCCTCCACCACACACTCAGGCAGTGCATTCCAGATCCTCAACAAACACTGAACCTGCCTCCACCACAATCTCAGACAGTGCATTCCAGATGCTGAACACACATTGAACCTGCCTCCACCACACACTCAGGCAGTGCATTCCAGATCCTCAACACACACTGAACCTGCCTCCACCACACTCTCAGGCAGTGCATTCCAGATCCTAAACACTCACTGAACCTGCCTCCACCACACACTCAGGCAGTGCATTCCAGATCCTCAACACACACTGAACCTGCCTCCACCACACACTCAGGCAGTGCATTCCAGATCCTCAACACACACTGAACCTGCCTCCACCACACTCTCAGGCAGTGCATTCCAGATCCTAAACAGACACTGAAGCTGCCTCCAACACACTCTCAGACAGTGCATTCCAGATCCTAAACACACACTGAACCTGCCTGCACCACACTCTCATACAGTGCATTCCAGATCCTAAACACTCACTGAACCTGCCTCCACCACACACTCAGACAGTGCATTCCAGATCCTAAACACTCACTGAACCTGCCTCCACCGCACTCTCAGACAGTGCACTTCAATCCTAAACACGCACTGAACCTGCCTCCACCACACACTCAGACAGTGCATTCCAGATCCTAAACACTCACTGAACCTGCCTCCACCACACTCTCAAACACTGCATTCCCGATCCGAAACACTCTCTGAACCTGCCTCCACCGCACTCTCAGACAGTGCATTTCAATCCTAAACACGCACTGAACCTGCCTCCACCACACTCTCAGGCAGTGCATTCCAGATCCTAAACACTCACTGAACCTGCCTCCACCACACACTCAGACAGTGCATACCAGATCCTAAACATTCAATGAACCTGCCTCCACCACACTCTCAGACAGTGCATTCCAGACCCTAAACACTCACTGAAGCTGCCTCCAACACACTCTCAGGCAGTGCATTCCAGATCATAAACACACACTGAACTTGCCGCCACCGCACTCTCAGACAGTGCATTCCAGATCCTAAACACTCACTGAAACTGCCTCCATCACAATCTCAGGCAGTGCATTCCAGATCCTAAACAGACAGTGAAGCTGCCTCCAACACACTCTCAGACAGTGCATTCCAGATCCTAAACACTCACTGAACCTGCCTCCACCACAATCTCAGGCAGTGCATTCCAGATCCTAAACAGACAGTGAAGCTGCCTCCAACACACTCTCAGACAGTGCATTCCAGATCCTAAACACTCACTGAACCTGCCTCCATCACACTCTCAGACAGTACATTCCAGATCCTAAGCAATCACTGAACCTGCCTCCACCACACTCTCAGACAGTGCATTCCAGATCCTAAACACTCACTGAACCTGCCTCCACCGCACTCTCAGACAGTGCATTTCAATCCTAAACACGCACTGAACCTGCCACCACCACACACTCAGACAGTGCATTCCAGCTCCGAAACACTCACTGAACTTGCCTCCACCACACTCTCAGAGAGTGCATTCCAGAACCTAAACACTCACTGAACCTGCCTAACAAAACACTCTCAGATTCTGCATTCCAGATCCTAAACACTCACTGAACCTGCCTGCACCACAATCTCAGACAGTGCATTCCAGATCCTAAACATTCAATGAACCTGCCTCCAACACACTCTCAGACAGGGCATTCCAGATCCCAAACACACACTGAACTTGCCTCCACCACACTCTCAGAGAGTGTATTCCAGAACCTAAACATTCACTGAACCTGCCTCCACCACACTCTCAGACACTGCATTCCAGATCCTAAACACTCACTGAACCTGCCTCCACCACACTCTCAGACACTGCATTCCAGATCCTAAATACTCACTGAACCTGCCTCCACTGCACTCTCAGACAGTGCATTCCAGATCCTAAACACTCCCTGAACCTGCCTCCACCACACTCTCAGACAGTGCATTCCAGATACTAAACACTCACTCAACCTGCCTCCACCTCACTCTCAGACAGGGCATTCCAGATCCTAAACACTCACTGAACCTGCCTCCACCACACTCTCAGACAGTGCATTCCAGATCCTAAACATTCAATGAACCTGCCTCCCCAACACTCTCAGACAGTGCATTCCACATCCTAAACACTCACTGAACCTGCCTCCACCACACTCTCAGACAGTGCATTCCAGATCCTAAACACTCACTGACCCTGCCTCCACCACACTCTCAGGCAGTGCATTCCAGATCCTAAACACTCACTGAACCTGCCTCCACCGCACTCTCAGGCAGTGCATTCCAGATCCTAAACACGCACTGAACCTGCCTCCACCACACTGTCAGACAGTGCATTCCAGATCCTAAACAATCACTGAACCTGCCTCCACCACACTCTCAGACAGTGCATTCCAGATCCTAAATACTCACTGAACCTGCCTTCACTGCACTCTCAGACAGTGCATTCCAGATCCTAAACAATCACTGAACCTGCCTCCACCACACTCTCAGACACTGCATTCCAGATCCTAAACACTCACTGAACCTGCCTCCACCACACTCTCAGACAGTGCATTCCAGATCCTAAACACTCACTGAACCTGCCTCCACCACAATCTCAGACAGTGCATTCCAGATCCTAAACATTCAATGAACCTGCCACCACCACACTCTCCGACAGTGCATTCCAGACCCTAAACACTCACTGAAGCTGCCTCCAACACACTCTCAGACAGTGCATTCCAGATCATAAACACACACTGAACTTGCCTCCACCACACTCTCAGACAGTGTTTTCCAGATCCTAAACACTCACTGAACCTGCCTCCACCACACTCTCAGACAGTGTTTTCCAGATCCTAAACACTCACTGAACTTGCCTCCACCACAATCTCAGACACTGCATTCCAGATCCTAAACACTCACTGAACCTGCCTCCACCACACTCTCAGACAGTGCATTCCAGATCCTAAATACTCACTGAACCTGCCTCCACTGCACTCTCAGACAGTGCATTCCAGATCCTAAACACTCACTGAACCTGCCTCCACCACACTCTCAGACAGTGCATTCCAGATCCTAAATACTCACTGAACCTGCCTCCACCACACTCTCAGACAGTGCATTCCAGATCCTAAACACTCACTGAAGCTGCCTCCAACACACTCTCAGACAGTGCATTCCAGATGCTAAACACTCACTGAACCTGCCACCACCACACTCTCAGACAGTGCATTCCAGATCCTAAACATTCAATGAACCTGCATCCACCACACTCTCAGGCAGTGCATTCCAGATCCTAAACACTCACTGAACCTGCCTCCACCACACACTCAGGCAGTGCATTCCAGATCCTCAACAAACACTGAACCTGCCTCCACCACAATCTCAGACAGTGCATTCCAGATGCTGAACACACATTGAACCTGCCTCCACCACACACTCAGGCAGTGCATTCCAGATCCTCAACACACACTGAACCTGCCTCCACCACACTCTCAGGCAGTGCATTCCAGATCCTAAACACTCACTGAACCTGCCTCCACCACACACTCAGGCAGTGCATTCCAGATCCTCAACACACACTGAACCTGCCTCCACCACACACTCAGGCAGTGCATTCCAGATCCTCAACACACACTGAACCTGCCTCCACCACACTCTCAGGCAGTGCATTCCAGATCCTAAACAGACACTGAAGCTGCCTCCAACACACTCTCAGACAGTGCATTCCAGATCCTAAACACACACTGAACCTGCCTGCACCACACTCTCATACAGTGCATTCCAGATCCTAAACACTCACTGAACCTGCCTCCACCACACACTCAGACAGTGCATTCCAGATCCTAAACACTCACTGAACCTGCCTCCACCGCACTCTCAGACAGTGCACTTCAATCCTAAACACGCACTGAACCTGCCTCCACCACACACTCAGACAGTGCATTCCAGATCCTAAACACTCACTGAACCTGCCTCCACCACACTCTCAAACACTGCATTCCCGATCCGAAACACTCTCTGAACCTGCCTCCACCGCACTCTCAGACAGTGCATTTCAATCCTAAACACGCACTGAACCTGCCTCCACCACACTCTCAGGCAGTGCATTCCAGATCCTAAACACTCACTGAACCTGCCTCCACCACACACTCAGACAGTGCATACCAGATCCTAAACATTCAATGAACCTGCCTCCACCACACTCTCAGACAGTGCATTCCAGACCCTAAACACTCACTGAAGCTGCCTCCAACACACTCTCAGGCAGTGCATTCCAGATCATAAACACACACTGAACTTGCCTCCACCGCACTCTCAGACAGTGCATTCCAGATCCTAAACACTCACTGAAACTGCCTCCATCACAATCTCAGGCAGTGCATTCCAGATCCTAAACAGAAAGTGAAGCTGCCTCCAACACACTCTCAGACAGTGCATTCCAGATCCTAAACACTCACTGAAACTGCCTCCACCACACTCTCAGACAGTGCATTCCAGATCCTAAACACTCACTGAACCTGCCTCCACCACAATCTCAGGCAGTGCATTCCAGATCCTAAACAGACAGTGAAGCTGCCTCCAACACACTCTCAGACAGTGCATTCCAGATCCTAAACACTCACTGAACCTGCCTCCATCACACTCTCAGACAGTACATTCCAGATCCTAAGCAATCACTGAACCTGCCTCCACCACACTCTCAGACAGTGCATTCCAGATCCTAAACACTCACTGAACCTGCCTCCACCGCACTCTCAGACAGTGCATTTCAATCCTAAACACGCACTGAACCTGCCACCACCACACACTCAGACAGTGCATTCCAGCTCCGAAACACTCACTGAACTTGCCTCCACCACACTCTCAGAGAGTGCATTCCAGAACCTAAACACTCACTGAACCTGCCTAACAAAACACTCTCAGATTCTGCATTCCAGATCCTAAACACTCACTGAACCTGCCTCCACCACAATCTCAGACAGTGCATTCCAGATCCTAAACATTCAATGAACCTGCCTCCAACACACTCTCAGACAGGGCATTCCAGATCCCAAACACACACTGAACTTGCCTCCACCACACTCTCAGAGAGTGTATTCCAGAACCTAAACATTCACTGAACCTGCCTCCACCACACTCTCAGACACTGCATTCCAGATCCTAAACACTCACTGAACCTGCCTCCACCACACTCTCAGACACTGCATTCCAGATCCTAAATACTCACTGAACCTGCCTCCACTGCACTCTCAGACAGTGCATTCCAGATCCTAAACACTCACTGAACCTGCCTCCACCACACTCTCAGACAGTGCATTCCAGATACTAAACACTCACTCAACCTGCCTCCACCTCACTCTCAGACAGGGCATTCCAGATCCTAAACACTCACTGAACCTGCCTCCACCACACTCTCAGACAGTGCATTCCAGATCCTAAACATTCAATGAACCTGCCTGCCCAACACTCTCAGACAGTGCATTCCACATCCTAAACACTCACTGAACCTGCCTCCACCACACTCTCAGACAGTGCATTCCAGATCCTAAACACTCACTGACCCTGCCTCCACCACACTCTCAGGCAGTGCATTCCAGATCCTAAACACTCACTGAACCTGCCTCCACCGCACTCTCAGGCAGTGCATTCCAGATCCTAAACACGCACTGAACCTGCCTCCACCACACTCTCAGACAGTGCATTCCAGATCCTAAACAATCACTGAACCTGCCTCCACCACACTCTCAGACAGTGCATTCCAGATCCTAAATACTCACTGAACCTGCCTTCACTGCACTCTCAGACAGTGCATTCCAGATCCTAAACAATCACTGAACCTGCCTCCACCACACTCTCAGACACTGCATTCCAGATCCTAAACACTCACTGAACCTGCCTCCACCACACACTCAGACAGTGCATTCCAGATCCTAAACACTCACTGAACCTGCCTCCACCACAATCTCAGACAGTGCATTCCAGATCCTAAACATTCAATGAACCTGCCACCACCACACTCTGAGACAGTGCATTCCAGACCCTAAACACTCACTGAAGCTGCCTCCAACACACTCTCAGACAGTGCATTCCAGATCATAAACACACACTGAACTTGCCTCCACCACACTCTCAGACAGTGTTTTCCAGATCCTAAACACTCACTGAACCTGCCTCCACCACACTCTCAGACAGTGTTTTCCAGATCCTAAACACTCACTGAACTTGCCTCCACCACAATCTCAGGCAGTGCATTCCACATCCTAAACATTCAATGAACCTGCCTGCAACACACTCTCAGACAGGGCATTCCAGATCCTAAACACACACTGAACTTGCCTCCACCACACTCTCAGAGAGTGTATTCCAGAACCTAAACATTCACTGAACCTGCCTCCACCACACTCTCAGACACTGCATTCCAGATCCTAAACACTCACTGAACCTGCCTCCACCACACTCTCAGACAGTGCATTCCAGATCCTAAATACTCACTGAACCTGCCTCCACTGCACTCTCAGACAGTGCATTCCAGATCCTAAACACTCACTGAACCTGCCTCCACCACACTCTCAGACAGTGCATTCCAGATACTAAACACTCACTGAACCTGCCTCCACCACACTCTCAGACAGTGCATTCCAGATCCTAAACATTCAATGAACCTGCCTCCACCACACTCTCAGACAGTGCATTCCAGATCCTAAACACTCACTGAAGCTGCCTCCAACACACTCTCAGACAGTGCATTCCAGATGCTAAACACTCACTGAACCTGCCACCACCACACTCTCAGACAGTGCATTCCAGATCCTAAACACACACTGAACCTGCATCCACCACACTCTCAGGCAGTGCATTCCAGATCCTAAACACTCACTGAACCTGCCTCCACCACACTCTCAGGCAGTGCATTCCAGATCCTAAACACTCACTGAAACTGCCTCCACCACACACTCAGGCAGTGCATTCCAGATCCTCAACACACACTGAACCTGCCTCCACCACAATCTCAGACAGTGCATTCCAGATGCTGAACACACATTGAACCTGCCTCCACCACACACTCAGGCAGTGCATTCCAGATCCTCAACACACACTGAACCTGCCTCCACCACACTCTCAGGCAGTGCATTCCAGATCCTAAACACTCACTGAACCTGCCTCCACCACACACTCAGGCAGTGCATTCCAGATCCTCAACACACACTGAACCTGCCTCCACCACACACTCAGGCAGTGCATTCCAGATCCTCAACACACACTGAACCTGCCTCCACCACACTCTCAGGCAGTGCATTCCAGATCCTAAACAGACACTGAAGCTGCCTCCAACACACTCTCAGACAGTGCATTCCAGATCCTAAACACACACTGAACCTGCCTTCACCACACTCTCATACAGTGCATTCCAGATCCTAAACACTCACTGAACCTGCCTCCACCACACACTCAGACAGTGCATTCCAGATCCTAAACACTCACTGAACCTGCCTCCACCGCACTCTCAGACAGTGCACTTCAATCCTAAACACGCACTGAACCTGCCTCCACAACACACTCAGACAGTGCATTCCAGATCCTAAACACTCACTGAACCTGCCTCCACCACACTCTCAAACACTGCATTCCCGATCCGAAACACTCTCTGAACCTGCCTCCACCGCACTCTCAGACAGTGCATTCCAGATCCTAAATACTCACTGAACCTGCCTTCACTGCACTCTCAGACAGTGCATTCCAGATCCTAAACAATCACTGAACCTGCCTCCACCACACTCTCAGACACTGCATTCCAGATCCTGAACACTCACTGAACCTGCCTCCACCACACTCTCAGACAGTGCATTCCAGATCCTAAATACTCACTGAACCTGCCTCCACCACACTCTCAGACAGTGCATTCCAGATCCTAAACACTCACTGAACCTGCCTCCACCTCACTCTCAGACAGGGCATTCCACATCCTAAACACTCACTCAACCTGCCTCCACCACACTCCCAGACAGCGCATTCCAGATACTAAACACTCACTGAACCTGCCTCCACCACAATCTCAGACAGTGCATTCCAGATCCTAAACATTCAATGAACCTGCCACCACCACACTCTCCGACAGTGCATTCCAGACCCTAAACACTCACTGAAGCTGCCTCCAACACACTCTCAGACAGTGCATTCCAGATCATAAACACACACTGAACTTGCCTCCACCACACTCTCAGACAGTGTTTTCCAGATCCTAAACACTCACTGAACCTGCCTCCACCACACTCTCAGACAGTGTTTTCCAGATCCTAAACACTCACTGAACTTGCCTCCACCACAATCTCAGACACTGCATTCCAGATCCTAAACACTCACTGAACCTGCCTCCACCACACTCTCAGACAGTGCATTCCAGATCCTAAATACTCACTGAACCTGCCTCCACTGCACTCTCAGACAGTGCATTCCAGATCCTAAACACTCACTGAACCTGCCTCCACCACACTCTCAGACAGTGCATTCCAGATCCTAAATACTCACTGAACCTGCCTCCACCACACTCTCAGACAGTGCATTCCAGATCCTAAACACTCACTGAAGCTGCCTCCAACACACTCTCAGACAGTGCATTCCAGATGCTAAACACTCACTGAACCTGCCACCACCACACTCTCAGACAGTGCATTCCAGATCCTAAACATTCAATGAACCTGCATCCACCACACTCTCAGGCAGTGCATTCCAGATCCTAAACACTCACTGAACCTGCCTCCACCACACACTCAGGCAGTGCATTCCAGATCCTCAACAAACACTGAACCTGCCTCCACCACAATCTCAGACAGTGCATTCCAGATGCTGAACACACATTGAACCTGCCTCCACCACACACTCAGGCAGTGCATTCCAGATCCTCAACACACACTGAACCTGCCTCCACCACACTCTCAGGCAGTGCATTCCAGATCCTAAACACTCACTGAACCTGCCTCCACCACACACTCAGGCAGTGCATTCCAGATCCTCAACACACACTGAACCTGCCTCCACCACACACTCAGGCAGTGCATTCCAGATCCTCAACACACACTGAACCTGCCTCCACCACACTCTCAGGCAGTGCATTCCAGATCCTAAACAGACACTGAAGCTGCCTCCAACACACTCTCAGACAGTGCATTCCAGATCCTAAACACACACTGAACCTGCCTGCACCACACTCTCATACAGTGCATTCCAGATCCTAAACACTCACTGAACCTGCCTCCACCACACACTCAGACAGTGCATTCCAGATCCTAAACACTCACTGAACCTGCCTCCACCGCACTCTCAGACAGTGCACTTCAATCCTAAACACGCACTGAACCTGCCTCCACCACACACTCAGACAGTGCATTCCAGATCCTAAACACTCACTGAACCTGCCTCCACCACACTCTCAAACACTGCATTCCCGATCCGAAACACTCTCTGAACCTGCCTCCACCGCACTCTCAGACAGTGCATTTCAATCCTAAACACGCACTGAACCTGCCTCCACCACACTCTCAGGCAGTGCATTCCAGATCCTAAACACTCACTGAACCTGCCTCCACCACACACTCAGACAGTGCATACCAGATCCTAAACATTCAATGAACCTGCCTCCACCACACTCTCAGACAGTGCATTCCAGACCCTAAACACTCACTGAAGCTGCCTCCAACACACTCTCAGGCAGTGCATTCCAGATCATAAACACACACTGAACTTGCCTCCACCGCACTCTCAGACAGTGCATTCCAGATCCTAAACACTCACTGAAACTGCCTCCATCACAATCTCAGGCAGTGCATTCCAGATCCTAAACAGAAAGTGAAGCTGCCTCCAACACACTCTCAGACAGTGCATTCCAGATCCTAAACACTCACTGAAACTGCCTCCACCACACTCTCAGACAGTGCATTCCAGATCCTAAACACTCACTGAACCTGCCTCCACCACAATCTCAGGCAGTGCATTCCAGATCCTAAACAGACAGTGAAGCTGCCTCCAACACACTCTCAGACAGTGCATTCCAGATCCTAAACACTCACTGAACCTGCCTCCATCACACTCTCAGACAGTACATTCCAGATCCTAAGCAATCACTGAACCTGCCTCCACCACACTCTCAGACAGTGCATTCCAGATCCTAAACACTCACTGAACCTGCCTCCACCGCACTCTCAGACAGTGCATTTCAATCCTAAACACGCACTGAACCTGCCACCACCACACACTCAGACAGTGCATTCCAGCTCCGAAACACTCACTGAACTTGCCTCCACCACACTCTCAGAGAGTGCATTCCAGAACCTAAACACTCACTGAACCTGCCTAACAAAACACTCTCAGATTCTGCATTCCAGATCCTAAACACTCACTGAACCTGCCTCCACCACAATCTCAGACAGTGCATTCCAGATCCTAAACATTCAATGAACCTGCCTCCAACACACTCTCAGACAGGGCATTCCAGATCCCAAACACACACTGAACTTGCCTCCACCACACTCTCAGAGAGTGTATTCCAGAACCTAAACATTCACTGAACCTGCCTCCACCACACTCTCAGACACTGCATTCCAGATCCTAAACACTCACTGAACCTGCCTCCACCACACTCTCAGACACTGCATTCCAGATCCTAAATACTCACTGAACCTGCCTCCACTGCACTCTCAGACAGTGCATTCCAGATCCTAAACACTCACTGAACCTGCCTCCACCACACTCTCAGACAGTGCATTCCAGATACTAAACACTCACTCAACCTGCCTCCACCTCACTCTCAGACAGGGCATTCCAGATCCTAAACACTCACTGAACCTGCCTCCACCACACTCTCAGACAGTGCATTCCAGATCCTAAACATTCAATGAACCTGCCTGCCCAACACTCTCAGACAGTGCATTCCACATCCTAAACACTCACTGAACCTGCCTCCACCACACTCTCAGACAGTGCATTCCAGATCCTAAACACTCACTGACCCTGCCTCCACCACACTCTCAGGCAGTGCATTCCAGATCCTAAACACTCACTGAACCTGCCTCCACCGCACTCTCAGGCAGTGCATTCCAGATCCTAAACACGCACTGAACCTGCCTCCACCACACTCTCAGACAGTGCATTCCAGATCCTAAACAATCACTGAACCTGCCTCCACCACACTCTCAGACAGTGCATTCCAGATCCTAAATACTCACTGAACCTGCCTTCACTGCACTCTCAGACAGTGCATTCCAGATCCTAAACAATCACTGAACCAGCCTCCACCACACTCTCAGACACTGCATTCCAGATCCTAAACACTCACTGAACCTGCCTCCACCACACACTCAGACAGTGCATTCCAGATCCTAAACACTCACTGAACCTGCCTCCACCACAATCTCAGACAGTGCATTCCAGATCCTAAACATTCAATGAACCTGCCACCACCACACTCTGAGACAGTGCATTCCAGACCCTAAACACTCACTGAAGCTGCCTCCAACACACTCTCAGACAGTGCATTCCAGATCATAAACACACACTGAACTTGCCTCCACCACACTCTCAGACAGTGTTTTCCAGATCCTAAACACTCACTGAACCTGCCTCCACCACACTCTCAGACAGTGTTTTCCAGATCCTAAACACTCACTGAACTTGCCTCCACCACAATCTCAGGCAGTGCATTCCACATCCTAAACATTCAATGAACCTGCCTGCAACACACTCTCAGACAGGGCATTCCAGATCCTAAACACACACTGAACTTGCCTCCACCACACTCTCAGAGAGTGTATTCCAGAACCTAAACATTCACTGAACCTGCCTCCACCACACTCTCAGACACTGCATTCCAGATCCTAAACACTCACTGAACCTGCCTCCACCACACTCTCAGACAGTGCATTCCAGATCCTAAATACTCACTGAACCTGCCTCCACTGCACTCTCAGACAGTGCATTCCAGATCCTAAACACTCACTGAACCTGCCTCCACCACACTCTCAGACAGTGCATTCCAGATACTAAACACTCACTGAACCTGCCTCCACCACACTCTCAGACAGTGCATTCCAGATCCTAAACATTCAATGAACCTGCCTCCACCACACTCTCAGACAGTGCATTCCAGATCCTAAACACTCACTGAAGCTGCCTCCAACACACTCTCAGACAGTGCATTCCAGATGCTAAACACTCACTGAACCTGCCACCACCACACTCTCAGACAGTGCATTCCAGATCCTAAACACACACTGAACCTGCATCCACCACACTCTCAGGCAGTGCATTCCAGATCCTAAACACTCACTGAACCTGCCTCCACCACACTCTCAGGCAGTGCATTCCAGATCCTAAACACTCACTGAAACTGCCTCCACCACACACTCAGGCAGTGCATTCCAGATCCTCAACACACACTGAACCTGCCTCCACCACAATCTCAGACAGTGCATTCCAGATGCTGAACACACATTGAACCTGCCTCCACCACACACTCAGGCAGTGCATTCCAGATCCTCAACACACACTGAACCTGCCTCCACCACACTCTCAGGCAGTGCATTCCAGATCCTAAACACTCACTGAACCTGCCTCCACCACACACTCAGGCAGTGCATTCCAGATCCTCAACACACACTGAACCTGCCTCCACCACACACTCAGGCAGTGCATTCCAGATCCTCAACACACACTGAACCTGCCTCCACCACACTCTCAGGCAGTGCATTCCAGATCCTAAACAGACACTGAAGCTGCCTCCAACACACTCTCAGACAGTGCATTCCAGATCCTAAACACACACTGAACCTGCCTTCACCACACTCTCATACAGTGCATTCCAGATCCTAAACACTCACTGAACCTGCCTCCACCACACACTCAGACAGTGCATTCCAGATCCTAAACACTCACTGAACCTGCCTCCACCGCACTCTCAGACAGTGCACTTCAATCCTAAACACGCACTGAACCTGCCTCCACAACACACTCAGACAGTGCATTCCAGATCCTAAACACTCACTGAACCTGCCTCCACCACACTCTCAAACACTGCATTCCCGATCCGAAACACTCTCTGAACCTGCCTCCACCGCACTCTCAGACAGTGCATTCCAGATCCTAAATACTCACTGAACCTGCCTTCACTGCACTCTCAGACAGTGCATTCCAGATCCTAAACAATCACTGAACCTGCCTCCACCACACTCTCAGACACTGCATTCCAGATCCTGAACACTCACTGAACCTGCCTCCACCACACTCTCAGACAGTGCATTCCAGATCCTAAATACTCACTGAACCTGCCTCCACCACACTCTCAGACAGTGCATTCCAGATCCTAAACACTCACTGAACCTGCCTCCACCTCACTCTCAGACAGGGCATTCCACATCCTAAACACTCACTCAACCTGCCTCCACCACACTCCCAGACAGCGCATTCCAGATACTAAACACTCACTGAACCTGCCTCCACCACAATCTCAGACAGTGCATTCCAGATCCTAAACATTCAATGAACCTGCCTCCAACACACTCTCAGACACTGCATTCCAGATCCTAAACATTCAATGAACCTGCCTCCAACACACTCTCAGACAAGGCATTCCAGATCCTAAACACACACTGAACTTGCCTCCACCACACTCTCAGAGAGTGTATTCCAGAACCTAAACATACAATGAACCTGCCTCCAACACACTCTCAGACACTGCATTCCAGATCCTAAACATTCAATGAACCTGCCTCCAACACACTCTCAGACAAGGCATTCCAGATCCTAAACACACACTGAACTTGCCTCCACCACACTCTCAGAAAGTGTATTCCAGAACCTAAACATTCACTGAACCTGCCTCCACCACACTCTCAGACACTGCATTCCAGATCCTAAACACTCACTGAACCTGCCTCCACCACACTCTCAGACAGTGCATTCCAGATCCTAAATACTCACTGAACCTGCCTCCACTGCACTCTCAGACAGTGCATTCCAGATCCTAAACACTCACTGAACCTGCCTACACCACACTCTCAGACAGTGCATTCCAGATCCTAAATACTCACTGAACCTGCCTCCACCACACTCTCAGACAGTGCATTCCAGATCCTAAACACTCACTGAAGCTGCCTCCAACACACTCTCAGACAGTGCATTCCAGATGCTAAACACTCACTGAACCTGCCACCACCACACTCTCAGACAGTGCATTCCAGATCCTAAACATTCAATGAACCTGCATCCACCACACTCTCAGGCAGTGCATTCCAGATCCTAAACACTCACTGAACCTGCCTCCACCACACACTCAGGCAGTGCATTCCAGATCCTCAACACACACTGAACCTGCCTCCACCACACTCTCAGACAGTGCATTCCAGATGCTGAACACACATTGAACCTGCCTCCACCACACACTCAGGCAGTGCATTCCAGATCCTCAACACACACTGAACCTGCCTCCACCACACTCTCAGGCAGTGCATTCCAGATCCTAAACACTCACTGAACCTGCCTCCACCACACACTCAGGCAGTGCATTCCAGATCCTCAACACACACTGAACCTGCCTCCACCACACACTCAGGCAGTGCATTCCAGATCCTCAACACACACTGAACCTGCCTCCACCACACTCTCAGGCAGTGCATTCCAGATCCTAAACAGACACTGAAGCTGCCTCCAACACACTCTCAGACAGTGCATTCCAGATCCTAAACACACACTGAACCTGCCTGCACCACACTCTCATACAGTGCATTCCAGATCCTAAACACTCACTGAACCTGCCTCCACCACACACTCAGACAGTGCATTCCAGATCCTAAACACTCACTGAACCTGCCTCCACCGCACTCTCAGACAGTGCACTTCAATCCTAAACACGCACTGAACCTGCCTCCACCACACACTCAGACAGTGCATTCCAGATCCTAAACACTCACTGAACCTGCCTCCACCACACTCTCAAACACTGCATTCCCGATCCGAAACACTCTCTGAACCTGCCTCCACCGCACTCTCAGACAGTGCATTTCAATCCTAAACACGCACTGAACCTGCCTCCACCACACTCTCAGGCAGTGCATTCCAGATCCTAAACACTCACTGAACCTGCCTCCACCACACACTCAGACAGTGCATACCAGATCCTAAACATTCAATGAACCTGCCTCCACCACACTCTCAGACAGTGCATTCCAGACCCTAAACACTCACTGAAGCTGCCTCCAACACACTCTCAGACAGTGCATTCCAGATCCTAAACACTCACTGAAACTGCCTCCATCACAATCTCAGGCAGTGCATTCCAGATCCTAAACAGACAGTGAAGCTGCCTCCAACACACTCTCAGACAGTGCATTCCAGATCCTAAACACTCACTGAAACTGCCTCCACCACACTCTCAGACAGTGCATTCCAGATCCTAAACACTCACTGAACCTGCCTCCACCACAATCTCAGGCAGTGCATTCCAGATCCTAAACAGACAGTGAAGCTGCCTCCAACACACTCTCAGACAGTGCATTCCAGATCCTAAACACTCACTGAACCTGCCTCCATCACACTCTCAGACAGTACATTCCAGATCCTAAGCAATCACTGAACCTGCCTCCACCACACTCTCAGACAGTGCATTCCAGATCCTAAACACTCACTGAACCTGCCTCCACCGCACTCTCAGACAGTGCATTTCAATCCTAAACACGCACTGAACCTGCCACCACCACACACTCAGACAGTGCATTCCAGCTCCGAAACACTCACTGAACTTGCCTCCACCACACTCTCAGAGAGTGCATTCCAGAACCTAAACACTCACTGAACCTGCCTAACAAAACACTCTCAGACACTGCATTCCAGATGCTAAACAATCACTGAACCTGCCTCCACCACAATCTCAGACAGTGCATTCCAGATCCTAAACATTCAATGAACCTGCCTCCAACACACTCTCAGACAGGGCATTCCAGATCCCAAACACACACTGAACTTGCCTCCACCACACTCTCAGAGAGTGTATTCCAGAACCTAAACATTCACTGAACCTGCCTCCACCACACTCTCAGACACTGCATTCCAGATCCTAAACACTCACTGAACCTGCCTCCACCACACTCTCAGACAGTGCATTCCAGATCCTAAATACTCACTGAACCTGCCTCCACTGCACTCTCAGACAGTGCATTCCAGATCCTAAACACTCACTGAACCTGCCTCCACCACACTCTCAGACAGTGCATTCCAGATACTAAACACTCACTCAACCTGCCTCCACCTCACTCTCAGACAGGGCATTCCAGATCCTAAACACTCACTGAACCTGCCTCCACCACACTCTCAGACAGTGCATTCCAGATCCTAAACATTCAATGAACCTGCCTCCACCACACTCTCAGACAGTGCATTCCAGATCCTAAACACTCACTGAAGCTGCCTCCAACACACTCTCAGACAGTGCATTCCAGATGCTAAACACTCACTGAACCTGCCACCACCACACTCTCAGACAGTGCATTCCAGATCCTAAACACTCACTGAACCTGCATCCACCACACTCTCAGGCAGTGCATTCCAGATCCTAAACACTCACTGATCCTGCCTCCACCACACTCTCAGGCAGTGCATTCCAGATCCTAAACACTCACTGAACCTGCCTCCACCACACTATCAGGCAGTGCATTCCAGATCCTAAACACTCACTGATCCTGCCTCCACCACACTCTCAGGCAGTGCATTCCAGATCCTAAACACTCACTGAACCTGCCTCCAACACACTCTCAGGCAGTGCATTCCAGATCATAAAAACACACTGAACTTGCCTCCACCGCACTCTCAGACAGTGCATTCCAGATCCTAAACACTCACTGAACCTGCCTCCATCACAATCTCAGGCAGTGCATTCCAGATCCAAAACAGACAGTGAAGCTGCCTCCAACACACTCTCAGACAGTGCATTCCAGATCCTAAACACTCACTGAAACTGCCTCCACCACACTCTCAGACAGTGCATTCCAGATCCTAAACACTCACTGAACCTGCCTCCACCACAATCTCAGGCAGTGCATTCCAGATCCTAAACAGACAGTGAAGCTGCCTCCAACACACTCTCAGACAGTGCATTCCAGATCCTAAACACTCACTGAACCTGCCTCCATCACACTCTCAGACAGTACATTTCAGATCCTAAGCAATCACTGAACCTGCCTCCACCACACTCTCAGACAGTGCATTCCAGATCCTAAACACTCACTGAACCTGCCTCCACCGCACTCTCAGACAGTGCATTTCAATCCTAAACACTCACTGAACCTGCCACCACCACACACTCAGACAGTGCATTCCAGCTCCGAAACACTCACTGAACTTGCCTCCACCACACTCTCAGAGAGTGCATTCCAGAACCTAAACACTCACTGAACCTGCCTAACAAAACACTCTGAGACACTGCATTCCAGATCCTAAACACTCACTGAACCTGCCTCCACCACACTCTCAGACAGTGCATTCCTGATCCTAAACACTCACTGAACCTGCCTCCACCACACTCTCAGACAGTGCATTCCAGATCCTAAATACTCACTGAACCTGCCTCCACTGCACTCTCAGACAGTGCATTCCAGATCCTAAACACTCACTGAACCTGCCTCCACCACACTCTCAGACAGTGCATTCCAGATACTAAACACTCACTGAACCTGCCTCCACCTCACTCTCAGACAGTGCATTCCAGATCCTAAACACTCACTGAACCTGCCTCCATCACACTGTCAGACAGTGCATTCCAATCCTAAACACTCACTGAACATGCCTCCACCACAATCTCAGACAGTGCATTCCAGATCCTAAACATTCAATGAACCTGCCTCCACCACACTCTCAGACAGTGCATTCCAGATCCTCAACACACACTGAACCTGCCTCCACCACAATCTCAGACAGTGCATTCCAGATGCTGAACACACATTGAACCTGCCTCCACCACACACTCAGGCAGTGCATTCCAGATCCTCAACACACACTGAACCTGCCTCCACCACACTCTCAGGCAGTGCATTCCAGATCCTAAACACTCACTGAACCTGCCTCCACCACA
Source organism: Heterodontus francisci (assembly GCF_036365525.1). NCBI lineage: Eukaryota > Metazoa > Chordata > Chondrichthyes > Heterodontiformes > Heterodontidae > Heterodontus > Heterodontus francisci. The sequence goes on from NC_090377.1 coordinate 7,160,291, forward strand.
CACTCAGGCAGTGCATTCCAGATCCTCAACACACACTGAACCTGCCTCCACCACACACTCAGGCAGTGCATTCCAGATCCTCAACACACACTGAACCTGCCTCCACCACACTCTCAGGCAGTGCATTCCAGATCCTAAACAGACACTGAAGCTGCCTCCAACACACTCTCAGACAGTGCATTCCAGATCCTAAACACACACTGAACCTGCCTGCACCACACTCTCATACAGTGCATTCCAGATCCTAAACACTCACTGAACCTGCCTCCACCACACACTCAGACTGTGCATTCCAGATCCTAAACACTCACTGAACCTGCCTCCACCGCACTCTCAGACAGTGCACTTCAATCCTAAACACGCACTGAACCTGCCTCCACCACACACTCAGACAGTGCATTCCAGATCCTAAACACTCACTGAACCTGCCTCCACCACACTCTCAAACACTGCATTCCCGATCCGAAACACTCTCTGAACCTGCCTCCACCGCACTCTCAGACAGTGCATTCCAGATCCTAAATACTCACTGAACCTGCCTTCACTGCACTCTCAGACAGTGCATTCCAGATCCTAAACAATCACTGAACCTGCCTCCACCACACTCTCAGACACTGCATTCCAGATCCTAAACACTCACTGAACCTGCCTCCACCACAATCTCAGACAGTGCATTCCAGATCCTAAACATTCAATGAACCTGCCACCACCACACTCTCCGACAGTGCATTCCAGACCCTAAACACTCACTGAAGCTGCCTCCAACACACTCTCAGACAGTGCATTCCAGATCATAAACAAACACTGAACTTGCCTCCACCACACTCTCAGACAGTGTTTTCCAGATCCTAAACACTCACTGAACCTGCCTCCACCACACTCTCAGACAGTGTTTTCCAGATCCTAAACACTCACTGAACCTGCCTCCACCACACTCTCAGACAGTGCATTCCAGATCCTAAACACTCACTGAACCTGCCTCCACCACACACTCAGACAGTGCATTCCAGATCCTAAACACTCACTGAACCTGCCTCCACCGCACTCTCAGACAGTGCACTTCAATCCTAAACACGCACTGAACCTGCCTCCACCACACACTCAGACATTGCATTCCAGATCCTAAACACTCACTGAACCTGCCTCCACCACACTCTCAAACACTGCATTCCCGATCCGAAACACTCTCTGAACCTGCCTCCACCGCACTCTCAGACAGTGCATTTCAATCCTAAACACGCACTGAACCTGCCTCCACCACACTCTCAGGCAGTGCATTCCAGATCCTAAACACTCACTGAACCTGCCTCCACCACACACTCAGACAGTGCATTCCAGATCCTAAACATTCAATGAACCTGCCTCCACCACACTCTCAGACAGTGCATTCCAGACCCTAAACACTCACTGAAGCTGCCTCCAACACACTCTCAGGCAGTGCATTCCAGATCATAAACACACACTGAACTTGCCTCCACCGCACTCTCAGACAGTGCATTCCAGATCCTAAACACTCACTGAACCTGCCTCCATCACAATCTCAGGCAGTGCATTCCAGATCCAAAACAGACAGTGAAGCTGCCTCCAACACACTCTCAGACAGTGCATTCCAGATCCTAAACACTCACTGAAACTGCCTCCACCACACTCTCAGACAGTGCATTCCAGATCCTAAACACTCACTGAACCTGCCTCCACCACAATCTCAGGCAGTGCATTCCAGATCCTAAACAGACAGTGAAGCTGCCTCCAACACACTCTCAGACAGTGCATTCCAGATCCTAAACACTCACTGAACCTGCCTCCATCACACTCTCAGACAGTACATTCCAGATCCTAAGCAATCACTGAACCTGCCTCCACCACACTCTCAGACAGTGCATTCCAGATCCTAAACACTCACTGAACCTGCCTCCACCGCACTCTCAGACAGTGCATTTCAATCCTAAACACGCACTGAACCTGCCACCACCACACACTCAGACAGTGCATTCCAGCTCCGAAACACTCACTGAACTTGCCTCCACCACACTCTCAGAGAGTGCATTCCAGAACCTAAACACTCACTGAACCTGCCTAACAAAACACTCTGAGACACTGCATTCCAGATCCTAAACACTCACTGAACCTGCCTCCACCACACTCTCAGACAGTGCATTCCTGATCCTAAACACTCACTGAACCTGCCTCCACCACACTCTCAGACAGTGCATTCCAGATCCTAAACACTCACTGAACCTGCCTCCATCACACTGTCAGACAGTGCATTCCAATCCTAAACACTCACTGAACCTGCCTTCACCACAATCTCAGACAGTGCATTCCAGATCCTAAACATTCAATGAACCTGCCTCCACCACACTCTCAGACAGTGCATTCCAGACCCTAAACACTCACTGAAGCTGCCTCCAACACACTCTCAGGCAGTGCATTCCAGATCATAAACACACACTGAACTTGCCTCCACCGCACTCTCAGACAGTGCATTCCAGATCCTAAACACTCACTGAACCTGCCTCCACCACAATCTCAGGCAGTGCATTCCAGATCCTAAACAGACAGTGAAGCTGCCTCCAACACACTCTCAAACAGTGCATTCCAGATCCTAAACACTCACTGAACATGCCTCCCCCACACTCTCACACAGTGCATTCCACATCCTAAACACTCACTGAACCTGCCTCCACCACAATCTCAGACAGTGCATTCCAGATCCTAAACACTCACTGACCCTGCCTCCACCACACTCTCAGGCAGTGCATTCCAGATCCTAAACACTCACTGAACCTGCCTCCACCACACTCTCAGACAGTGCATTCCAGATCCTAACCACTCACTGAACCTGCCTCCACCACACTCTCAAACACTGCATTCCCGATCCGAAACACTCTCTGAACCTGCCTCCACCGCACTCTCAGACAGTGCATTCCAGATTCTAAACACTCACTGAACCTGCCACCACCACACTCTCAGACAGTGCATTCCAGATTCTAAACACTCACTGAACCTGCCACTACCACACTCTCAGACAGTGCATTCCAGATCCTAAATACTCACTGAACCTGCCTCCACCACACTCTCAGACTCTGCATTCCAGATTCTAAACACTCACTGAACCTGCCACCACCACACTCTCAGACAGTGCATTCCAGATCCTAAATACTCACTGAACCTGCCTCCACTGCACTCTCAGACAGTGCATTCCAGATCCTAAACACTCACTGAACCTGCCTCCACCACACTCTCAGACAGTGCATTCCAGATACTAAACACTCACTCAACCTGCCTCCACCTGACTCTCAGACAGGGCATTCCAGATCCTAAACACTCACTGAACCTGCCTCCACCACAATCTCAGACAGTGCATTCCAGATCCTAAACATTCAATGAACCTGCCTCCACCACACTCTCAGACAGTGCATTCCAGATCCTAAACACTCACTGAAGCTGCCTCCACCACACACTCAGGCAGTGCATTCCAGATCCTCAACACACACTGAACCTGCCTCCACCACACACTCAGGCAGTGCATTCCAGATCCTCAACACACACTGAACCTGCCTCCACCACACTCTCAGGCAGTGCATTCCAGATCCTAAACAGACACTGAAGCTGCCTCCAACACACTCTCAGACAGTGCATTCCAGATCCTAAACACACACTGAACCTGCCTGCACCACACTCTCATACAGTGCATTCCAGATCCTAAACACTCACTGAACCTGCCTCCACCACACACTCAGACAGTGCATTCCAGATCCTAAACACTCACTGAACCTGCCTCCACCGCACTCTCAGACAGTGCACTTCAATCCTAAACACGCAATGAACCTGCCTCCACGACACACTCAGACAGTGCATTCCAGATCCTAAACACTCACTGAACCTGCCTCCACCACACTCTCAAACACTGCATTCCCGATCCGAAACACTCTCTGAACCTGCCTCCACCGCACTCTCAAACAGTGCATTTCAATCCTAAACACGCACTGAACCTGCCTCCACCAAGCTCTCAGGCAGTGCATTCCAGATCCTAAACACTCACTGAACCTGCCTCCACCACACACTCAGACAGTGCATTCCAGATCCGAAACATTCAATGAACCTGCCTCCACCACACTCTCAGACAGTGCATTCCAGACCCTAAACACTCACTGAAGCTGCCTCCAACACACTCTCAGGCAGTGCATTCCAGATCATAAACACACACTGAACTTGCCTCCACCGCACTCTCAGACAGTGCATTCCAGATCCTAAACACTCACTGAACCTGCCTCCATCACAATCTCAGGCAGTGCATTCCAGATCCTAAACAGACAGTGAAGCTGCCTCCAACACACTCTCAGAAAGTGCATTCCAGATCCTAAACACTCACTGAAACTGCCTCCACCACACTCTCAGAAAGTGCATTCCAGATCCTAAACACTCACTGAACCTGCCTCCACCGCACTCTCAGAAAGTGCATTTCAATCCTAAACACGCACTGAACCTGCCACCACCACACACTCAGACAGTGCATTCCAGCTCCGAAACACTCACTGAACTTGCCTCCACCACACTCTCAGACAGTGCATTCCAGATCCTAAACATTCACTGAACCTGCCTCCACCGCACTCTCAGACAGTGCATTTCAATCCTAAACACGCACTGAACCTGCCACCACCACACACTCAGACAGTGCATACCAGCTCCGAAACACTCACTGAACTTGCCTCCACCACACACTCAGACAGTGCATTCCAGATCCTAAACACTCACTGAACCTGCCTCCACCGCACTCTCAGACAGTGCACTTCAATCCTAAACACGCAATGAACCTGCCTCCACGACACACTCAGACAGTGCATTCCAGATCCTAAACACTCACTGAACCTGCCTCCACCACACTCTCAAACACTGCATTCCCGATCCGAAACACTCTCTGAACCTGCCTCCACCGCACTCTCAGACAGTGCATTTCAATCCTAATCACGCACTGAACCTGCCTCCACCACACTCTCAGGCAGTGCATTCCAGATCCTAAACACTCACTGAACCTGCCTCCACCACACACTCAGACAGTGCATTCCAGATCCTAAACATTCAATGAACCTGCCTCCACCACACTCTCAGACAGTGCATTCCAGACCCTAAACACTCACTGAAGCTGCCTCCAACACACTCTCAGGCAGTGCATTCCAGATCATAAACACACACTGAACTTGCCTCCACCGCACTCTCAGACAGTGCATTCCAGATCCTAAACACTCACTGAACCTGCCTCCATCACAATCTCAGGCAGTGCATTCCAGATCCTAAACAGACAGTGAAGCTGCCTCCAACACACTCTCAGAAAGTGCATTCCAGATCCTAAACACTCACTGAAACTGCCTCCACCACACTCTCAGAAAGTGCATTCCAGATCCTAAACACTCACTGAACCTGCCTCCACCGCACTCTCAGAAAGTGCATTTCAATCCTAAACACGCACTGAACCTGCCACCACCACACACTCAGACAGTGCATTCCAGCTCCGAAACACTCACTGAACTTGCCTCCACCACACTCTCAGACAGTGCATTCCAGATCCTAAACATTCACTGAACCTGCCTCCACTGCACTCTCAGACAGTGCATTTCAATCCTAAACACGCACTGAACCTGCCACCACCACACACTCAGACAGTGCATACCAGCTCCGAAACACTCACTGAACTTGCCTCCACCACACTCTCAGACAGTGCATTCCAGAACCTAAACACTCACTGAACCTGCCTAACAAAACACTCTCAGACACTGCATTCCAGATCCTAAACACTCACTGAATCTGCCTCCACCACACTCTCAGACAGTGCATTCCAGATCCTAAACACTCACTGAACCTGCCTCCACCACACTCTCAGACAGTGCATTCCAGATCCTAAATACTCACTGAACCTGCCTCCACTGCACTCTCAGACAGTGCATTCCAGATCCTAAACACTCACTGAACCTGCCTCCACCACACTCTCAGACAGTGCATTCCAGATACTAAACACTCACTGAACCTGACTCCACCTCACTCTCAGACAGTGCATTCCAGATCCTAAACACTCACTGAACCTGCCTCCATCACACTGTCAGACAGTGCATTCCAGATCCTAAACACTCACTGAACCTGCCTCCACCACAATCTCAGACAGTGCATTCCAGATCCTAAACATTCAATGAACCTGCCTCCACCACACTCTCAGACAGTGCATTCCAGACCCTAAACACTCACTGAAGCTGCCTCCAACACACTCTCAAGCAGTGCATTCCAGATCATAAACACACACTGAACTTGCCTCCACCGCACTCTCAGACAGTGCATTCCAGATCCTAAACACTCACTGAACCTGCCTCCACCACAATCACAGGCAGTGCATTCCAGATCCTAAACAGACAGTGAAGCTGCCTCCAACACACTCTCAAACAGTGCATTCCAGATCCTAAACACTCACTGAACATGCCTCCCCCACACTCTCAGACAGTGCATTCCACATCCTAAACACTCACTGAACCTGCCTCCACCACACTCTCAGACAGTGCATTCCAGATCCTAAACACTCACTGACCCTGCCTCCACCACACTCTCAGGCAGTGCATTCCAGATCCTAAACACTCACTGAACCTGCCTCCACCACACTCTCAGACAGTGCATTCCAGATCGTAACCACTCACTGAACCTGCCTCCACCACACTCACAAACACTGCATTCCCGATCTGAAACACTCTCTGAACCTGCCTCCACCGCACTCTCAGACAGTGCATTTCAATCCTAAACACGCACTGAACCTGCCTCCACCACACTCTCAGACAGTGCATTCCAGCTCAGAAACACTCACTGAACTTGCCTCCACCACACTCTCAGAGAGTGTATTCCAGAACCTAAACATTCACTGAACCTGCCTCCACCACACTCTCAGACACTGCATTCCAGATTCTAAACACTCACTGAACCTGCCTCCACCACACTCTCAGACAGTGCATTCCAGATCCTAAATACTCACTGAACCTGCCTCCACTGCACTCTCAGACAGTGCATTCCAGATCCTAAACACTCACTGAACCTGCCTCCACCACACTCTCAGACAGTGCATTCCAGATACTAAACACTCACTCAACCTGCCTCCACCTCACTCTCAGACAGGGCATTCCAGATCCTAAACACTCACTGAACCTGCCTCCACCACAATCTCAGACAGTGCATTCCAGATCCTAAACATTCAATGAACCTGCCTCCACCACACTCTCAGACAGTGCATTCCAGATCCTAAACACTCACTGAAGCTGCCTCCAACACACTCTCAGACAGTGCATTCCAGATCCTAAACACACACTGAACTTGCCTCCACCACACTCTCAGAGAGTGTATTCCAGAACCTAAACATTCACTCAACCTGCCTCCACCACACTCTCAGACACTGCATTCCAGATCCTAAACACTCACTGAACCTGCCTCCACCACACTCTCAGACAGTGCATTCCAGATCCTAAATACTCACTGAACCTGCCTCCACTGCACTCTCAGACAGTGCATTCCAGATCCTAAACACTCACTGAACCTGCCTCCACCACACTCTCAGACAGTGCATTCCAGATAATAAACAATCACTGAACCTGCCTCCACCGCACTCTCAGGCAGTGCATTCCAGATCCTAAACACTCACTGAAGCTGCCTCCAACACACTCTCAGACAGTGCATTCCAGATCCTAAACACACACTGAACTTGCCTCCACCACACTCTCAGAGAGTGTATTCCAGAACCTAAACATTCACTCAACCTGCCTCCACCACACTCTCAGACACTGCATTCCAGATCCTAAACACTCACTGACCCTGCCTCCACCACACTCTCAGGCAGTGCAATCCAGATCCTAAACACTCACTGAACCTGCCTCCACCGCACTCTCAGGCAGTGCATTCCAGATCCTAAACACGCACTGAACCTGCCTCCACCACACTCTCAGACAGTGCATTCCAGATCCTAGACACTCACTGAACCTGCCTCCACCACACTCTCAGACAGTGCATTCCAGATCCTAAACACTCACTGAACCTGCCTCCACCACACTGTCAGACAGTGCATTCCAGATCCAAAACACTCACTGAACCTGCCTCCACCACAATCTCAGACAATGCATTCCAGATCCTAAACGCTCACTGAATCTGCCTCCACCGCACTCTCAGACACTGCATTCCAGATCCAAAACACTCACTGAACCTGCCTCCACCACAATCTCAAACAGTGCATTCCAGATCCTAAACACTCACTGAACCTGCCTCCACCACACACTCAGGCAGTGCATTCCAGATCCTCAACACACACTGAACCTGCCTCCACCACACTCTCAGGCAGTGCATTCCAGATCCTAAACACTCACTGAACCTGCCTCCACCACACACTCAGGCAGTGCATTCCAGATCCTCAACACACACTGAACCTGCCTCCACCACACACTCAGGCAGTGCATTCCAGATCCTCAACACGCACTGAACCTGCCTCCACCACACTCTCAGGCAGTGCATTCCAGATCCTAAACAGACACTGAAGCTGCCTCCAACACACTCTCAGACAGTGCATTCCAGATCCTAAACACACACTGAACCTGCCTGCACCACACTCTCATACAGTGCATTCCAGATCCTAAACACTCACTGAACCTGCCTCCACCACACACTCAGACAGTGCATTCCAGATCCTAAACACTCACTGAACCTGCCTCCACCGCACTCTCAGACAGTGCACTTCAATCCTAAACACGCACTGAACCTGCCTCCACCACACACTCAGACATTGCATTCCAGATCCTAAACACTCACTGAACCTGCCTCCACCACACTCTCAAACACTGCATTCCCGATCCGAAACACTCTCTGAACCTGCCTCCACCGCACTCTCAGACAGTGCATTTCAATCCTAAACACGCACTGAACCTGCCTCCACCACACTCTCAGGCAGTGCATTCCAGATCCTAAACACTCACTGAACCTGCCTCCACCACACACTCAGACAGTGCATTCCAGATCCTAAACATTCAATGAACCTGCCTCCACCACACTCTCAGACAGTGCATTCCAGACCCTAAACACTCACTGAAGCTGCCTCCAACACACTCTCAGGCAGTGCATTCCAGATCATAAACACACACTGAACTTGCCTCCACCGCACTCTCAGACAGTGCATTCCAGATCCTAAACACTCACTGAACCTGCCTCCATCACAATCTCAGGCAGTGCATTCCAGATCCTAAACAGACAGTGAAGCTGCCTCCAACACACTCTCAGAAAGTGCATTCCAGATCCTAAACACTCACTGAAACTGCCTCCACCACACTCTCAGAAAGTGCATTCCAGATCCTAAACACTCACTGAACCTGCCTCCACCGCACTCTCAGAAAGTGCATTTCAATCCTAAACACGCACTGAACCTGCCACCACCACACACTCAGACAGTGCATTCCAGCTCCGAAACACTCACTGAACTTGCCTCCACCACACTCTCAGACAGTGCATTCCAGATCCTAAACATTCACTGAACCTGCCTCCACCGCACTCTCAGACAGTGCATTTCAATCCTAAACACGCACTGAACCTGCCACCACCACACACTCAGACAGTGCATACCAGCTCCGAAACACTCACTGAACTTGCCTCCACCACACACTCAGACAGTGCATTCCAGATCCTAAACACTCACTGAACCTGCCTCCACCGCACTCTCAGACAGTGCACTTCAATCCTAAACACGCAATGAACCTGCCTCCACGACACATTCAGACAGTGCATTCCAGATCCTAAACACTCACTGAACCTGCCTCCACCACACTCTCAAACACTGCATTCCCGATCCGAAACACTCTCTGAACCTGCCTCCACCGCACTCTCAGACAGTGCATTTCAATCCTAAACACGCACTGAACCTGCCTCCACCACACTCTCAGGCAGTGCATTCCAGATCCTAAACACTCACTGAACCTGCCTCCACCACACACTCAGACAGTGCATTCCAGATCCTAAACATTCAATGAACCTGCCTCCACCACACTCTCAGACAGTGCATTCCAGACCCTAAACACTCACTGAAGCTGCCTCCAACACACTCTCAGGCAGTGCATTCCAGATCATAAACACACACTGAACTTGCCTCCACCGCACTCTCAGACAGTGCATTCCAGATCCTAAACACTCACTGAACCTGCCTCCATCACAATCTCAGGCAGTGCATTCCAGATCCTAAACAGACAGTGAAGCTGCCTCCAACACACTCTCAGAAAGTGCATTCCAGATCCTAAACACTCACTGAACCTGCCTCCACCGCACTCTCAGAAAGTGCATTTCAATCCTAAACACGCACTGAACCTGCCACCACCACACACTCAGACAGTGCATTCCAGCTCCGAAACACTCACTGAACTTGCCTCCACCACACTCTCAGACAGTGCATTCCAGATCCTAAACATTCACTGAACCTGCCTCCACCGCACTCTCAGACAGTGCATTTCAATCCTAAACACGCACTGAACCTGCCACCACCACACACTCAGACAGTGCATACCAGCTCCGAAACACTCACTGAACTTGCCTCCACCACACTCTCAGACAGTGCATTCCAGAACCTAAACACTCACTGAACCTGCCTAACAAAACACTCTCAGACACTGCATTCCAGATCCTAAACACTCACTGAACCTGCCTCCACCACACTCTCAGACAGTGCATTCCAGATCCTAAATACTCACTGAACCTGCCTCCACTGCACTCTCAGACAGTGCATTCCAGATCCTAAACACTCACTGAACCTGCCTCCACCACACTCTCAGACAGTGCATTCCAGATCCTAAACACTCACTGAACCTGCCTCCACCACACTCTCAGACAGTGCATTCCAGATCCTAAATACTCACTGAACCTGCCTCCACTGCACTCTCAGACAGTGCATTCCAGATCCTAAACACTCACTGAACCTGCCTCCACCACACTCTCAGACAGTGCATTCCAGATACTAAACACTCACTGAACCTGCCTCCACCTGACTCTCAGACAGTGCATTCCAGATCCTAAACACTCACTGAACCTGCCTCCATCACACTGTCAGACAGTGCATTCCAGATCCTAAACACTCACTGAACCTGCCTCCACCACAATCTCAGACAGTGCATTCCAGATCCTAAACATTCAATGAACCTGCCTCCACCACACTCTCAGACAGTGCATTCCAGACCCTAAACACTCACTGAAGCTGCCTCCAACACACTCTCAAGCAGTGCATTCCAGATCATAAACACACACTGAACTTGCCTCCACCGCACTCTCAGACTGTGCATTCCAGATCCTAAACACTCACTGAACCTGCCTCCACCACAATCTCAGGCAGTGCATTCCAGATCCTAAACAGACAGTGAAGCTGCCTCCAACACACTCTCAAACAGTGCATTCCAGATCCTAAACACTCACTGAACATGCCTCCCCCACACTCTCAGACAGTGCATTCCACATCCTAAACACTCACTGAACCTGCCTCCACCACACTCTCAGACAGTGCATTCCAGATCCTAAACACTCACTGACCCTGCCTCCACCACACTCTCAGGCAGTGCATTCCAGATCCTAAACACTCACTGAACCTGCCTCCACCACACTCTCAGACAGTGCATTCCAGATCGTAACCACTCACTGAACCTGCCTCCACCACACTCACAAACACTGCATTCCCGATCTGAAACGCTCTCTGAACCTGCCTCCACCGCACTCTCAGACAGTGCATTTCAATCCTAAACACGCACTGAACCTGCCTCCACCACACTCTCAGACAGTGCATTCCAGCTCCGAAACACTCACTGAACTTGCCTCCACCACACTCTCAGAGAGTGTATTCCAGAACCTAAACATTCACTGAACCTGCCTCCACCACACTCTCAGACACTGCATTCCAGATTCTAAACACTCACTGAACCTGCCTCCACCACACTCTCAGACAGTGCATTCCAGATCCTAAATACTCACTGAACCTGCCTCCACTGCACTCTCAGACAGTGCATTCCAGATCCTAAACACTCACTGAACCTGCCTCCACCACACTCTCAGACAGGGCATTCCAGATACTAAACACTCACTCAACCTGCCTCCACCTCACTCTCAGACAGGGCATTCCAGATCCTAAACACTCACTGAACCTGCCTCCACCACAATCTCAGACAGTGCATTCCAGATCCTAAACATTCAATGAACCTGCCTCCACCACACTCTCAGACAGTGCATTCCAGATCCTAAACACTCACTGAAGCTGCCTCCAACACACTCTCAGACAGTGCATTCCAGATCCTAAACACACACTGAACTTGCCTCCACCACACTCTCAGAGAGTGTATTCCAGAACCTAAACATTCACTCAACCTGCCTCCACCACACTCTCAGACACTGCATTCCAGATCCTAAACACTCACTGAACCTGCCTCCACCACACTCTCAGACAGTGCATTCCAGATCCTAAATACTCACTGAACCTGCCTCCACTGCACTCTCAGACAGTGCATTCCAGATCCTAAACACTCACTGAACCTGCCTCCACCACACTCTCAGACAGTGCATTCCAGATAATAAACAATCACTGAACCTGCCTCCACCGCACTCTCAGGCAGTGCATTCCAGATCCTAAACACTCACTGAAGCTGCCTCCAACACACTCTCAGACAGTGCATTCCAGATCCTAAACACACACTGAACTTGCCTCCACCACACTCTCAGAGAGTGTATTCCAGAACCTAAACATTCACTCAACCTGCCTCCACCACACTCTCAGACACTGCATTCCAGATCCTAAACACTCACTGACCCTGCCTCCACCACACTCTCAGGCAGTGCAATCCAGATCCTAAACACTCACTGAACCTGCCTCCACCGCACTCTCAGGCAGTGCATTCCAGATCCTAAACACGCACTGAACCTGCCTCCACCACACTCTCAGACAGTGCATTCCAGATCCTAGACACTCACTGAACCTGCCTCCACCACACTCTCAGACAGTGCATTCCAGATCCTAAACACTCACTGAACCTGCCTCCACCACACTCTCAGACAGTGCATTCCAGATCCAAAACACTCACTGAACCTGCCTCCACCACAATCTCAGACAATGCATTCCAGATCCTAAACGCTCACTGAATCTGCCTCCACCGCACTCTCAGACACTGCATTCCAGATCCAAAACACTCACTGAACCTGCCTCCACCACAATCTCAAACAGTGCATTCCAGATCCTAAACACTCACTGAACCTGCCTCCACCACACACTCAGGCAGTGCATTCCAGATCCTCAACACACACTGAACCTGCCTCCAGCGCACTCTCAGGCAGTGCATTCCAGATCCTAAACACTCACTGAACCTGCCTCCACCACACACTCAGGCAGTGCATTCCAGATCCTCAACACACACTGAACCTGCCTCCACCACACACTCAGGCAGTGCATTCCAGATCCTCAACACACACTGAACCTGCCTCCACCACACTCTCAGGCAGTGCATTCCAGATCCTAAACAGACACTGAAGCTGCCTCCAACACACTCTCAGGCAGTGCATTCCAGATCCTAAACACACACTGAACCTGCCTGCACCACACTCTCATACAGTGCATTCCAGATCCTAAACACTCACTGAACCTGCCTCCACCACACACTCAGACAGTGCATTCCAGATCCTAAACACTCACTGAACCTGCCTCCACCGCACTCTCAGACAGTGCACTTCAATCCTAAACACGCACTGAACCTGCCTCCACCACACACTCAGACATTGCATTCCAGATCCTAAACACTCACTGAACCTGCCTCCACCACACTCTCAAACACTGCATTCCCGATCCGAAACACTCTCTGAACCTGCCTCCACCGCACTCTCAGACAGTGCATTTCAATCCTAAACACGCACTGAACCTGCCTCCACCACACTCTCAGGCAGTGCATTCCAGATCCTAAACACTCACTGAACCTGCCTCCACCACACACTCAGACAGTGCATTCCAGATCCTAAACATTCAATGAACCTGCCTCCACCACACTCTCAGACAGTGCATTCCAGACCCTAAACACTCACTGAAGCTGCCTCCAACACACTCTCAGGCAGTGCATTCCAGATCATAAACACACACTGAACGTGCCTCCACCGCACTCTCAGACAGTGCATTCCAGATCCTAAACACTCACTGAACCTGCCTCCATCACAATCTCAGGCAGTGCATTCCAGATCCAAAACAGACAGTGAAGCTGCCTCCAACACACTCTCAGACAGTGCATTCCAGATCCTAAACACTCACTGAAACTGCCTCCACCACACTCTCAGACAGTGCATTCCAGATCCTAAACACTCACTGAACCTGCCTCCACCACAATCTCAGGCAGTGCATTCCAGATCCTAAACAGACAGTGAAGCTGCCTCCAACACACTCTCAGACAGTGCATTCCAGATCCTAAACACTCACTGAACCTGCCTCCATCACACTCTCAGACAGTACATTCCAGATCCTAAGCAATCACTGAACCTGCCTCCACCACACTCTCAGACAGTGCATTCCAGATCCAAAACACTCACTGAACCTGCCTCCACCGCACTCTCAGACAGTGCATTTCAATCCTAAACACGCACTGAACCTGCCACCACCACACACTCAGACAGTGCATTCCAGCTCCGAAACACTCACTGAACTTGCCTCCACCACACTCTCAGAGAGTGCATTCCAGAACCTAAACACTCACTGAACCTGCCTAACAAAACACTCTGAGACACTGCATTCCAGATCCTAAACACTCACTGAACCTGCCTCCACCACACTCTCAGACAGTGCATTCCTGATCCTAAACACTCACTGAACCTGCCTCCACCACACTCTCAGACAGTGCATTCCAGATCCTAAATACTCACTTAACCTGCCTCCACTGCACTCTCAGACAGTGCATTCCAGATCCTAAACACTCACTGAACCTGCCTCCACCACACTCTCAGACAGTGCATTCCAGATACTAAACACTCACTGAACCTGCCTCCACCTCACTCTCAGACAGTGCATTCCAGATCCTAAACACTCACTGAACCTGCCTCCATCACACTGTCAGACAGTGCATTCCAATCCTAAACACTCACTGAACCTGCCTCCACCACAATCTCAGACAGTGCATTCCAGATCCTAAACATTCAATGAACCTGCCTCCACCACACTCTCAGACAGTGCATTCCAGACCCTAAACACTCACTGAAGCTGCCTCCAACACACTCTCAGGCAGTGCATTCCAGATCATAAACACACACTGAACCTGCCTCCACCGCACTCTCAGACAGTGCATTCCAGATCCTAAACACTCACTGAACCTGCCTCCACCACAGTCTCAGGCAGTGCATTCCAGATCCTAAACAGACAGTGAAGCTGCCTCCAACACACTCTCAAACAGTGCATTCCAGATCCTAAACACTCACTGAACATGCCTCCCCCACACTCTCAGACAGTGCATTCCACATCCTAAACACTCACTGAACCTGCCTCCACCACAATCTCAGACAGTGCATTCCAGATCCTAAACACTCACTGACCCTGCCTCCACCAC
Organism: Heterodontus francisci; assembly: GCF_036365525.1. Classification (NCBI taxonomy): domain Eukaryota; kingdom Metazoa; phylum Chordata; class Chondrichthyes; order Heterodontiformes; family Heterodontidae; genus Heterodontus; species Heterodontus francisci. The sequence goes on from NC_090377.1 coordinate 7,175,887, forward strand.
ACTCTCAGGCAGTGCATTCCAGATCCTAAACACTCACTGAACCTGCCTCCACCACACTCTCAGACAGTGCATTCCAGATCCTAACCACTCACTGAACCTGCCTCCACCACACTCTCAAACACTGCATTCCCGATCCGAAACACTCTCTGAACCTGCCTCCACCGCACTCTCAGACAGTGCATTTCAATCCTAAACACGCACTGAACCTGCCTCCACCACAGTCTCAGACAGTGCATTCCAGCTCCGAAACACTCACTGAACTTGCCTCCACCACACTCTCAGACAGTGCATTCCAGATTCTAAACACTCACTGAACCTGCCACTACCACACTCTCAGACAGTGCATTCCAGACCCTAAATACTCACTGAACCTGCCTCCACCACACTCTCAGACACTGCATTCCAGATTCTAAACACTCACTGAACCTGCCACCACCACACTCTCAGACAGTGCATTCCAGATCCTAAATACTCACTGAACCTGCCTCCACTGCACTCTCAGACAGTGCATTCCAGATCCTAAACACTCACTGAACCTGCCTCCACCACACTCTCAGACAGTGCATTCCAGATACTAAACACTCACTCAACCTGCCTCCACCTGACTCTCAGACAGGGCATTCCAGATCCTAAACACTCACTGAACCTGCCTCCACCACAATCTCAGACAGTGCATTCCAGATCCTAAACATTCAATGAACCTGCCTCCACCACACTCTCAGACAGTGCATTCCAGATCCTAAACACTCACTGAAGCTGCCTCCACCACACACTCAGGCAGTGCATTCCAGATCCTCAACACACACTGAACCTGCCTCCACCACACACTCAGGCAGTGCATTCCAGATCCTCAACACACACTGAACCTGCCTCCACCACACTCTCAGGCAGTGCATTCCAGATCCTAAACAGACACTGAAGCTGCCTCCAACACACTCTCAGACAGTGCATTCCAGATCCTAAACACACACTGAACCTGCCTGCACCACACTCTCATACAGTGCATTCCAGATCCTAAACACTCACTGAACCTGCCTCCACCACACACTCAGACAGTGCATTCCAGATCCTAAACACTCACTGAACCTGCCTCCACCGCACTCTCAGACAGTGCACTTCAATCCTAAACACGCAATGAACCTGCCTCCACGACACACTCAGACAGTGCATTCCAGATCCTAAACACTCACTGAACCTGCCTCCACCACACACTCAGACAGTGCATTCCAGATCCTAAACATTCAATGAACCTGCCTCCACCACACTCTCAGACAGTGCATTCCAGACCCTAAACACTCACTGAAGCTGCCTCCAACACACTCTCAGGCAGTGCATTCCAGATCATAAACACACACTGAACTTGCCTCCACCGCACTCTCAGACAGTGCATTCCAGATCCTAAACACTCACTGAACCTGCCTCCATCACAATCTCAGGCAGTGCATTCCAGATCCTAAACAGACAGTGAAGCTGCCTCCAACACACACTCAGAAAGTGCATTCCAGATCCTAAACACTCACTGAAACTGCCTCCACCACACTCTCAGAAAGTGCATTCCAGATCCTAAACACTCACTGAACCTGCCTCCACCGCACTCTCAGAAAGTGCATTTCAATCCTAAACACGCACTGAACCTGCCACCACCACACACTCAGACAGTGCATTCCAGCTCCGAAACACTCACTGAACTTGCCTCCACCACACTCTCAGACAGTGCATTCCAGATCCTAAACATTCACTGAACCTGCCTCCACCGCACTCTCAGACAGTGCATTTCAATCCTAAACACGCACTGAACCTGCCACCACCACACACTCAGACAGTGCATTCCAGCTCCGAAACACTCACTGAACTTGCCTCCACCACACTCTCAGACAGTGCATTCCAGAACCTAAACACTCACTGAACCTGCCTAACAAAACACTCTCAGACACTGCATTCCAGATCCTAAACACTCACTGAATCTGCCTCCACCACACTCTCAGACAGTGCATTCCAGATCCAAAACACTCACTGAACCTGCCTCCACCACACTCTCAGACAGTGCATTCCAGATCCTAAATACTCACTGAACCTGCCTCCACTGCACTCTCAGACAGTGCATTCCAGATCCTAAACACTCACTGAACCTGCCTCCACCACACTCTCAGACAGTGCATTCCAGATCCTAAACACTCACTGAACCTGCCTCCATCACACTGTCAGACAGTGCATTCCAGATCCTAAACACTCACTGAACCTGCCTCCACCACAATCTCAGACAGTGCATTCCAGATCCTAAACATTCAATGAACCTGCCTCCACCACACTCTCAGACAGTGCATTCCAGACCCTAAACACTCACTGAAGCTGCCTCCAACACACTCTCAAGCAGTGCATTCCAGATCATAAACACACACTGAACTTGCCTCCACCGCACTCTCAGACAGTGCATTCCAGATCCTAAACACTCACTGAACCTGCCTCCACCACAATCTCAGGCAGTGCATTCCAGATCCTAAACAGACAGTGAAGCTGCCTCCAACACACTCTCAAACAGTGCATTCCAGATCCTAAACACTCACTGAACATGCCTCCCCCACACTCTCAGACAGTGCATTCCACATCCTAAACACTCACTGAACCTGCCTCCACCACACTCTCAGACAGTGCATTCCAGATCCTAAACACTCACTGACCCTGCCTCCACCACACTCTCAGGCAGTGCATTCCAGATCCTAAACACTCACTGAACCTGCCTCCACCACACTCTCAGACAGTGCATTCCAGATCATAACCACTCACTGAACCTGCCTCCACCACACTCACAAACACTGCATTCCCGATCTGAAACACTCTCTGAACCTGCCTCCACCGCACTCTCAGACAGTGCATTTCAATCCTAAACACGCACTGAACCTGCCTCCACCACACTCTCAGACAGTGCATTCCAGCTCCGAAACACTCACTGAACTTGCCTCCACCACACTCTCAGAGAGTGTATTCCAGAACCTAAACATTCACTGAACCTGCCTCCACCACACTCTCAGACACTGCATTCCAGATTCTAAACACTCACTGAACCTGCCTCCACCACACTCTCAGACAGTGCATTCCAGATCCTAAATACTCACTGAACCTGCCTCCACTGCACTCTCAGACAGTGCATTCCAGATCCTAAACACTCACTGAACCTGCCTCCACCACACTCTCAGACAGTGCATTCCAGATACTAAACACTCACGCAACCTGCCTCCACCTCACTCTCAGACAGGGCATTCCAGATCCTAAACACTCACTGAACCTGCCTCCACCACAATCTCAGACAGTGCATTCCAGATCCTAAACATTCAATGAACCTGCCTCCACCACACTCTCAGACAGTGCATTCCAGATCCTAAACACTCACTGAAGCTGCCTCCAACACACTCTCAGACAGTGCATTCCAGATCCTAAACACACACTGAACTTGCCTCCACCACACTCTCAGAGAGTGTATTCCAGAACCTAAACATTCACTCAACCTGCCTCCACCACACTCTCAGACACTGCATTCCAGATCCTAACCACTCACTGAACCTGCCTCCACCACACTCTCAAACACTGCATTCCCGATCCGAAACACTCTCTGAACCTGCCTCCACCGCACTCTCAGACAGTGCATTTCAATCCTAAACACGCACTGAACCTGCCTCCACCACACTCTCAGACAGTGCATTCCAGCTCCGAAACACTCACTGAACTTGCCTCCACCACACTCTCAGACAGTGCATTCCAGATTCTAAACACTCACTGAACCTGCCACTACCACACTCTCAGACAGTGCATTCCAGATCCTAAATACTCACTGAACCTGCCTCCACCACACTCTCAGACACTGCATTCCAGATTCTAAACACTCACTGAACCTGCCACCACCACACTCTCAGACAGTGCATTCCAGATCCTAAATACTCACTGAACCTGCCTCCACTGCACTCTCAGACAGTGCATTCCAGATCCTAAACACTCACTGAACCTGCCTCCACCACACTCTCAGACAGTGCATTCCAGATACTAAACACTCACTCAACCTGCCTCCACCTGACTCTCAGACAGGGCATTCCAGATCCTAAACACTCACTGAACCTGCCTCCACCACAATCTCAGACAGTGCATTCCAGATCCTAAACATTCAATGAACCTGCCTCCACCACACTCTCAGACAGTGCATTCCAGATCCTAAACACTCACTGAAGCTGCCTCCACCACACACTCAGGCAGTGCATTCCAGATCCTCAACACACACTGAACCTGCCTCCACCACACACTCAGGCAGTGCATTCCAGATCCTCAACACACACTGAACCTGCCTCCACCACACTCTCAGGCAGTGCATTCCAGATCCTAAACAGACACTGAAGCTGCCTCCAACACACTCTCAGACAGTGCATTCCAGATCCTAAACACACACTGAACCTGCCTGCACCACACTCTCATACAGTGCATTCCAGATCCTAAACACTCACTGAACCTGCCTCCACCACACACTCAGACAGTGCATTCCAGATCCTAAACACTCACTGAACCTGCCTCCACCGCACTCTCAGACAGTGCACTTCAATCCTAAACACGCAATGAACCTGCCTCCACGACACACTCAGACAGTGCATTCCAGATCCTAAACACTCACTGAACCTGCCTCCACCACACTCTCAAACACTGCATTCCCGATCCGAAACACTCTCTGAACCTGCCTCCACCGCACTCTCAGACAGTGCATTTCAATCCTAAACACGCACTGAACCTGCCTCCACCACACTCTCAGGCAGTGCATTCCAGATCCTAAACACTCACTGAACCTGCCTCCACCACACACTCAGACAGTGCATTCCAGATCCTAAACATTCAATGAACCTGCCTCCACCACACTCTCAGACAGTGCATTCCAGACCCTAAACACTCACTGAAGCTGCCTCCAACACACTCTCAGGCAGTGCATTCCAGATCATAAACACACACTGAACTTGCCTCCACCGCACTCTCAGACAGTGCATTCCAGATCCTAAACACTCACTGAACCTGCCTCCATCACAATCTCAGGCAGTGCATTCCAGATCCTAAACAGACAGTGAAGCTGCCTCCAACACACACTCAGAAAGTGCATTCCAGATCCTAAACACTCACTGAAACTGCCTCCACCACACTCTCAGAAAGTGCATTCCAGATCCTAAACACTCACTGAACCTGCCTCCACCGCACTCTCAGAAAGTGCATTTCAATCCTAAACACGCACTGAACCTGCCACCACCACACACTCAGACAGTGCATTCCAGCTCCGAAACACTCACTGAACTTGCCTCCACCACACTCTCAGACAGTGCATTCCAGATCCTAAACATTCACTGAACCTGCCTCCACCGCACTCTCAGACAGTGCATTTCAATCCTAAACACGCACTGAACCTGCCACCACCACACACTCAGACAGTGCATTCCAGCTCCGAAACACTCACTGAACTTGCCTCCACCACACTCTCAGACAGTGCATTCCAGAACCTAAACACTCACTGAACCTGCCTAACAAAACACTCTCAGACACTGCATTCCAGATCCTAAACACTCACTGAATCTGCCTCCACCACACTCTCAGACAGTGCATTCCAGATCCAAAACACTCACTGAACCTGGCTCCACCACACTCTCAGACAGTGCATTCCAGATCCTAAATACTCACTGAACCTGCCTCCACTGCACTCTCAGACAGTGCATTCCAGATCCTAAACACTCACTGAACCTGCCTCCACCACACTCTCAGACAGTGCATTCCAGATCCTAAACACTCACTGAACCTGCCTCCATCACACTGTCAGACAGTGCATTCCAGATCCTAAACACTCACTGAACCTGCCTCCACCACAATCTCAGACAGTGCATTCCAGATCCTAAACATTCAATGAACCTGCCTCCACCACACTCTCAGACAGTGCATTCCAGACCCTAAACACTCACTGAAGCTGCCTCCAACACACTCTCAAGCAGTGCATTCCAGATCATAAACACACACTGAACTTGCCTCCACCGCACTCTCAGACAGTGCATTCCAGATCCTAAACACTCACTGAACCTGCCTCCACCACAATCTCAGGCAGTGCATTCCAGATCCTAAACAGACAGTGAAGCTGCCTCCAACACACTCTCAAACAGTGCATTCCAGATCCTAAACACTCACTGAACATGCCTCCCCCACACTCTCAGACAGTGCATTCCACATCCTAAACACTCACTGAACCTGCCTCCACCACACTCTCAGACAGTGCATTCCAGATCCTAAACACTCACTGACCCTGCCTCCACCACACTCTCAGGCAGTGCATTCCAGATCCTAAACACTCACTGAACCTGCCTCCACCACACTCTCAGACAGTGCATTCCAGATCATAACCACTCACTGAACCTGCCTCCACCACACTCACAAACACTGCATTCCCGATCTGAAACACTCTCTGAACCTGCCTCCACCGCACTCTCAGACAGTGCATTTCAATCCTAAACACGCACTGAACCTGCCTCCACCACACTCTCAGACAGTGCATTCCAGCTCCGAAACACTCACTGAACTTGCCTCCACCACACTCTCAGAGAGTGTATTCCAGAACCTAAACATTCACTGAACCTGCCTCCACCACACTCTCAGACACTGCATTCCAGATTCTAAACACTCACTGAACCTGCCTCCACCACACTCTCAGACAGTGCATTCCAGATCCTAAATACTCACTGAACCTGCCTCCACTGCACTCTCAGACAGTGCATTCCAGATCCTAAACACTCACTGAACCTGCCTCCACCACACTCTCAGACAGTGCATTCCAGATACTAAACACTCACTCAACCTGCCTCCACCTCACTCTCAGACAGGGCATTCCAGATCCTAAACACTCACTGAACCTGCCTCCACCACAATCTCAGACAGTGCATTCCAGATCCTAAACATTCAATGAACCTGCCTCCACCACACTCTCAGACAGTGCATTCCAGATCCTAAGCACTCACTGAAGCTGCCTCCAACACACTCTCAGACAGTGCATTCCAGATCCTAAACACACACTGAACTTGCCTCCACCACACTCTCAGAGAGTGTATTCCAGAACCTAAACATTCACTCAACCTGCCTCCACCACACTCTCAGACACTGCATTCCAGATCCTAAACACTCACTGAACCTGCCTCCACCACACTCTCAGACAGTGCATTCCAGATCCTAAATACTCACTGAACCTGCCTCCACTGCACTCTCAGACAGTGCATTCCAGATCCTAAACACTCACTGAACCTGCCTCCACCACACTCTCAGACAGTGCATTCCAGATAATAAACAATCACTGAACCTGCCTCCACCGCACTCTCAGGCAGTGCATTCCAGATCCTAAACACTCACTGAAGCTGCCTCCAACACACTCTCAGACAGTGCATTCCAGATCCTAAACACACACTGAACTTGCCTCCACCACACTCTCAGACAGTGCATTCCAGATCCTTAACACTCACTGAACCTGCCTCCACCACACTCTCAGACACTGCATTCCAGATCCTAAACACTCACTGACCCTGCCTCCACCGCACTCTCAGGCAGTGCATTCCAGATCCTAAACATGCACTGAACCTGCCTCCACCACACTCCCAGACAGTGCATTCCAGATCCTAGACACTCACTGAACCTGCCTCCACCACACTCTCAGACAGTGCATTCCAGATCCTAAACACTCACTGAACCTGCCTCCACCACACTCTCAGACAGTGCATTCCAGATCCAAAACACTCACTGAACCTGCCTCCACCACAATCTCAGACAATGCATTCCAGATCCTAAACGCTCACTGAATCTGCCTCCACCGCACTCTCAGACACTGCATTCCAGATCCAAAACACTCACTGAACCTGCCTCCACCACAATCTCAAACAGTGCATTCCAGCTCCTAAACACTCACTGAACCTGCCTCCACCACAATCTCAAACAGTGCATTCCAGATCCTAAACACTCACTGAACCTGCCTCCACCACAATCTCAAACAGTGCATTCCAGATCCTAAACACTCACTGAACCTGCCTCCACCACAATTTCAAACAGTGCATTCCAGATCCTAAACACTCACTGAACCTGCCTCCACCACACTCTCAGACAGTGCAAGCCAGATCCTAAACATTCACTGAACCAGCCTCCACCACACACTCAGACAGTGCATTCCAGATCCTAAACACACACTGAACCTGCCTCCACCACACTCTCAGGCAGTGCATTCCAGATCCTAAACACACACTGAACCTGCCTCCACCACACTCTCAGGCAGTGCATTCCAGATCCTAAACACTCACTGAGCCTGCCTCCACCACACTCTCAGGCAGTGCATTCCAAATCCTAAACACTCACTGAACCTGCCTCCACCACACTCTCAGACAGTGCATTTCAGATCCTCAACACAAACTGAAGCTTCCTCCACCACAATCTCAGACAGTGCATTCTAGATCCTAAACACTCACTGAACCTGCCTCCACCACACTCTCAGACAGTGCATTCCAGATCCTTAACACTCACTGAACCTGCCTCCACCACACTCTCAGGCACTGCATTCCAGATCCTAAACAGACACTGAAGCTGCCTCCAACACACTCTCAGACAGTGCATTCCAGATCCTAAACACACACTGAACTTGCCTCCACCACACTCTCAGACAGTGAATTCCAGATCCAAAACACTCACTGAACCTGCCTCCACCACACTCTCATACAGTGCATTCCAGATCCTAAACACTCACTGAACCTGCCTCCACCACACACTCAGGCAGTGCATTCCAGATCCTAAACAATCACTGAACCTGCCTCCACCACAATCTCAAACAGTGCATTCCAGATCCTAAACACTCACTGAACCTGCCTCCACCACACTCTCCGACAGTGCATTCCAGACCCTAAACACTCACTGAAGCTGCCTCCAACACACTCTCAGACAGTGCATTCCAGATCATAAACACACACTGAACCTGCCTCCACCACACTCTCAGACAGTGTTTTCCAGATCCTAAACACTCACTGAACCTGCCTCCACCACACTCTCAGACAGTGTTTTCCAGATCCTAAACACTCACTGAACCTGCCTCCACCACACTCTCAGACAGTGTTTTCCAGATCCTAAACACACACTGAACCTGCCTCCACCACAATCTCAGACAGTGCATTCCAGATGCTGAACACACATTGAACCTGCCTCCACCACACACTCAGGCAGTGCATTCCAGATCCTCAACACACACTGAACCTGCCTCCACCACACTCTCAGGCAGTGCATTCCAGATCCTAAACACTCACTGAACCTGCCTCCACCACACACTCAGGCAGTGCATTCCAGATCCTCAACACACACTGAACCTGCCTCCACCACACACTCAGGCAGTGCATTCCAGATCCTCAACACACACTGAACCTGCCTCCACCACACTCTCAGGCAGTGCATTCCAGATCCTAAACAGACACTGAAGCTGCCTCCAACACACTCTCAGACAGTGCATTCCAGATCGTAACCACTCACTGAACCTGCCTCCACCACACTCACAAACACTGCATTCCCGATCTGAAACACTCTCTGAACCTGCCTCCACCGCACTCTCAGACAGTGCATTTCAATCCTAAACACGCACTGAACCTGCCTCCACCACACTCTCAGACAGTGCATTCCAGCTCCGAAACACTCACTGAACTTGCCTCCACCACACTCTCAGAGAGTGTATTCCAGAACCTAAACATTCACTGAACCTGCCTCCACCACACTCTCAGACACTGCATTCCAGATTCTAAACACTCACTGAACCTGCCTCCACCACACTCTCAGACAGTGCATTCCAGATCCTAAATACTCACTGAACCTGCCTCCACTGCACTCTCAGACAGTGCATTCCAGATCCTAAACACTCACTGAACCTGCCTCCACCACACTCTCAGACAGTGCATTCCAGATACTAAACACTCACTCAACCTGCCTCCACCTCACTCTCAGACAGGGCATTCCAGATCCTAAACACTCACTGAACCTGCCTCCACCACAATCTCAGACAGTGCATTCCAGATCCTAAACATTCAATGAACCTGCCTCCACCACACTCTCAGACAGTGCATTCCAGATCCTAAACACTCACTGAAGCTGCCTCCAACACACTCTCAGACAGTGCATTCCAGATCCTAAACACACACTGAACTTGCCTCCACCACACTCTCAGAGAGTGTATTCCAGAACCTAAACATTCACTCAACCTGCCTCCACCACACTCTCAGACACTGCATTCCAGATCCTAAACACTCACTGAACCTGCCTCCACCACACTCTCAGACAGTGCATTCCACATCCTAAATACTCACTGAACCTGCCTCCACTGCACTCTCAGACAGTGCATTCCAGATCCTAAACACTCACTGAACCTGCCTCCACCACACTCTCAGACAGTGCATTCCAGATAATAAACAATCACTGAACCTGCCTCCACCGCACTCTCAGGCAGTGCATTCCAGATCCTAAACACTCACTGAAGCTGCCTCCAACACACTCTCAGACAGTGCATTCCAGATCCTAAACACACACTGAACTTGCCTCCACCACACTCTCAGAGAGTGTATTCCAGAACCTAAACATTCACTCAACCTGCCTCCACCACACTCTCAGACACTGCATTCCAGATCCTAAACACTCACTGACCCTGCCTCCACCACACTCTCAGACACTGCATTCCAGATCCTAAACACTCACTGACCCTGCCTCCACCACACTCTCAGGCAGTGCATTCCAGATCCTAAACACGCACTGAACCTGCCTCCACCACACTCCCAGACAGTGCATTCCAGATCCTAGACACTCACTGAACCTGCCTCCACCACACTCTCAGACAGTGCATTCCACATCCTAAACACTCACTGAACCTGCCTCCACCACACTCTCAGACAGTGCATTCCAGATCCAAAACACTCACTGAACCTGCCTCCACCACAATCTCAGACAATGCATTCCAGATCCTAAACGCTCACTGAATCTGCCTCCACCGCACTCTCAGACACTGCATTCCAGATCCAAAACACTCACTGAACCTGCCTCCACCACAATCTCAAACAGTGCATTCCAGATCCTAAACACTCACTGAACCTGCCTCCACCACAATCTCAAACAGTGCATTCCAGATCCTAAACACTCACTGAACCTGCCTCCACCACAATCTCAAACAGTGCATTCCAGATCCTAAACACTCACTGAACCTGCCTCCACCACAATTTCAAACAGTGCATTCCAGATCCTAAACACTCACTGAACCTGCCTCCACCACACTCTCAGACAGTGCAAGCCAGATCCTAAACATTCACTGAACCAGCCTCCACCACACACTCAGACAGTGCATTCCAGATCCTAAACACACACTGAACCTGCCTCCACCACACTCTCAGGCAGTGCATTCCAGATCCTAAACACACACTGAACCTGCCTCCACCACACTCTCAGGCAGTGCATTCCAGATCCTAAACACTCACTGAGCCTGCCTCCACCACACTCTCAGGCAGTGCATTCCAGATCCTAAACACTCACTGAACCTGCCTCCACCACACTCTCAGACAGTGCATTTCAGATCCTCAACACAAACTGAAGCTTCCTCCACCACAATCTCAGACAGTGCATTCTAGATCCTAAACACTCACTGAACCTGCCTCCACCACACTCTCAGACAGTGCATTCCAGATCCTTAACACTCACTGAACCTGCCTCCACCACACTCTCAGGCACTGCATTCCAGATCCTAAACAGACACTGAAGCTGCCTCCAACACACTCTCAGACAGTGCATTCCAGATCCTAAACACACACTGAACTTGCCTCCACCACACTCTCAGACAGAGAATTCCAGATCCAAAACACTCACTGAACCTGCCTCCACCACACTCTCATACAGTGCATTCCAGATCCTAAACACTCACTGAACCTGCCTCCACCACACACTCAGGCAGTGCATTCCAGATCCTAAACAATCACTGAACCTGCCTCCACCACAATCTCAAACAGTGCATTCCAGATCCTAAACACTCACTGAACCTGCCTCCACCACACTCTCCGACAGTGCATTCCAGACCCTAAACACTCACTCAACCTGCCTCCAACACACTCTCAGACAGTGCATTCCAGATCATAAACACACACTGAACTTGCCTCCACCACACTCTCAGACAGTGTTTTCCAGATCCTAAACACTCACTGAACCTGCCTCCACCACACTCTCAGACAGTGTTTTCCAGATCCTAAACACTCACTGAACCTGCCTCCACCACACTCTCAGACAGTGTTTTCCAGATCCTAAACACACACTGAACCTGCCTCCACCACAATCTCAGACAGTGCATTCCAGATGCTGAACACACATTGAACCTGCCTCCACCACACACTCAGGCAGTGCATTCCAGATCCTCAACACACACTGAACCTGCCTCCACCACACTCTCAGGCAGTGCATTCCAGATCCTAAACACTCACTGAACCTGCCTCCACCACACACTCAGGCAGTGCATTCCAGATCCTCAACACACACTGAACCTGCCTCCACCACACACTCAGGCAGTGCATTCCAGATCCTCAACACACACTGAACCTGCCTCCACCACACTCTCAGGCAGTGCATTCCAGATCCTAAACAGACACTGAAGCTGCCTCCAACACACTCTCAGACAGTGCATTCCAGATCCTAAACACACACTGAACCTGCCTGCACCACACTCTCATACAGTGCATTCCAGATCCTAAACACTCACTGAACCTGCCTCCACCACACACTCAGACAGTGCATTCCAGATCCTAAACACTCACTGAACCTGCCTCCACCGCACTCTCAGACAGTGCACTTCAATCCTAAACACGCACTGAACCTGCCTCCACCACACACTCAGACATTGCATTCCAGATCCTAAACACTCACTGAACCTGCCTCCACCACACTCTCAAACACTGCATTCCCGATCCGAAACACTCTCTGAACCTGCCTCCACCGCACTCTCAGACAGTGCATTTCAATCCTAAACACGCACTGAACCTGCCTCCACCACACTCTCAGGCAGTGCATTCCAGATCCTAAACACTCACTGAACCTGCCTCCACCACACACTCAGACAGTGCATTCCAGATCCTAAACATTCAATGAACCTGCCTCCACCACACTCTCAGACAGTGCATTCCAGACCCTAAACACTCACTGAAGCTGCCTCCAACACACTCTCAGGCAGTGCATTCCAGATCATAAACACACACTGAACTTGCCTCCACCGCACTCTCCGACAGTGCATTCCAGATCCTAAACACTCACTGAACCTGCCTCCATCACAATCTCAGGCAGTGCATTCCAGATCCAAAACAGACAGTGAAGCTGCCTCCAACACACTCTCAGACAGTGCATTCCAGATCCTAAACAGACAGTGAAGCTGCCTCCAACACACTCTCAGACAGTGCATTCCAGATCCTAAACACTCACTGAAACTGCCTCCACCACAATCTCAGGCAGTGCATTCCAGATCCTAAACAGACAGTGAAGCTGCCTCCAACACACTCTCAGACAGTGCATTCCAGATCCTAAACACTCACTGAACCTGCCTCCATCACACTCTCAGACAGTACATTCCAGATCCTAAGCAATCACTGAACCTGCCTCCACCACACTCTCAGACAGTGCATTCCAGATCCTAAACACTCACTGAACCTGCCTCCACCGCACTCTCAGACAGTGCATTTCAATCCTAAACACGCACTGAACCTGCCACCACCACACACTCAGACAGTGCATTCCAGCTCCGAAACACTCACTGAACTTGCCTCCACCACACTCTCAGAGAGTGCATTCCAGAACCTAAACACTCACTGAACCTGCCTAACAAAACACTCTGAGACACTGCATTCCAGATCCTAAACACTCACTGAACCTGCCTCCACCACACTCTCAGACAGTGCATTCCTGATCCTAAACACTCACTGAAACTGCCTCCACCACACTCTCAGACAGTGCATTCCAGATCCTAAATACTCACTGAACCTGCCTCCACTGCACTCTCAGACAGTGCATTCCAGATCCTAAACACTCACTGAACCTGCCTCCACCACACTCTCAGACAGTGCATTCCAGATACTAAACACTCACTGAACCTGCCTCCACCTCACTCTCCGACAGTGCATTCCAGATCCTAAACACTCACTGAACCTGCCTCCATCACACTGTCAGACAGTGCATTCCAATCCTAAACACTCACTGAACCTGCCTCCACCACAATCTCAGACAGTGCATTCCAGATCCTAAACATTCAATGAACCTGCCTCCACCACACTCTCAGACAGTGCATTCCAGATCCTAAACACTCACTGAACCTGCCTCCATCACACTGTCAGACAGTGCATTCCAATCCTAAACACTCACTGAACCTGCCTCCACCACAATCTCAGACAGTGCATTCCAGATCCTAAACATTCAATGAACCTGCCTCCACCACACACTCAGACAGTGCATTCCAGACCCTAAACACTCACTGAAGCTGCCTCCAACACACTCTCAGGCAGTGCATTCCAGATCATAAACACACACTGAACTTGCCTCCACCGCACTCTCAGACAGTGCATTCCAGATCCTAAACACTCACTGAACCTGCCTCCACCACAATCTCAGGCAGTGCATTCCAGATCCTAAACAGACAGTGAAGCTGCCTCCAACACACTCTCAAACAGTGCATTCCAGATCCTAAACACTCACTGAACATGCCTCCCCCACACTCTCAGACAGTGCATTCCACATCCTAAACACTCACTGAAACTGCCTCCACCACAATCTCAGACAGTGCATTCCAGATCCTAAACACTCACTGACCCTGCCTCCACCACACTCTCAGGCAGTGCATTCCAGATCCTAAACACTCACTGAACCTGCCTCCACCACACTCTCAGACAGTGCATTCCAGATCCTAACCACTCACTGAACCTGCCTCCACCACACTCTCAAACACTGCATTCCCGATCCGAAACACTCTCTGAACCTGCCTCCACCGCACTCTCAGACAGTGCATTTCAATCCTAAACACGCACTGAACCTGCCTCCACCACACTCTCAGACAGTGCATTCCAGCTCCGAAACACTCACTGAACTTGCCTCCACCACACTCTCAGACAGTGCATTCCAGATTCTAAACACTCACTGAACCTGCCACCACCACACTCTCAGACAGTGCATTCCAGATTCTAAACACTCACTGAACCTGCCACTACCACACTCTCAGACAGTGCATTCCAGATCCTAAATACTCACTGAACCTGCCTCCACCACACTCTCAGACACTGCATTCCAGATTCTAAACACTCACTGAACCTGCCACCACCACACTCTCAGACAGTGCATTCCAGATCCTAAATACTCACTGAACCTGCCTCCACTGCACTCTCAGACAGTGCATTCCAGATCCTAAACACTCACTGAACCTGCCTCCACCACACTCTCAGACAGTGCATTCCAGATACTAAACACTCACTCAACCTGCCTCCACCTGACTCTCAGACAGGGCATTCCAGATCCTAAACACTCACTGAACCTGCCTCCACCACAATCTCAGACAGTGCATTCCAGATCCTAAACATTCAATGAACCTGCCTCCACCACACTCTCAGACAGTGCATTCCAGATCCTAAACACTCACTGAAGCTGCCTCCACCACACACTCAGGCAGTGCATTCCAGATCCTCAACACACACTGAACCTGCCTCCACCACACACTCAGGCAGTGCATTCCAGATCCTCAACACACACTGAACCTGCCTCCACCACACTCTCAGGCAGTGCATTCCAGATCCTAAACAGACACTGAAGCTGCCTCCAACACACTCTCAGACAGTGCATTCCAGATCCTAAACACACACTGAACCTGCCTGCACCACACTCTCATACAGTGCAATCCAGATCCTAAACACTCACTGAACCTGCCTCCACCACACACTCAGACAGTGCATTCCAGATCCTAAACACTCACTGAACCTGCCTCCACCGCACTCTCAGACAGTGCACTTCAATCCTAAACACGCAATGAACCTGCCTCCACGACACACTCAGACAGTGCATTCCAGATCCTAAACACTCACTGAACCTGCCTCCACCACACTCTCAAACACTGCATTCCCGATCCGAAACACTCTCTGAACCTGCCTCCACCGCACTCTCAGACAGTGCATTTCAATCCTAAACACGCACTGAACCTGCCTCCACCACACTCTCAGGCAGTGCATTCCAGATCCTAAACACTCACTGAACCTGCCTCCACCACACACTCAGACAGTGCATTCCAGATCCTAAACACTCACTGAACCTGCCTCCACCGCACTCTCAGACAGTGCATTCCAGATCCTAAACACTCACTGAACCTGCCTCCATCACAATCTCAGGCAGTGCATTCCAGATCCTAAACAGACAGTGAAGCTGCCTCCAACACACTCTCAGAAAGTGCATTCCAGATCCTAAACACTCACTGAAACTGCCTCCACCACACTCTCAGAAAGTGCATTCCAGATCCTAAACACTCACTGAACCTGCCTCCACCGCACTCTCAGAAAGTGCATTTCAATCCTAAACACGCACTGAACCTGCCACCACCACACACTCAGACAGTGCATTCCAGCTCCGAAACACTCACTGAACTTGCCTCCACCACACTCTCAGACAGTGCATTCCAGATCCTAAACATTCACTGAACCTGCCTCCACCGCACTCTCAGACAGTGCATTTCAATCCTAAACACGCACTGAACCTGCCACCACCACACACTCAGACAGTGCATTCCAGCTCCGAAACACTCACTGAACTTGCCTCCACCACACTCTCAGACAGTGCATTCCAGAACCTAAACACTCACTGAACCTGCCTAACAAAACACTCTCAGACACTGCATTCCAGATCCTAAACACTCACTGAATCTGCCTCCACCACACTCTCAGACAGTGCATTCCAGATCCTAAACACTCACTGAACCTGCCTCCACCACACTCTCAGACAGTGCATTCCAGATCCTAAATACTCACTGAACCTGCCTCCACTGCACTCTCAGACAGTGCATTCCAGATCCTAAACACTCACTGAACCTGCCTCCACCACACTCTCAGACAGTGCATTCCAGATACTAAACACTCACTGAACCTGCCTCCACCTCACTCTCAGACAGTGCATTCCAGATCCTAAACACTCACTGAACCTGCCTCCATCACACTGTCAGACAGTGCATTCCAGATCCTAACCACTCACTGAACCTGCCTCCACCACAATCTCAGACAGTGCATTCCAGATCCTAAACATTCAATGAACCTGCCTCCACCACACTCTCAGACAGTGCATTCCAGATCCTAAACACTCACTGACCCTGCCTCCACCACACTCTCAGGCAGTGCAATCCAGATCCTAAACACTCACTGAACCTGCCTCCACCGCACTCTCAGGCAGTGCATTCCAGATCCTAAACACGCACTGAACCTGCCTCCACCACACTCTCAGACAGTGCATTCCAGATCCTAGACACTCACTGAACCTGCCTCCACCACACTCTCAGACAGTGCATTCCAGATCCTAAACACTCACTGAACCTGCCTCCACCACACTCTCAGACAGTGCATTCCAGATCCAAAACACTCACTGAACCTGCCTCCACCACAATCTCAGACAATGCATTCCAGATCCTAAACGCTCACTGAATCTGCCTCCACCGCACTCTCAGACACTGCATTCCAGATCCAAAACACTCACTGAACCTGCCTCCACCACAATCTCAAACAGTGCATTCCAGATCCTAAACACTCACTGAACCTGCCTCCACCACAATCTCAAACAGTGCATTCCAGATCCTAAACACTCACTGAACCTGCCTCCACCACAATCTCAAACAGTGCATTCCAGATCCTAAACACTCACTGAACCTGCCTCCACCACAATTTCAAACAGTGCATTCCAGATCCTAAACACTCACTGAACCTGCCTCCACCACAATCTCAAACAGTGCATTCCAGATCCTAAACACTCACTGAACCTGCCTCCACCACAATTTCAAACAGTGCATTCCAGATCCTAAACACTCACTGAACCTGCCTCCACCACAATTTCAAACAGTGCATTCCAGATCCTAAACACTCACTGAACCTGCCTCCACCACAATCTCAGACAATGCATTCCAGATCCTAAACGCTCACTGAATCTGCCTCCACCGCACTCTCAGACACTGCATTCCAGATCCAAAACACTCACTGAACCTGCCTCCACCACAATCTCAAACAGTGCATTCCAGATCCTAAACACTCACTGAACCTGCCTCCACCACAATCTCAAACAGTGCATTCCAGATCCTAAACACTCACTGAACCTGCCTCCACCACAATCTCAAACAGTGCATTCCAGATCCTAAACACTCACTGAACCTGCCTCCACCACAATTTCAAACAGTGCATTCCAGATCCTAAACACTCACTGAACCTGCCTCCACCACACTCTCAGACAGTGCAAGCCAGATCCTAAACATTCACTGAACCAGCCTCCACCACACACTCAGACAGTGCATTCCAGATCCTAAACACACACTGAACCTGCCTCCACCACACTCTCAGGCAGTGCATTCCAGATCCTAAACACTCACTGAGCCTGCCTCCACCACACTCTCAGGCAGTGCATTCCAGATCCTAAACACTCACTGAACCTGCCTCCACCACACTCTCAGGCAGTGCATTTCAGATCCTCAACACAAACTGAAGCTTCCTCCACCACAATCTCAGACAGTGCATTCTAGATCCTAAACACTCACTGAACCTGCCTCCACCACACTCTCAGACAGTGCATTCCAGATCCTTAACACTCACTGAACCTGCCTCCACCACACTCTCAGGCACTGCATTCCAGATCCTAAACAGACACTGAAGCTGCCTCCAACACACTCTCAGACAGTGCATTCCAGATCCTAAACACACACTGAACTTGCCTCCACCACACTCTCAGACAGTGAATTCCAGATCCTAAGCACTCACTGAACCTGCCTCCACCACACTCTCAGACAGTGCCTTCCAGATCCTTAACACTCACTGAACCTGCCTCCACCACACTCTCAGGCACTGCATTCCAGATCCTAAACAGACACTGAAGCTGCCTCCAACACACTCTCAGACAGTGCATTCCAGATCCTAAACACACACTGAACTTGCCTCCACCACACTCTCAGACAGTGAATTCCAGATCCTAAACACACACTGAACTTGCCTCCACCACACTCTCAGGCACTGCATTCCAGATCCTAAACAGACACTGAAGCTGCCTCCAACACACTCTCAGACAGTGCATTCCAGATCCTAAACACACACTGAACTTGCCTCCACCACACTCTCAGACAGTGAATTCCAGATCCTAAACACACACTGAACTTGCCTCCACCACACTCTCAGACAGTGCATTCCAGATCCTAAACACTCACTGAACCTGCCTCCACCACACACTCAGGCAGTGCATTCCAGATCCTAAACATTCAATGAACCTGCCTCCACCACACTCTCAGACAGTGCATTCCAGATCCTAAACACACACTGAACTTGCCTCCACCACACTCTCAGACAGTGAATTCCAGATCCTAAACACACACTGAACTTGCCTCCACCACACTCTCAGACAGTGAATTCCAGATCCTAAACACACACTGAACTTGCCTCCACCACACTCTCAGACAGTGAATTCCAGATCCTAAACACACACTGAACTTGCCTCCACCACACTCTCAGACAGTGAATTCCAGATCCTAAACACACACTGAACTTGCCTCCACCACACTCTCAGACAGTGCATTCCAGATCCTAAACACTCACTGAACCTGCCTCCACCACACTCTCAGGCAGTGCAATCCAGATCCTAAACACTCACTGAACCTGCCTCCACCGCACTCTCAGGCAGTGCATTCCAGATCCTAAACACTCACTGACCCTGCCTCCACCACACTCTCAGGCAGTGCAATCCAGATCCTAAACACTCACTGAACCTGCCTCCACCGCACTCTCAGGCAGTGCATTCCAGATCCTAAACACTCACTGAACCTGCCTCCACCACACTCTCAGGCAGTGCAATCCAGATCCTAAACACTCACTGAACCTGCCTCCACCACACACTCAGGCAGTGCATTCCAGATCCTAAACATTCAATGAACCTGCCTCCACCACACTCTCAGACAGTGCATTCCAGATCCTAAACACTCACTGAACCTGCCTCCACCACACTCTCAGGCAGTGCAATCCAGATCCTAAACACTCACTGAACCTGCCTCCACCGCACTCTCAGGCAGTGCATTCCAGATCCTAAACACGCACTGAACCTGCCTCCACCACACTCTCAGACAGTGCATTCCAGATCCTAGACACTCACTGAACCTGCCTCCACCACACTCTCAGACAGTGCATTCCAGATCCTAAACACTCACTGAACCTGCCTCCACCACACTCTCAGACAGTGCATTCTAGATCCAAAACACTCACTGAACCTGCCTCAACCACAATCTCAGACAATGCATTCCAGATCCTAAACGCTCACTGAATCTGCCTCCACCGCACTCTCAGACACTGCATTCCAGATCCAAAACACTCACTGAACCTGCCTCCACCACAATCTCAAACAGTGCATTCCAGATCCTAAACACTCACTGAACCTGCCTCCACCACAATCTCAAACAGTGCATTCCAGATCCTAAACACTCACTGAACCTGCCTCCACCACAATCTCAAACAGTGCATTCCAGATCCTAAACACTCACTGAACCTGCCTCCACCACAATTTCAAACAGTGCATTCCAGATCCTAAACATTCACTGAACCAGCCTCCACCACAAACTCAGACAGTGCATTCCAGATCCTAAACACACACTGAACCTGCCTCCACCACACTCTCAGACAGTGCATTCCAGATCCTAAACACTCACTGAACCTGCCTCCACCACACTCTCAGACAGTGCATTCCAGATCCAAAACACTCACTGAACCTGCCTCCACCACAATCTCAGACAATGCATTCCAGATCCTAAACGCTCACTGAATCTGCCTCCACCGCACTCTCAGACACTGCATTCCAGATCCAAAACACTCACTGAACCTGCCTCCACCACAATCTCAAACAGTGCATTCCAGATCCTAAACACTCACTGAACCTGCCTCCACCACAATCTCAAACAGTGCATTCCAGATCCTAAACACTCACTGAACCTGCCTCCACCACAATCTCAAATAGTGCAAGCCAGATCCTAAACATTCACTGAACCAGCCTCCACCACACACTCAGACAGTGCATTCCAGATCCTAAACACACACTGAACCTGCCTCCACCACACTCTCAGGCAGTGCATTCCTGATCCTAAACACACACTGAACCTGCCTCCACCACACTCTCAGGCAGTGCATTCCAGATCCTAAACACTCACTGAGCCTGCCTCCACCACACTCTCAGGCAGTGCATTCCAGATCCTAAACACTCACTGAACCTGCCTCCACCACACTCTCAGGCAGTGCATTTCAGATCCTCAACACAAACTGAAGCTTCCTCCACCACAATCTCAGACAGTGCATTCTAGATCCTAAACACTCACTGAACCTGCCTCCACCACACTCTCAGGCAGTGCATTCCAGATCCTAAACAGACACTGAAGCTGCCTCCAACACACTCTCAGACAGTGCATTCCAGATCCTAAACACACACTGAACCTGCCTGCACCACACTCTCATACAGTGCATTCCAGATCCTAAACACTCACTGAACCTGCCTCCACCACACACTCAGACAGTGCATTCCAGATCCTAAACACTCACTGAACCTGCCTCCACCGCACTCTCAGACAGTGCACTTCAATCCTAAACACGCACTGAACCTGCCTCCACCACACACTCAGACAGTGCATTCCAGATCCTAAACACTCACTGAACCTGCCTCCACCACACTCTCAAACACTGCATTCCCGATCCGAAACACTCTCTGAACCTGCCTCCACCGCACTCTCAGACAGTGCATTTCAATCCTAAACACGCACTGAACCTGCCTCCACCACACTCTCAGGCAGTGCATTCCAGATCCTAAACACTCACTGAACCTGCCTCCACCACACACTCAGACAGTGCATTCCAGATCCTAAACATTCAATGAACCTGCCTCCACCACACTCTCAGACAGTGCATTCCAGACCCTAAACACTCACTGAAGCTGCCTCCAACACACTCTCAGGCAGTGCATTCCAGATCATAAACACACACTGAACTTGCCTCCACCGCACTCTCAGACAGTGCATTCCAGATCCTAAACACTCACTGAACCTGCCTCCATCACAATCTCAGGCAGTGCATTCCAGATCCTAAACAGACAGTGAAGCTGCCTCCAACACACTCTCAGACAGTGCATTCCAGATCCTAAACACTCACTGAAACTGCCTCCACCACACTCTCAGAAAGTGCATTCCAGATCCTAAACACTCACTGAACCTGCCTCCACCACAATCTCAGGCAGTGCATTCCAGATCCTAAACAGACAGTGAAGCTGCCTCCAACACACTCTCAGACAGTGCATTCCAGATCCTAAACACTCACTGAACCTGCCTCCACCACACTCTCAGACAGTGCATTCCAGATCCTAAACACTCACTGAACATGCCTCCACCGCACTCTCAGACAGTGCATTTCAATCCTAAACACGCACTGAACCTGCCTCCACCACACTCTCAGACAGTGCATTCCAGCTCCGAAACACTCACTGAACTTGCCTCCACCACACTCTCAGACAGTGCATTCCAGATCCTAAATACTCACTGAACCTGCCTCCACCACAATCTCAAACAGTGCATTCCAGATCCTAAACACTCACTGACCCTGCCTCCACCACAATTTCAGACAGTGCATTCCAGATCCTAAACATTCAATGAACCTGCCTCCACCACACTCTCAGACAGTGCATTCCAGATCCTAAACACTCACTGAACCTGCCTCCACCACACTCTCAGGCAGTGCAATCCAGATCCTAAACACTCACTGAACCTGCCTCCACCGCCGTCTCAGGCAGTGCATTCCAGATCCTAAACACGCACTGAACCTGCCTCCACCACACTCTCAGACAGTGCATTCCAGATCCTAGACACTCACTGAACCTGCCTCCACCACACTCTCAGACAGTGCATTCCAGATCCTAAACACTCACTGAACCTGCCTCCACCACACTCTCAGACAGTGCATTCCAGATCCAAAACACTCACTGAACCTGCCTCCACCACAATCTCAGACAATGCATTCCAGATCCTAAACGCTCACTGAATCTGCCTCCACCGCACTCTCAGACACTGCATTCCAGATCCAAAACACTCACTGAACCTGCCTCCACCACAATCTCAAACAGTGCATTCCAGATCCTAAACACTCACTGAACCTGCCTCCACCACAATCTCAAACAGTGCATTCCAGATCCTAAACAATCACTGAACCTGCCTCCACCACAATCTCAAACAGTGCATTCCAGATCCTAAACACTCACTGAACCTGCCTCCACCACAATTTCAAACAGTGCATTCCAGATCCTAAACACTCACTGAACCTGCCTCCACCACACTCTCAGACAGTGCAAGCCAGATCCTAAACATTCACTGAACCAGCCTCCACCACACACTCAGACAGTGCATTCCAGATCCTAAACACACACTGAACCTGCCTCCACCACACTCTCAGGCAGTGCATTCCAGATCCTAAACACACACTGAACCTGCCTCCACCACACTCTCAGGCAGTGCATTCCAGATCCTAAACACTCACTGAGCCTGCCTCCACCACACTCTCAGGCAGTGCATTCCAGATCCTAAACACTCACTGAACCTGCCTCCACCACACTCTCAGGCAGTGCATTTCAGATCCTCAACACAAACTGAAGCTTCCTCCACCACAATCTCAGACAGTGCATTCTAGATCCTAAACACTCACTGAACCTGCCTCCACCACACTCTCAGACAGTGCATTCCAGATCCTTAACACTCACTGAACCTGCCTCCACCACACTCTCAGGCACTGCATTCCAGATCCTAAACAGACACTGAAGCTGCCTCCAACACACTCTCAGACAGTGCATTCCAGATCCTAAACACACACTGAACCTGCCTCCACCACACTCTCAGACAGTGAATTCCAGATCCTAAGCACTCACTGAACCTGCCTCCACCACACTCTCATACAGTGCATTCCAGATCCTAAACACTCACTGAACCTGCCTCCACCACACACTCAGGCAGTGCATTCCAGATCCTAAACATTCAATGAACCTGCCTCCACCACACTCTCAGACAGTGCATTCCAGATCCTAAACACTCACTGACCCTGCCTCCACCACACTCTCAGGCAGTGCAATCCAGATCCTAAACACTCACTGAACCTGCCTCCACCGCACTCTCAGGCAGTGCATTCCAGATCCTAAACACGCACTGAACCTGCCTCCACCACACTCTCAGACAGTGCATTCCAGATCCTAGACACTCACTGAACCTGCCTCCACCACACTCTCAGACAGTGCATTCCAGATCCTAAACACTCACTGAACCTGCCTCCACCACACTCTCAGACAGTGCATTCCAGATCCAAAACACTCACTGAACCTGCCTCCACCACAATCTCAGACAATGCATTCCAGATCCTAAACGCTCACTGAATCTGCCTCCACCGCACTCTCAGACACTGCATTCCAGATCCAAAACACTCACTGAACCTGCCTCCACCACAATCTCAAACAGTGCATTCCAGATCCTAAACACTCACTGAACCTGCCTCCACCACAATCTCAAACAGTGCATTCCAGATCCTAAACACTCACTGAACCTGCCTCCACCACAATCTCAAACAGTGCATTCCAGATCCTAAACACTCACTGAACCTGCCTCCACCACAATTTCAAACAGTGCATTCCAGATCCTAAACACTCACTGAACCTGCCTCCACCACACTCTCAGACAGTGCAAGCCAGATCCTAAACATTCACTGAACCAGCCTCCACCACACACTCAGACAGTGCATTCCAGATCCTAAACACACACTGAACCTGCCTCCACCACACTCTCAGACAGTGCATTCCAGATCCTAAACACTCACTGAACCTGCCTCCACCACACTCTCAGACAGTGCATTCCAGATCCAAAACACTCACTGAACCTGCCTCCACCACAATCTCAGACAATGCATTCCAGATCCTAAACGCTCACTGAATCTGCCTCCACCGCACTCTCAGACACTGCATTCCAGATCCAAAACACTCACTGAACCTGCCTCCACCACAATCTCAAACAGTGCATTCCAGATCCTAAACACTCACTGAACCTGCCTCCACCACAATCTCAAACAGTGCATTCCAGATCCTAAACACTCACTGAACCTGCCTCCACCACAATCTCAAACAGTGCATTCCAGATCCTAAACACTCACTGAACCTGCCTCCACCCCAATTTCAAACAGTGCATTCCAGATCCTAAACACTCACTGAACCTGCCTCCACCACACTCTCAGACAGTGCAAGCCAGATCCTAAACATTCACTGAACCAGCCTCCACCACACACTCAGACAGTGCATTCCAGATCCTAAACACACACTGAACCTGCCTCCACCACACTCTCAGGCAGTGCATTCCTGATCCTAAACACACACTGAACCTGCCTCCACCACACTCTCAGGCAGTGCATTCCAGATCCTAAACACTCACTGAGCCTGCCTCCACCACACTCTCAGGCAGTGCATTCCAGATCCTAAACACTCACTGAACCTGCCTCCACCACACTCTCAGGCAGTGCATTTCAGATCCTCAACACAAACTGAAGCTTCCTCCACCACAATCTCAGACAGTGCATTCTAGATCCTAAACACTCACTGAACCTGCCTCCACCACACTCTCAGACAGTGCATTCCAGATCCTTAACACTCACTGAACCTGCCTCCACCACACTCTCAGGCAGTGCATTCCAGATCCTAAACAGACACTGAAGCTGCCTCCAACACACTCTCAGACAGTGCATTCCAGATCCTAAACACACACTGAACCTGCCTGCACCACACTCTCATACAGTGCATTCCAGATCCTAAACACTCACTGAACCTGCCTCCACCACACACTCAGACAGTGCATTCCAGATCCTAAACACTCACTGAACCTGCCTCCACCGCACTCTCAGACAGTGCACTTCAATCCTAAACACGCACTGAACCTGCCTCCACCACACACTCAGACAGTGCATTCCAGATCCTAAACACTCACTGAACCTGCCTCCACCACACTCTCAAACACTGCATTCCCGATCCGAAACACTCTCTGAACCTGCCTCCACCGCACTCTCAGACAGTGCATTTCAATCCTAAACACGCACTGAACCTGCCTCCACCACACTCTCAGGCAGTGCATTCCAGATCCTAAACACTCACTGAACCTGCCTCCACCACACACTCAGACAGTGCATTCCAGATCCTAAACATTCAATGAACCTGCCTCCACCACACTCTCAGACAGTGCATTCCAGACCCTAAACACTCACTGAAGCTGCCTCCAACACACTCTCAGGCAGTGCATTCCAGATCATAAACACACACTGAACTTGCCTCCACCGCACTCTCAGACAGTGCATTCCAGATCCTAAACACTCACTGAACCTGCCTCCATCACAATCTCAGGCAGTGCATTCCAGATCCTAAACAGACAGTGAAGCTGCCTCCAACACACTCTCAGACAGTGCATTCCAGATCCAAAACACTCACTGAAACTGCCTCCACCACACTCTCAGAAAGTGCATTCCAGATCCTAAACACTCACTGAACCTGCCTCCACCACAATCTCAGGCAGTGCATTCCAGATCCTAAACAGACAGTGAAGCTGCCTCCAACACACTCTCAGACAGTGCATTCCAGATCCTAAACACTCACTGAACCTGCCTCCACCACACTCTCAGACAGTGCATTCCAGATCCTAAACACTCACTGAACATGCCTCCACCGCACTCTCAGACAGTGCATTTCAATCCTAAACACGCACTGAACCTGCCACCACCACACACTCAGACAGTGCATTGCAGCTCCGAAACACTCACTGAACTTGCCTCCACCACACTCTCAGACAGTGCATTCCAGATCCTAAATACTCACTGAACCTGCCTCCACCACACTCTCAGACAGTGCATTCCAGATCCTAAATACTCACTGAACCTGCCTCCACTGCACTCTCAGACAGTGCATTCCAGATCCTAAACACTCACTAAACCTGCCTCCACCACACTCTCAGACAGTGCATTCCAGATACTAAACACTCACTGAACCTGCCTCCACCTCACTCTCAGACAGTGCATTCCAGATCCTAAACACTCACTGAACCTGCCTCCATCACACTGTCAGACAGTGCATTCCAGATCCTAAACACTCACTGAACCTGCCTCCACCACAATCTCAGACAGTGCATTCCAGATCCTAAACATTCAATGAACCTGCCTCCACCACACTCTCAGACAGTGCATTCCAGACCCTAAACACTCACTGAAGCTGCCTCCAACACACTCTCAGGCAGTGCATTCCAGATCATAAACACACACTGAACTTGCCTCCACCGCACTCTCAGACAGTGCATTCCAGATCCTAAACACTCACTGAACCTGCCTCCACCACAATCTCAGGCAGTGCATTCCAGATCCTAAACAGACAGTGAAGCTGCCTCCAACACACTCTCAAACAGTGCATTCCAGATCCTAAACACTCACTGAACATGCCTCCCCCACACTCTCAGACAGTGCATTCCACATCCTAAACACTCACTGAACCTGCCTCCACCACACTCTCAGACAGTGCATTCCAGATCCTAAACACTCACTGACCCTGCCTCCACCACACTCTCAGGCAGTGCATTCCAGATCCTAAACACTCACTGAACCTGCCTCCACCACACTCTCAGACAGTGCATTCCAGATCCTAACCACTCACTGAACCTGCCTCCACCACACTCTCAAACACTGCATTCCCGATCCGAAACACTCTCTGAACCTGCCTCCACCGCACTCTCAGACAGTGCATTTCAATCCTAAACACGCACTGAACCTGCCTCCACCACACTCTCAGACAGTGCATTCCAGCTCCGAAACACTCACTGAACTTGCCTCCACCACACTCTCAGAGAGTGTATTCCAGAACCTAAACATTCACTGAACCTGCCTCCACCACACTCTCAGACACTGCATTCCAGATTCTAAACACTCACTGAACCTGCCTCCACCACACTCTCAGACAGTGCATTCCAGATCCTAAATACTCACTGAACCTGCCTCCACTGCACACTCAGACAATGCATTCCAGATCCTAAACACTCACTGAACCTGCCTCCACCACACTCTCAGACAGTGCATTCCAGATACTAAACACTCACTCAACCTGCCTCCACCTCACTCTCAGACAGGGCATTCCAGATCCTAAACATTCACTGAACCAGCCTCCACCACACACTCAGACAGTGCATTCCAGATCCTAAACACACACTGAACCTGCCTCCACCACACTCTCAGGCAGTGCATTCCAGATCCTAAACACTCACTGAACCTGCCTCCACCACACTCTCAGGCAGTGCATTCCCGATCCTAAACACTCACTGAGCCTGCCTCCACCACACTCTCAGGCAGTGCATTCCAGATCCTAAACACTCACTGAACCTGCCTCCACCACACTCTCAGGCAGTGCATTTCAGATCCTCAACACAAACTGAAGCTTCCTCCACCACAATCTCAGACAGTGCATTCCAGATCCTAAACACTCACTGAAGCTGCCTCCACCACACACTCAGGCAGTGCATTCCAGATCCTCAACACACACTGAACCTGCCTCCACCATACTCTCAGGCAGTGCATTCCAGATCCTAAACAGACACTGAAGCTGCCTCCAACACACTCTCAGACAGTGCATTCCAGATCCTAAACACACACTGAACCTGCCTGCACCACACTCTCATACAGTGCATTCCAGATCCTAAACACTCACTGAAGCTGCCTCCACCACACACTCAGGCAGTGCATTCCAGATCCTCAACACACACTGAACCTGCCTCCACCACACTCTCAGGCAGTGCATTCCAGATCCTAAACACACACTGAACCTGCCACCACCACACACTCAGACAGTGCATTCCAGCTCCGAAACACTCACTGAACTTGCCTCCACCACACTCTCAGACAGTGCATTCCAGATCCTAAATACTCACTGAACCTGCCTCCACCACACTCTCAGACAGTGCATTCCAGAGCCTAAATACTCACTGAACCTGCCTCCACTGCACTCTCAGACAGTGCATTCCAGATCCTAAACACTCACTAAACCTGCCTCCACCACACTCTCAGACAGTGCATTCCAGATACTAAACACTCACTGAACCTGCCTCCACCTCACTCTCAGACAGTGCATTCCAGATCCTAAACACTCACTGAACCTGCCTCCATCACACTGTCAGACAGTGCATTCCAGATCCTAAACACTCACTGAACCTGCCTCCACCACAATCTCAGACAGTGCATTCCAGATCCTAAACATTCAATGAACCTGCCTCCACCACACTCTCAGACAGTGCATTCCAGACCCTAAACACTCACTGAAGCTGCCTCCAACACACTCTCAGGCAGTGCATTCCAGATCATAAGCACACACTGAACTTGCCTCCACCGCACTCTCAGACAGTGCATTCCAGATCCTAAACACTCACTGAACGTGCCTCCACCACAATCTCAGGCAGTGCATTCCAGATCCTAAACAGACAGTGAAGCTGCCTCCAACACACTCTCAAACAGTGCATTCCAGATCCTAAACACTCACTGAACATGCCTCCCCCACACTCTCAGACAGTGCATTCCACATCCTAAACACTCACTGAACCTGCCTCCACCACACTCTCAGACAGTGCATTCCAGATCCTAAACACTCACTGACCCTGCCTCCACCACACTCTCAGGCAGTGCATTCCAGATCCTAAACACTCACTGAACCTGCCTCCACCACACTCTCAGACAGTGCATTCCAGATCCTAACCACTCACTGAACCTGCCTCCACCACACTCTCAAACACTGCATTCCCGATCCGAAACACTCTCTGAACCTGCCTCCACCGCACTCTCAGACAGTGCATTTCAATCCTAAGCACGCACTGAACCTGCCTCCACCACACTCTCAGACAGTGCATTCCAGCTCCGAAACACTCACTGAACTTGCCTCCACCACACTCTCAGAGAGTGTATTCCAGAACCTAAACATTCACTGAACCTGCCTCCACCACACTCTCAGACACTGCATTCCAGATTCTAAACACTCACTGAACCTGCCTCCACCACACTCTCAGACAGTGCATTCCAGATCCTAAATACTCACTGAACCTGCCTCCACTGCACTCTCAGACAATGCATTCCAGATCCTAAACACTCACTGAACCTGCCTCCACCACACTCTCAGACAGTGCATTCCAGATACTAAACACTCACTCAACCTGCCTCCTCCTCACTCTCAGACAGGGCATTCCAGATCCTAAACATTCACTGAACCAGCCTCCACCACACACTCAGACAGTGCATTCCAGATCCTAAACACACACTGAACCTGCCTCCACCACACTCTCAGGCAGTGCATTCCAGATCCTAAACACACACTGAACCTGCCTCCACCACACTCTCAGGCAGTGCATTCCAGATCCTAAACACTCACTGAGCCTGCCTCCACCACACTCTCAGGCAGTGCATTCCAGATCCTAAACACTCACTGAACCTGCCTCCACCACACTCTCAGGCAGTGCATTTCAGATCCTCAACACAAACTGAAGCTTCCTCCACCACAATCTCAGACAGTGCATTCCAGATCCTAAACACTCACTGAAGCTGCCTCCACCACACACTCAGGCAGTGCATTCCAGATCCTCAACACACACTGAACCTGCCTCCACCACACTCTCAGGCAGTGCATTCCAGATCCTAAACAGACACTGAAGCTGCCTCCAACACACTCTCAGACAGTGCATTCCAGATCCTAAACACACACTGAGCCTGCCTCCACCACACTCTCAGGCAGTGCATTCCAGATCCTAAACACTCACTGAAGCTGCCTCCACCACACACTCAGGCAGTGCATTCCAGATCCTCAACACACACTGAACCTGCCTCCACCACACTCTCAGGCAGTGCATTCCAGATCCTAAACAGACACTGAAGCTGCCTCCAACACACTCTCAGACAGTGCATTCCAGATCCTAAACACACACTGAACCTGCCTGCACCACACTCTCATACAGTGCATTCCAGATCCTAAACACTCACTGAAGCTGCCTCCACCACACACTCAGGCAGTGCATTCCAGATCCTCAACACACACTGAACCTGCCTCCACCACACTCTCAGGCAGTGCATTCCAGATCCTAAACACACACTGAACCTGCCTGCACCACACTCTCATACAGTGCATTCCAGATCCTAAACAGACACTGAAGCTGCCTCCAACACACTCTCAGACAGTGCATTCCAGATCCTAAACACACACTGAACCTGCCTGCACCACATTCTCATACAGTGCATTCCAGATCCTAAACACTCACTGAACCTGCCTCCACCACACACTCAGACAGTGCATTCCAGATCCTAAACACTCACTGAACCTGCCTCCACCGCACTCTCAGACAGTGCACTTCAATCCTAAACACGCACTGAACCTGCCTCCACCACACACTCAGACAGTGCATTCCAGATCCTAAACACTCACTGAACCTGCCTCCACCACACTCTCAAACACTGCATTCCCGATCGGAAACACTCTCTGAACCTGCCTCCACCGCACTCTCAGACAGTGCATTTCAATCCTAAACACGCACTGAACCTGCCTCCACCACACTCTCAGGCAGTGCATTCCAGATCCTAAACACTCACTGAACCTGCCTCCACCACACACTCAGACAGTGCATTCCAGATCCTAAACATTCAATGAACCTGCCTCCACCACACTCTCAGACAGTGCATTCCAGACCCTAAACACTCACTGAAGCTGCCTCCAACACACTCTCAGGCAGTGCATTCCAGATCCTAAACACTCACTGAACCTGCCTCCACCGCACTCTCAGACAGTGCATTCCAGATC
Organism: Heterodontus francisci; assembly: GCF_036365525.1. Classification (NCBI taxonomy): domain Eukaryota; kingdom Metazoa; phylum Chordata; class Chondrichthyes; order Heterodontiformes; family Heterodontidae; genus Heterodontus; species Heterodontus francisci. The sequence continues at coordinate 7,208,059 of NC_090377.1, forward strand.
CTAAACACTCACTGAACCTGCCTCCACCACACTCTCAGACAGTGCATTCCAGATCCTAAACACTCACTGAACCTGCCTCCACCACACTCTCAGACAGTGCATTCCAGATCCTAAACAGACAGTGAAGCTGCCTCCAACACACTCTCAGACAGTGCATTCCAGATCATAAACACTCACTGAAACTGCCTCCACCACACTCTCAGAAAGTGCATTCCAGATCCTAAACACTCACTGAACCTGCCTCCACCACAATCTCAGGCAGTGCATTCCAGATCCTAAACAGACAGTGAAGCTGCCTCCAACACACTCTCAGACAGTGCATTCCAGATCCTAAACACTCACTGAACCTGCCTCCACCACACTCTCAGACAGTGCATTCCAGATCCTAAACACTCACTGAACATGCCTCCACCGCACTCTCAGACAGTGCATTTCAATCCTAAACACGCACTGAACCTGCCACCACCACACACTCAGACAGTGCATTCCAGCTCCGAAACACTCACTGAACTTGCCTCCACCACACTCTCAGACAGTGCATTCCAGATCCTAAATACTCACTGAACCTGCCTCCACCACACTCTCAGACAGTGCATTCCAGATCCTAGATACTCACTGAACCTGCCTCCACTGCACTCTCAGACAGTGCATTCCAGATCCTAAACACTCACTGAACCTGCCTCCAACACACTCTCAAACAGTGCATTCCAGATCCTAAACACTCACTGAACATGCCTCCCCCACACTCTCAGACAGTGCATTCCACATCCTAAACACTCACTGAACCTGCCTCCACCACACTCTCAGACAGTGCATTCCAGATCCTAAACACTCACTGACCCTGCCTCCACCACACTCTCAGGCAGTGCATTCCAGATCCTAAACACTCACTGAACCTGCCTCCACCACACTCTCAGACAGTGCATTCCAGATCCTAACCACTCACTGAACCTGCCTCCACCACACTCTCAAACACTGCATTCCCGATCCGAAACACTCTCTGAACCTGCCTCCACCGCACTCTCAGACAGTGCATTTCAATCCTAAACACGCACTGAACCTGCCTCCACCACACTCTCAGACAGTGCATTCCAGCTCCGAAACACTCACTGAACTTGCCTCCACCACACTCTCAGAGAGTGTATTCCAGAACCTAAACATTCACTGAACCTGCCTCCACCACACTCTCAGACACTGCATTCCAGATTCTAAACACTCACTGAACCTGCCTCCACCACACTCTCAGACAGTGCATTCCAGATCCTAAATACTCACTGAACCTGCCTCCACTGCACTCTCAGACAGTGCATTCCAGATCCTAAACACTCACTGAACCTGCCTCCACCACACTCTCAGACAGTGCATTCCAGATACTAAACACTCACTCAACCTGCCTCCACCTCACTCTCAGACAGGGCATTCCAGATCCTAAACACTCACTGAACCTGCCTCCACCACAATCTCAGACAGTGCATTCCAGATCCTAAACATTCAATGAACCTGCCTCCACCACACTCTCAGACAGTGCATTCCAGATCCTAAACACTCACTGAAGCTGCCTCCAACACACTCTCAGACAGTGCATTCCAGATCCTAAACACACACTGAACTTGCCTCCACCACACTCTCAGAGAGTGTATTCCAGAACCTAAACATTCACTCAACCTGCCTCCACCACACTCTCAGACACTGCATTCCAGATCCTAAACACTCACTGAACCTGCCTCCACCACACTCTCAGACAGTGCATTCCAGATCCTAAACACACACTGAACTTGCCTCCACCACACTCTCAGAGAGTGTATTCCAGAACCTAAACATTCACTCAACCTGCCTCCACCACACTCTCAGACACTGCATTCCAGATCCTAAATACTCACTGAACCTGCCTCCACTGCACTCTCAGACAGTGCATTCCAGATCCTAAACACTCACTGAACCTGCCTCCACCACACTCTCAGACAGTGCATTCCAGATACTAAACAATCACTGAACCTGCCTCCACCTCACTCTCAGACAGGGCATTCCAGATCCTAAACACTCACTGAACCTGCCTCCACCACACTCTCAGACAGTGCATTCCAGATCCTAAACATTCAATGAACCTGCCTCCACCACACTCTCAGACAGTGCATTCCAGATCCTAAACACTCACTGACCCTGCCTCCACCACACTCTCAGGCAGTGCAATCCAGATCCTAAACACTCACTGAACCTGCCTCCACCGCACTCTCAGGCAGTGCATTCCAGATCCTAAACACGCACTGAACCTGCCTCCACCACACTCTCAGACAGTGCATTCCAGATCCTAGACACTCACTGAACCTGCCTCCACCACACTCTCAGACAGTGCATTCCAGATCCTAAACACTCACTGAACCTGCCTCCACCACACTCTCAGACAGTGCATTCCAGATCCAAAACACTCACTGAACCTGCCTCCACCACAATCTCAGACAATGCATTCCAGATCCTAAACGCTCACTGAATCTGCCTCCACCGCACTCTCAGACACTGCATTCCAGATCCAAAACACTCACTGAACCTGCCTCCACCACAATCTCAAACAGTGCATTCCAGATCCTAAACACTCACTGAACCTGCCTCCACCACAATCTCAAACATTGCATTCCAGATCCTAAACACTCACTGAACCTGCCTCCACCACAATCTCAAACAGTGCATTCCAGATCCTAAACACTCACTGAACCTGCCTCCACCACAATTTCAAACAGTGCATTCCAGATCCTAAACACTCACTGAACCTGCCTCCACCACACTCTCAGACAGTGCAAGCCAGATCCTAAACATTCACTGAACCAGCCTCCACCACACACTCAGACAGTGCATTCCAGATCCTAAATACACACTGAACCTGCCTCCACCACACTCTCAGGCAGTGCATTCCAGATCCTAAACACACACTGAGCCTGCCTCCACCACACTCTCAGGCAGTGCATTCCAGATCCTAAACACTCACTGAGCCTGCCTCCACCACACTCTCAGGCAGTGCATTCCAGATCCTAAACACTCACTGAACCTGCCTCCACCACACTCTCAGGCAGTGCATTTCAGATCCTCAACACAAACTGAAGCTTCCTCCACCACAATCTCAGACAGTGCATTCTAGATCCTAAACACTCACTGAACCTGCCTCCACCACACTCTCAGACAGTGCATTCCAGATCCTTAACACTCACTGAACCTGCCTCCACCACACTCTCAGGCACTGCATTCCAGATCCTAAACAGACACTGAAGCTGCCTCCACCACACTCTCAGACAGTGCATTCCTGATCCTAAACACACACTGAACTTGCCTCCACCACACTCTCAGACAGTGAATTCCAGATCCTAAGCACTCACTGAACCTGCCTCCACCACACTCTCATACAGTGCATTCCAGATCCTAAACACTCACTGAACCTGCCTCCACCACACACTCAGGCAGTGCATTCCAGATCCTAAACAATCACTGAACCTGCCTCCACAAAAATCTCAAACAGTGCATTCCAGATCCTAAACACTCACTGAACCTGCCTCCACCACAATCTCAGACAGTGCATTCCAGATCCTAAACATTCAATGAACCTGCCTCCACCACACTCTCAGACAGTGCATTCCAGATCCTAAACACTCACTGACCCTGCCTCCACCACACTCTCAGGCAGTGCAATCCAGATCCTAAACACTCACTGAACCTGCCTCCACCGCACTCTCAGGCAGTGCATTCCAGATCCTAAACACGCACTGAACCTGCCTCCACCACACTCTCAGACAGTGCATTCCAGATCCGAGACACTCACTGAACCTGCCTCCACCACACTCTCAGACAGTGCATTCCAGATCCTAAACACTCACTGAACCTGCCTCCACCACACTCTCAGACAGTGCATTCCAGATCCAAAACACTCACTGAACCTGCCTCCACCACAATCTCAGACAATGCATTCCAGATCCTAAACGCTCACTGAATCTGCCTCCACCGCACTCTCAGACACTGCATTCCAGATCCAAAACACTCACTGAACCTGCCTCCACCACAATCTGAAACAGTGCATTCCAGATCCTAAACACTCACTGAACCTGCCTCCACCACAATCTCTAACAGTGCATTCCAGATCCTAAACACTCACTGAACCTGCCTCCACCACAATCTCAAACAGTGCATTCCAGATCCTAAACACTCACTGAACCTGCCTCCACCACACTCTCAGACAGTGCAAGCCAGATCCTAAACATTCACTGAACCAGCCTCCACCACACACTCAGACAGTGCATTCCAGATCCTAAACACACACTGAACCTGCCTCCACCACACTCTCAGGCAGTGCATTCCAGATCCTAAACACACACTGAACCTGCCTCCACCACACTCTCAGGCAGTGCATTCCAGATCCTAAACACTCACTGAACCTGCCTCCATCACACTCTCAGGCAGTGCATTTCAGATCCTCAACACAAACTGAAGCTTCCTCCACCACAATCTCAGACAGTGCATTCTAGATCCTAAACACTCACTGAACCTGCCTCCACCACACTCTCAGACAGTGCATTCCAGATCCTTAACACTCACTGAACCTGCCTCCACCACACTCTCAGGCACTGCATTCCAGATCCTAAACAGACACTGAAGCTGCCTCCAACACACTCTCAGACAGTGCATTCCAGATCCTAAACACACACTGAACTTGCCTCCACCACACTCTCAGACAGTGAATTCCAGATCCTAAGCACTCACTGAACCTGCCTGCACCACACTCTCATACAGTGCATTTCAGATCCTAAACACTCACTGAACCTGCCTCCACCACACACTCAGGCAGTGCATTCCAGATCCTAAACATTCAATGAACCTGCCTCCACCACACTCTCAGACAGTGCATTCCAGATCCTAAACACTCACTGACCCTGCCTCCACCACACTCTCAGGCAGTGCAATCCAGATCCTAAACACTCACTGAACCTGCCTCCACCGGACTCTCAGGCAGTGCATTCCAGATCCTAAACACGCACTGAACCTGCCTCCACCACACTCTCAGACAGTGCATTCCAGATCCTAGACACTCACTGAACCTGCCTCCACCACACTCTCAGACAGTGCATTCCAGATCCTAAACACTCACTTAACCTGCCTCCACCACACTCTCAGACAGAGCATTCCTGATCCAAAACACTCACTGAACCTGCCTCCACCACAATCTCAGACAATGCATTCCAGATCCTAAACACGCACTGAAGCTGCCTCCACCACACTCTCAGACAGTGCATTCCAGATCCTAGACACTCACTGAACCTGCCTCCACCACACTCTCAGACAGTGCATTCCAGATCCTAAACACACACTGAATCTGCCTCCACCGCACTCTCAGACACTGCATTCCAGATCCAAAACACTCACTGAACCTGCCTCCACCACAATCTCAAACAGTGCATTCCAGATCCTAAACACTCACTGAACCTGCCTCCACCACAATCTCAAACAGTGCATTCCAGATCCTAAACACTCACTGAACCTGCCTCCACCACAATCTCAAACAGTGCATTCCAGATCCTAAACACTCACTGAACCTGCCTCCACCACAATTTCAAACAGTGAATTCCAGATCCTAAACACTCACTGAACCTGCCTCCACCACACTCTCAGACAGTGCATTCCAGATCCTAAACACACACTGAACCTGCCTCCACCACACTCTCAGGCAGTGCATTCCAGATCCTAAACACACACTGAACCTGCCTCCACCACACTCTCAGGCAGTGCATTCCAGATCCTAAACACTCACTGAGCCTGCCTCCACCACACTCTCAGGCAGTGCATTCCAGATCCTAAACACTCACTGAACCTGCCTCCACCACACTCTCAGGCAGTGCATTTCAGATCCTCAACACAAACTGAAGCTTCCTCCACCACAATCTCAGACAGTGCATTCTAGATCCTAAACACTCACTGAACCTGCCTCCACCACACTCTCAGACAGTGCATTCCAGATCCTTAACACTCACTGAACCTGCCTCCACCACACTCTCAGGCACTGCATTCCAGATCCTAAACAGACACTGAAGCTGCCTCCAACACACTCTCAGACAGTGCATTCCAGATCCTAAACACACACTGAACTTGCCTCCACCACACTCTCAGACAGTGAATTCCAGATCCTAAGCACTCACTGAACCTGCCTCCACCACACTCTCATACAGTGCATTCCAGATCCTAAACACTCACTGAACCTGCCTCCACCACACACTCAGGCAGTGCATTCCAGATCCTAAACAATCACTGAACCTGCCTCCACCACAATCTCAAACAGTGCATTCCAGACCCTAAACACTCACTGAACCTGCCTCCACCACACTCTCAGGCACTGCATTCCCGATCCTAAACACTCACTGAACCTGCCTCTACCACACTCTCAGGCAGTGCATTCCAGATCCTAAGCACTCACTGAACTTGGCTCCACCACACTCTCAGGCAGTGCATTCCAGATCCTAAACACTCACTGAACCTGCCTCCACCACACTCTCAGACAGTGCATTCCAGATCGTAAACACACACTGAAGCTGCCTCCACCACAATCTCAGGCAGTGCATTCCAGATCCTAAACACTCACTGAACCTGCCTCCACCACACTCTCAGGCAGTGCATTCCAGATCCTAAACACTCACTGAACCTGCCTCCACCACACTCTCAGGCAGTGCATTCCAGATCCTCAACACACACTGAAGCTGCCTCCACCACAATGTCAGACAGTGCATTCCAGATCCTAAACACACATTGAACCTGCCTCCACCACACTCTCAGGCACTGCATTCCAGATCCTAAACACTCACTGAACCTGCCTCCACCACACTCTCAGACAGTGCATTCCAGATCATAAACACACACTGAACCTGCCTCCACCACACTCTCAGACAGTGCATTCCAGATCATAAACACTCACTGAACCTGCCTCTACCACACTCTCAGGCAGTGCATTCCAGATCCTAACCACTCACTTAACTTGGCTCCACCACACTCTCAGGCAGTGCATTCCAGATCCTAAACACTCACTGAACCTGCCTCCACCACACTCTCAGACAGTGCATTCCAGATCGTAAACACACACTGAACCTGCCTCCACCACACTCTCAGGCAGTGCATTCCAGATCCTAAACACTCACTGAACCTGCCTCTACCACACTCTCAGGCAGTGCATTCCAGATCCTAACCACTCACTGAACCTGCCTCCACCACACTCTCAGACAGTGCAAGCCAGATCCTAAACATTCACTGAACCTGCCTCCACCACACTCTCAGACAGTGCAAGCCAGATCCTAAACATTCACTGAACCTGCCTCCACCACACTCTCAGACAGTGCATTCCAGATCCTAAACCCACACTGAACCTGCCTCCACCACAATCTCAGGCAGTGCATTCCAGATCCTAAACACTCACTGAGCCTGCCTCCACCACACTCTCAGGCAGTGCATTCCAGATCCTAAACACTCACTGAACCTGCCTCCACCACACTCTCAGGCAGTGCATTTCAGATCCTCAACACAAACTGAAGCTGCCTCCACCACAATCTCAGACAGTGCATTCTAGATCCTAAACACTCACAGAACCTGCCTCCACCACACTCTCAGACAGTGCATTCCAGATCCTTAACACTCACTAAACCTGCCTCCACCACACTCTCAGGCAGTGCAATCCAGATCCTAAACAGACACTGAAGCTGCCTCCAACACACTCTCAGACAGTGCATTCCAGATCCTAAACACTCACTGAACCTGCCTCCACCACACTCTCAGACAGTGCATTCCAGATCCTAAACACTCACTGAACCTGCCTCCACCACAATCTCAAACAGTGCATTCCAGATCCTAAACACTCACTGAACCTGCCTCCACCACACTCTCCGGCAGTGCATTCCCGATCCTAAACACTCACTGAACCTGCCTCTACCACACTCTCAGGCAGTCCATTCCAGATCCTAACCACTTACTGAACTTGGCTCCACCACACTCTCAGGCAGTGCATTCCAGATCCTAAACACTCACTGAACCTGCCTCCACCACACTCTCAGACAGTGCAAGCCAGATCCTAAACACTCACTGAACCTGCCTCCACCACACTCTCAGGCAGTGCATTCCAGATCCTAACCACTTACTGAACTTGGCTCCACCACACTCTCAGGCAGTGCATTCCAGATCCTAAACACTCAATGAACCTGCCTCCACCACACTCTCAGACAGTGCAAGCCAGATCCTAAACACTCACTGAACCTGCCTCCACCACACTCTCAGGCAGTGCATTCCAGATCATAAACAAACACTGAAGCTGCCTCCACCACACTCTCAGGCAGTGCATTCCAGATCCTAAACACACACTGAACCTGCCTCCACCACACTCTCAGGCAGTGCATTCCAGATCCTAAACACTCACTGAACCTGCCTCCACCACACTCTCAGGCAGTGCATTCCAGATCCTAAACACTCACTGAACCTGCCTCCACCACACTCTCAGGCAGTGCCTTCCAGATCCTCAACACACACTGAAGCTGCCTCCACCACAATGTCAGACAGTGCATTCCAGATCCTAAACACACATTGAACATGCCTCCACCACACTCTCAGGCAGTGCATTCCAGATCCTAAACACTCACTGAACCTGCCTCCACCACAATCTCAGGCAGTGCATTCCAGATCCTAACCACTCACTGAACTTGGCTCCACCACACTCTCAGGCAGTGCATTCCAGATCCTAAACACTCACTGAAACTGCCTCCACCACACTCTCAGACAGTGCAAGCCAGATCCTAAACACTCACTGAACCTGCCTCCACCACACTCTCAGACAGTGCATTCCAGATTGTAAACACATACTGAAGCTGCCTCCACCAAACTCTCAGGCAGTGCATTCCAGATCCTAAACACTCACTGAACCTGCCTCCACCACACTCTCAGACAGTGCATTCCAGATCGTAAACACTCACTGAACCTGCCTCCACCACACTCTCAGGCAGTGCATTCCAGATCCTAAACACTCACTGAACCTGCCTCCACCACACTCTCAGGCAGTGCATTCCAGATCCTCAACACACACTGAAGCTGCCTCCACCACAATGTCAGACAGTGCATTCCAGATCCTGAACACACATTGAACCTGCCTCTACCACACTCTCAGGCAGTGCATTCCAGATCCTAACCACTCACTGAACTTGGCTCCACCACACTCTCAGGCAGTGCATTCCAGATCCTAAACACTCACTGAACCTGCCTCCACCACACTCTCAGACAGTGCAAGCCAGATCCTAAACACTCACTGAACCTGCCTCCACCACACTCTCAGACAGTGCATTCCAGATCGTAAACACACACTGAAGGTGCCTCCACCACACTCTCAGGCAGTGCATTCCAGATCAAAACACTCACTGAACCTGCCTCCACCACACTCTCAGGCAGTGCATTCCAGATCCTAAACAGACACTGAAGATGCCTCCACCACACTCTCAGACAGTGAATTCCAGATCCTAAGCACTCACTGAACCTGCCTCCACCACACTCTCATACAGTGCATTCCAGATCCTAAACACTCACTGAACCTGCCTCCACCGCACTCTCAGGCAGTGCATTCCAGATCCTAAACATTCACTGAACCTGCCTCCACCACACTCTCAGACAATGCATTCCAGATCCTAAACACTCACTGAACCTGCCTCCACCACACTCTCAGACAGTGCATTCCAGATCCTAAACACTCACTGAACCTGCCTCCACCACACTCTCAAACACTGCATTCCCGATCCGAAACACTCTCTGAACCTGCCTCCACCGCACTCTCAGACAGTGCATTTCAATCCTAAACACGCGCTGAACCTGCCTCCACCACACTCTCAGACAGTGCATTCCAGCTCCGAAACACTCACTGAACCTGCCTCCACCACACTCTGAGAGTGCATTTCAGAACCTAAACACTCACTGAACCTGCCTCCACCACACTCTCAGACACTGCATTCCAGATCCTAAACACTCACTGAACCTGCCTCCACCACACTCTCAGACAGTGCATTCCAGATCCTAAATACTCACTGAACCTGCCTCGACTGCACTCTCAGACAGTGCATTCCAGATCCTAAACACTCACTGAACCTGCCTCCACCACACTCTCAGACAGTGCATTCCAGATCCTAAACACTCACTGAACCTGCCTCCACCACACTCTCAGACAGTACATTCCAGATCGTAAACACACACTGAAGCTGCCTCCACCACACTCTCAGGCAGTGCATTCCAGATCCTAAACACACACTGAACCTGACTCCACCACACTCTCAGGCAGTGCATTCCAGATCCTAAACACTCACTGAACCTGCCTCAACCACACTCTCAGGCAGTGCATTCTAGATCCTAAACACTCACTGAACCTGCCTCCACCACACTCTCAGGCAGTGCATTCCAGATCCTCAACACACACTGAACCTGCCTCCACCACAATCTCAGACAGTGCATTCCAGATCCAAAACACACATTGAACCTGTCTCCATCACACTCTCAGACAGTGCATTCCAGATCCTTAACACTCACTGAACCTGCCTCCACCACACTCTCAGACAGTGCATTCCAGATCCTAAACAGACACTGAAGCTGCCTCCAAGACACTCTCAGACAGTGCATTCCAGATCCTAAACACACACTGAACTTGCCTCCACCACACTCTCAGACAGTGAATTCCAAATCCTAAGCACTCACTGAACCTGCCTCCACCACACTTTCATACAGTGCATTCCAGATCCTAAACACTCACTGAACCTGCCTCCACCACAGACTCAGACAGTGCATTCCAGATCCTCAACATTCACTGAAACTGCCTCCACCACACTCTCAGACAATGCATTCCAGATCCTAAACACTCACTGAACCTGCCTCCAACACAATCTCAGAAAGTGCATTCCAGATCCTAAACATTCACTGAAACTGCCTCCACCACACTCTCAGACAATGCATTCCAGATCCTAAACACTCACTGAACCTGCCTCCAACACAATCTCAGAAAGTGCATTCCAGATCCTAAACATTCAATGAACCTGCCTCCACCACACTCTCAGACAGTGCATTCCAGATCCTAAACACTCACTGAAGCTGCCTCCAACACACTCTCAGACAGTGCATTCCAGATCCTAAACACAAACTGAACTTGCCTCCACCACACTCCCAGACAGCGCATTCCAGATCCTAAACACTCACTGAACCTGCCTCCACCACAATCTCAGGCAGTGCATTCCAGATCCTAAACAGACAGTGAACCTGCCTCCAACACACTCTCAGACAGTGCATTCCAGATCCTAAACACACACTGAACTTGCCTCCACCACACTCTCAGACAATCAATTCCAGATCCTAAACACTCACTGAACCTGCCTCCCCCACACTCTCAGACAGTGCATTCCACATCCTAAACACTCACTGAACCTGCCTCCACCACACTCTCAGGCAGTGCATTCCAGATCCTAAACACTCACGGAACCTGCCTCCACCGCACTCTCAGACAGTGCATTCCAGATCCTAAACACTCACTGAACCTGCCTCCACCACACTCTCAGGCAGTGCATTCCAGATCCTAAACACTCACTGAACCTGCCTCCACCACACTCTCAGGCAGTGCATTCCAGATCCTAAACAGAAACTGAAGCTGCCTCCACTGCACTCTCAGACAGTGCATTCCAGATCCTAACCACTCACTGAACCTGCCTCCACCACACTCTCAGACAGTGCATTCCAGATCCTAAACACTCACTGAACCTGCCTCCACCGCACTCTCAGACAGTGCATTCCAGATCCTAAACACTCACTGTACCTGCCTGCCCCGCACTCTCAGATAGTGCATTCCAGATCCTAAACACTCACTGAACATGCCTCCACCGCACCTCAGACAGTGCATTCCAGATCCTAAACACTCACTGAACCTGCCTCCACCACACTCTCAGACAGTGCATTCCAGATCCTAAACACTCACTGAACCTCCCTCCAACGCACTCTCAGACACTGCATTCCAGATCCTAAACACTCACTAAACCTGCCTCCACCAAACTCTCAGACAGTGCATTCCAGATCCTAAACACTCACTGAACCTGCCTCCACCATGCTCTCAGACAGTGCATTCCAGATCCTAAACACTCAAAACCTGCCTCCACCGCACTCTCAGACACTGCATTCCAGATCCTAAACACTCACTGAACCTGCCTCCACCAAACTCTCAGACAGTGCATTCCAGATCCTAAACACTCACTGAACCTGCCTCCACTACACTCTCAGACAGTGCATTCCAGATCCTAAACACTCATTGAACCTGCCTCCACCACACTCTCAGACAGTGCATTCCAGATCCTAAACACTCACTGAACCTGCCTCCACCACACTCTCAGACAGTGCATTCCAGATCCTAAACACTCACTGAACCTGCCTCCACCACACTCTCAGACAGTGCATTCCAGATCCTAAACACTCACTGAACCTGCCTCCACCGCACTCTCAGACAGTGCATTCCAGATCCTAAACACTCATTGAACCTGCCTCCACCACACTCTCAGACAGTGCATTCCAGATCCAAAACACTCACTGAACCTGCCTCCACCACTCTCTCAGACAGTGCATTCCAGATCCTAAACACTCACTGAACCTGCCTCCACCACACTCTCAGACAGTGCATTCCAGATCCTAAACACTCACTGAAACTGCCTCCACCAAACTCTCAGACACTGCATTCCAGATCCTAAACACACACTGAACCTGCCTCCACCACACTCTCAGACAGTACATTCCAGATCCAAAACACTCACTGAACCTGCCTCCACCACACTCTCAGACAGTGCATTCCAGATCCTAAACACTCACTGAACCTGCCTCCACCAAACTCTCAGACACTGCATTCCAGATCCTAAACACACACTGAACCTGCCTCCACCACACTCTCAGACAGTACATTCCAGATCCTAAACACTCACTGAACCTGCCTCCACCACACTCTCAGACAGTGCATTCCAGATCCTAAACACTCACTGAACCTGCCTCCACCGCACTCTCAGACACTGCATTCCAGATCCTAAACACTCACTGAACCTGCCTCCACCAAACTCTCAGACAGTGCATTCCAGATCCTAAACACTCACTGAACCTGCCTCCACTACACTCTCAGACAGTGCATTCCAGATCCTAAACACTCATTGAACCTGCCTCCACCACACTCTCAGACAGTGCATTCCAGATCCTAAACACTCACTGAACCTGCCTCCACCACACTCTCAGACAGTGCATTCCAGATCCTAAACACTCACTGAACCTGCCTCCACCACACTCTCAGACAGTGCATTCCAGATCCTAAACACTCACTGAACCTGCCTCCACCGCACTCTCAGACAGTGCATTCCAATTCCTAAACACTCATTGAACCTGCCTCCACCACACTCTCAGACAGTGCATTCCAGATCCTAAACACTCACTGAACCTGCCTCCACCACACTCTCAGACAGTGCATTCCAGATCCTAAACACTCACTGAACCTGCCTCCACCACACTCTCAGACAGTGCATTCCAGATCCTAAACACACACTGAACCTGCCTCCACCACACTCTCAGACAGTACATTCCAGATCCTAAACACTCACTGAACCTGCCTCCACCACACTCTCAGACAGTGCATTCCAGATCCTAAACACTCACTGAACCTGCCTCCACCAAACTCTCAGACACTGCATTCCAGATCCTAAACACACACTGAACCTGCCTCCACCACACTCTCAGACAGTACATTCCAGATCCTAAACACTCACTGAACCTGCCTCCACCACACTCTCAGACAGTGCATTCCAGATCCTAAACACTCACTGAACCTGCCTCCACCAAACTCTCAGACAGTGCATTCCAGATCCTAAACACACACTGAACCTGCCTCCACCACACTCTCAGACAGTGCATTCCAGATCCTAAACACTCACTGAACCTGCCTCCACCGCACTCTCAGACAGTGCATTCCAGATCCTAAACACTCACTGAACATGCTTCCACCGCACTCTCAGACAGTGCATTCCATATCCTAAACACTCGCTGAACCTGCCTCCATCACACTCTCAGACAGTGCATTCCAGATCTTAAACATTCACTGAACCTCCCTCCACCGCACTCTCAGACAGTGCATTCCAGATCCTAAACACTCACTGAACCTGCCTCCACCACACTCTCAGACAGTGTATTCCAGATCCTAAACACTCACTGAACCTGCCTCCACCACACTCTCAGACAGTGCATTCCAGATCCTAAACACTCACTGAACCTGCCTCCACCGCACTCTCAGACAGTGCATTCCAGATCCTAAACACTCACTGAACCTCCCTCCAATGCACTCTCAGACAGTGCATTCCAGATCCTAAACACTCACTGAACCTGCCTCCACCGCACTCTCAGACAGTGCATTCCAGATCCTAAACACTCACTGAACCTGCCTCCACCAAACTCTCAGACAGTGCATTCCAGATCCTAAACACTCACTGAACCTGCCTCCACTACACTCTCAGACAGTGCATTCCAGATCCTAAACACTCACTGAACCTGCCTCCACTACACTCTCAGACAGTGCATTCCAGATCCTAAACACTCACTGAACCTGCCTCCACTACACTCTCAGACAGTGCATTCCAGATCCTAAACACTCACTGAACCTGCCTCCACTACACTCTCAGACAGTGCATTCCAGATCCTAAACACTCACTGAACCTGCCTCCACTACACTCTCAGACAGTGCATTCCAGATCCTAAACACTCACTGAACCTCCCTCCAACGCACTCTCAGACAGTGCATTCCAGATCCTAAACACTCACTGAACCTCCCTCCAACGCACTCTGAGACAATGCATTCCAGATCCTAAACACTCACTGAACCTCCCTCCAACGCACTCTCAGACAGTGCATTCCAGATCCTAAACACTCACTGAACCTGCCTCCACTGCACTCTCAGACAGTGCATTCCAGATCCTAACCACTCACTGAACCTGCCTCCACCACACTCTCAGACAGTGCATTCCAGATCCTAAACACTCACTGAACCTCCCTCCAACGCACTCTCAGACAGTGCATTCCAGATCCTAAACACTCACTGAACCTGCCTCCACCGCACTCTCAGACCGTGCATTCCAGATCCTAAACACTCACTGAACCTCCCTCCAACGCACTCTCAGACAGTGCATTCCAGATCCTAAACACTCACTGAACCTCCCTCCAACGCACTCTCAGACAGTGCATTCCAGATCCTAAACACTCACTGAACCTCCCTCCAACGCACTCTGAGACAATGCATTCCAGATCCTTAACACTCACTGAACCTCCCTCCAACGCACTCTCAGACAGTGCATTCCAGATCCTAAACACTCACTGAACCTGCCTCCACTGCACTCTCAGACAGTGCATTCCAGATCCTAACCACTCACTGAACCTGCCTCCACCACCCTCTCAGACAGTGCATTCCAGATCCTAAACACTCACTGAACCTGCCTCCACCGCACCTCAGACAGTGCATTCCAGATCCTAAACACTCACTGAACCTGCCTCCACCAAACTCTCAGACAGTGCATTCCAGATCCTAAACACTCACTGAACCTGCCTCCACTACACTCTCAGACAGTGCATTCCAGATCCTAAACACTCACTGAACCTGCCTCCACTACACTCTTAGACAGTGCATTCCAGATCCTAAACACTCACTGAACCTGCCTGCCCCGCACTCTCAGATAGTGCATTCCAGATCCTAAACACTCACTGAACCTGCCTCCACCGCACCTCAGACAGTGCGTTCCAGATCCTAAACACTCACTGAACCTGCCTCCACCACACTCTCAGACAGTGCATTCCAGATCCTAAACACTCACTGAACCTCCCTCCAACGCACTCTCAGACACTGCATTCCAGATCCTAAACACTCACTAAACCTGCCTCCACCAAACTCTCAGACAGTGCATTCCAGATCCTAAACACTCACTGAACCTGCCTCCACCACACTCTCAGACAGGGCATTCCAGATCCTAAACACTCACTGAACCTGCCTCCACCGCACTCTCAGACACTGCATTCCAGATCCTAAACACTCACTGAACCTGCCTCCACCAAACTCTCAGACAGTGCATTCCAGAATCTAAACACTCACTGAACCTGCCTCCACCTCACTCTCAGACAGTGCATTCCAGATCCTAAACACTCACTGAACCTGCCTCCACCACACTCTCAGACAGTGCATTCCAGATCCTAAACACTCACTGAACCTGCCTCCACCACACTCTCAGACAGTGCATTCCAGATCCTAAACACTCACTGAACCTGCCTCCACCAAACTCTCAGACACTGCATTCCAGATCCTAAACACACACTGAACCTGCCTCCACCACACTCTCAGACAGTACATTCCAGATCCTAAACACTCACTGAACCTGCCTCCACCACACTCTCAGACAGTGCATTCCAGATCCTAAACACACACTGAACCTGCCTCCACCACACTCTCAGACAGTGCATTCCAGATCCTAAACACTCACTGAACCTGCCTCCACCGCACTCTCAGACAGTGCATTCCAGATCCTAAACACTCACTGAACCTGCCTCCACCGCACTCTCAGACATTGCATTCCAGATCTTAAACATTCACTGAACCTCCCTCCACCGCACTCTCAGACAGTGCATTCCAGATCCTAAACACTCACTGAACCTCCCTCCACCGCACTCTCAGACAGTGCATTCCAGATCCTAAACACTCACTGAACCTGCCTCCACCGCACTCTCAGACAGTGCATTCCAGATCCTAACCACTCACTGAACCTCCCTCCAATGCACTCTCAGACAGTGCATTCCAGATCCTAAACACTCACTGAACCTGCCTCCACCGCACTCTCAGACACTGCATTCCAGATCCTAAACACTCACTGAACCTGCCTCCACCAAACTCTCAGACAGTGCATTCCAGATCCTAAACACTCACTGAACCTGCCTCCACTACACTCTCAGACAGTGCATTCCAGATCCTAAACACTCACTGAACCTGCCTCCACTACACTCTCAGACAGTGCATTCCAGATCCTAAACACTCACTGAACCTGCCTCCACTACACTCTCAGACAGTGCATTCCAGATCCTAAACACTCACTGAACCTCCCTCCAACGCACTCTCAGACAGTGCATTCCAGATCCTAAACACTCACTGAACCTCCCTCCAACGCACTCTCAGACAGTGCATTCCAGATCCTAAACACTCACTGAACCTGCCTCCACCGCACTCTCAGACCGTGCATTCCAGATCCTAAACACTCACTGAACCTCCCTCCAACGCACTCTCAGACAGTGCATTCCAGATCCTAAACACTCACTGAACCTGCCTCCACCGCACTCTCAGACAGTGCTTTCCAGATCCTAAACACTCACTGAACCTCCCTCCAACGCACTCTGAGACAATGCATTCCAGATCCTAAACACTCACTGAACCTCCCTCCAACGCACTCTCAGACAGTGCATTCCAGATCCTAAACACTCACTGAACCTGCCTCCACTGCACTCTCAGACAGTGCATTCCAGATCCTAACCACTCACTGAACCTGCCTCCACCACACTCTCAGACAGTGCATTCCATATCCTAAACACTCACTGAACCTGCCTCCACCGCACTCTCAGACAGTGCATTCCAGATCCTAAACACTCACTGAACCTGCCTCCACCACACTCTCAGACAGTTTATTCCAGATCCTAAACACTCACTGAACCTGCCTCCACCGCACCTCAGACAGTGCATTCCAGATCCTAAACACTCACTGAACCTGCCTCCACCAAACTCTCAGACAGTGCATTCCAGATCCTAAACACTCACTGAACCTGCCTCCACTACACTCTCAGACAGTGCATTCCAGATCCTAAACACTCACTGAACCTGCCTCCACTACACTCTTAGACAGTGCATTCCAGATCCTAAACACTCACTGAACCTGCCTGCCCCGCACTCTCAGATAGTGCATTCCAGATCCTAAACACTCACTGAACCTGCCTCCACCAAACTCTCAGACAGTGCATTCCAGATCCTAAACACTCACTGAACCTGCCTCCACTACACTCTCAGACAGTGCATTCCAGATCCTAAACACTCACTGAACCTGCCTCCACTACACTCTTAGACAGTGCATTCCAGATCCTAAACACTCACTGAACCTGCCTGCCCCGCACTCTCAGATAGTGCATTCCAGATCCTAAACACTCACTGAACCTGCCTCCACCGCACCTCAGACAGTGCCTTCCAGATCCTAAACACTCACTGAACCTGCCTCCACCACACTCTCAGACAGTGCATTCCAGATCCTAAACACTCTCTGAACCTGCCTCCACCGCACCTCAGACAGTGCATTCCAGATCCTAAACACTCACTGAACCTGCCACCACCAAACTCTCAGACAGTGCATTCCAGATCCTAAACACTCACTGAACCTGCCTCCACTACACTCTCAGACAGTGCATTCCAGATCCTAAACACTCACTGAACCTGCCTCCACTACACTCTTAGACAGTGCATTCCAGATCCTAAACACTCACTGAACCTGCCTGCCCCGCACTCTCAGATAGTGCATTCCAGATCCTAAACACTCACTGAACCTGCCTCCACCGCACCTCAGACAGTGCGTTCCAGATCCTAAACACTCACTGAACCTGCCTCCACCACACTCTCAGACAGTGCATTCCAGATCCTAAACACTCACTGAACCTGCCTCCACTACACTCTCAGACAGTGCATTCCAGATCCTAAACACTCACTGAACCTGCCTCCACTACACTCTTAGACAGTGCATTCCAGATCCTAAACACTCACTGAACCTGCCTGCCCCGCACTCTCAGATAGTGCATTCCAGATCCTAAACACTCACTGAACCTGCCTCCACCAAACTCTCAGACAGTGCATTCCAGATCCTAAACACTCACTGAACCTGCCTCCACTACACTCTCAGACAGTGCATTCCAGATCCTAAACACTCACTGAACCTGCCTCCACTACACTCTTAGACAGTGCATTCCAGATCCTAAACACTCACTGAACCTGCCTGCCCCGCACTCTCAGATAGTGCATTCCAGATCCTAAACACTCACTGAACCTGCCTCCACCGCACCTCAGACAGTGCGTTCCAGATCCTAAACACTCACTGAACCTGCCTCCACCACACTCTCAGACAGTGCATTCCAGATCCTAAACACTCTCTGAACCTGCCTCCACCGCACCTCAGACAGTGCATTCCAGATCCTAAACACTCACTGAACCTGCCTCCACCACACTCTCAGACAGGGCATTCCAGATCCTAAACACTCACTGAACCTGCCTCCACCGCACTCTCAGACACTGCATTCCAGATCCTAAACACTCACTGAACCTGCCTCCACCAAACTCTCAGACAGTGCATTCCAGAATCTAAACACTCACTGAACCTGCCTCCACCTCACTCTCAGACAGTGCATTCCAGATCCTAAACACTCACTGAACCTGCCTCCACCACACTCTCAGACACTGCATTCCAGTTCCTAAACACTCACTGAACCTGCCTCCACCAAACTCTCAGACAGTGCATTCCAGAATCTAAACACTCACTGAACCTGCCTCCACCTCACTCTCAGACAGTGCATTCCAGATCCTAAACACTCACTGAACCTGCCTCCACCACACTCTCAGACAGTGCATTCCAGATCCTAAACACTCACTGAACCTGCCTCCACCACACTCTCAGACAGTGCATTCCAGATCCTAAACACTCACTGAACCTGCCTCCACCAAACTCTCAGACACTGCATTCCAGATCCTAAACACACACTGAACCTGCCTCCACCACACTCTCAGACAGTACATTCCAGATCCTAAACACTCACTGAACCTGCCTCCACCACACTCTCAGACAGTGCATTCCAGATCCTAAACACACACTGAACCTGCCTCCACCACACTCTCAGACAGTGCATTCCAGATCCTAAACACTCACTGAACCTGCCTCCACCGCACTCTCAGACAGTGCATTCCAGATCCTAAACACTCACTGAACCTGCCTCCACCGCACTCTCAGACATTGCATTCCAGATCTTAAACATTCACTGAACCTCCCTCCACCGCACTCTCAGACAGTGCATTCCAGATCCTAAACACTCACTGAACCTCCCTCCACCGCACTCTCAGACAGTGCATTCCAGATCCTAAACACTCACTGAACCTGCCTCCACCGCACTCTCAGACAGTGCATTCCAGATCCTAACCACTCACTGAACCTCCCTCCAATGCACTCTCAGACAGTGCATTCCAGATCCTAAACACTCACTGAACCTGCCTCCACCGCACTCTCAGACACTGCATTCCAGATCCTAAACACTCACTGAACCTGCCTCCACCAAACTCTCAGACAGTGCATTCCAGATCCTAAACACTCACTGAACCTGCCTCCACTACACTCTCAGACAGTGCATTCCAGATCCTAAACACTCACTGAACCTGCCTCCACTACACTCTCAGACAGTGCATTCCAGATCCTAAACACTCACTGAACCTGCCTCCACTACACTCTCAGACAGTGCATTCCAGATCCTAAACACTCACTGAACCTCCCTCCAACGCACTCTCAGACAGTGCATTCCAGATCCTAAACACTCACTGAACCTCCCTCCAACGCACTCTCAGACAGTGCATTCCAGATCCTAAACACTCACTGAACCTGCCTCCACCGCACTCTCAGACCGTGCATTCCAGATCCTAAACACTCACTGAACCTCCCTCCAACGCACTCTCAGACAGTGCATTCCAGATCCTAAACACTCACTGAACCTGCCTCCACCGCACTCTCAGACAGTGCTTTCCAGATCCTAAACACTCACTGAACCTCCCTCCAACGCACTCTGAGACAATGCATTCCAGATCCTAAACACTCACTGAACCTCCCTCCAACGCACTCTCAGACAGTGCATTCCAGATCCTAAACACTCACTGAACCTGCCTCCACTGCACTCTCAGACAGTGCATTCCAGATCCTAACCACTCACTGAACCTGCCTCCACCACACTCTCAGACAGTGCATTCCATATCCTAAACACTCACTGAACCTGCCTCCACCGCACTCTCAGACAGTGCATTCCAGATCCTAAACACTCACTGAACCTGCCTCCACCACACTCTCAGACAGTTTATTCCAGATCCTAAACACTCACTGAACCTGCCTCCACCGCACCTCAGACAGTGCATTCCAGATCCTAAACACTCACTGAACCTGCCTCCACCAAACTCTCAGACAGTGCATTCCAGATCCTAAACACTCACTGAACCTGCCTCCACTACACTCTCAGACAGTGCATTCCAGATCCTAAACACTCACTGAACCTGCCTCCACTACACTCTTAGACAGTGCATTCCAGATCCTAAACACTCACTGAACCTGCCTGCCCCGCACTCTCAGATAGTGCATTCCAGATCCTAAACACTCACTGAACCTGCCTCCACCAAACTCTCAGACAGTGCATTCCAGATCCTAAACACTCACTGAACCTGCCTCCACTACACTCTCAGACAGTGCATTCCAGATCCTAAACACTCACTGAACCTGCCTCCACTACACTCTTAGACAGTGCATTCCAGATCCTAAACACTCACTGAACCTGCCTGCCCCGCACTCTCAGATAGTGCATTCCAGATCCTAAACACTCACTGAACCTGCCTCCACCGCACCTCAGACAGTGCCTTCCAGATCCTAAACACTCACTGAACCTGCCTCCACCACACTCTCAGACAGTGCATTCCAGATCCTAAACACTCTCTGAACCTGCCTCCACCGCACCTCAGACAGTGCATTCCAGATCCTAAACACTCACTGAACCTGCCACCACCAAACTCTCAGACAGTGCATTCCAGATCCTAAACACTCACTGAACCTGCCTCCACTACACTCTCAGACAGTGCATTCCAGATCCTAAACACTCACTGAACCTGCCTCCACTACACTCTTAGACAGTGCATTCCAGATCCTAAACACTCACTGAACCTGCCTGCCCCGCACTCTCAGATAGTGCATTCCAGATCCTAAACACTCACTGAACCTGCCTCCACCGCACCTCAGACAGTGCGTTCCAGATCCTAAACACTCACTGAACCTGCCTCCACCACACTCTCAGACAGTGCATTCCAGATCCTAAACACTCACTGAACCTGCCTCCACTACACTCTCAGACAGTGCATTCCAGATCCTAAACACTCACTGAACCTGCCTCCACTACACTCTTAGACAGTGCATTCCAGATCCTAAACACTCACTGAACCTGCCTGCCCCGCACTCTCAGATAGTGCATTCCAGATCCTAAACACTCACTGAACCTGCCTCCACCAAACTCTCAGACAGTGCATTCCAGATCCTAAACACTCACTGAACCTGCCTCCACTACACTCTCAGACAGTGCATTCCAGATCCTAAACACTCACTGAACCTGCCTCCACTACACTCTTAGACAGTGCATTCCAGATCCTAAACACTCACTGAACCTGCCTGCCCCGCACTCTCAGATAGTGCATTCCAGATCCTAAACACTCACTGAACCTGCCTCCACCGCACCTCAGACAGTGCGTTCCAGATCCTAAACACTCACTGAACCTGCCTCCACCACACTCTCAGACAGTGCATTCCAGATCCTAAACACTCTCTGAACCTGCCTCCACCGCACCTCAGACAGTGCATTCCAGATCCTAAACACTCACTGAACCTGCCACCACCAAACTCTCAGACAGTGCATTCCAGATCCTAAACACTCACTGAACCTGCCTCCACTACACTCTCAGACAGTGCATTCCAGATCCTAAACACTCACTGAACCTGCCTCCACTACACTCTTAGACAGTGCATTCCAGATCCTAAACACTCACTGAACCTGCCTGCCCCGCACTCTCAGATAGTGCATTCCAGATCCTAAACACTCACTGAACCTGCCTCCACCGCACCTCAGACAGTGCGTTCCAGATCCTAAACACTCACTGAACCTGCCTCCACCACACTCTCAGACAGTGCATTCCAGATCCTAAACACTCACTGAACCTGCCTCCACCACACTCTCAGACATTGCATTCCAGATCCTAAACACTCACTGAACCTGCCTCCACCACACTCTCAGACAGTGCATTCCAGATCCTAAACACTCACTGAACCTGCCTCCACCACACTCTCAAACAGTGCATTCCAGATCCTAAACACTCACTGAACCTGCCTCCACCACACTCTCAGACAGTGCATTCCAGATCGCTGCTTCATCAATGACCTTCCTTCAATCATAAGGTCAGAAGTGGGGATGTTCACAGATGATTGCACAATGTTCACACCATTCGCGACTCCTCAGATACTGAAGCAGCAAGAACTGGACAATATCCAGGCTTGAGCTGATAAGTGGCAAGTAACATTTACGCCACACAAGTGCCATGCAATGACCATCTCCAACAAAAGAGAATTTAGCCATCTCCCCTTGACATTCAATGGCATTACCATCGCTGAATCCCCCACTATCAACATCCTGGGTGCTACCATTGACCAGAAACTGAATTGGAGTAGCCATATAAATACCGTGGCTACAAGAGCAGGTCAGAGGCTAGGAATTCTGTGCCGTGTAACTCACCTCCTGACTCCCCAAAGCCTGTCCACCATCAAAAAGGCACAAGTCAGGAGTGTGATGGAATACTCTCCACTTGCCTGGATGGGTGTAGCTCCAACAACACTCAAGAAGCTCGACATCATCCAGGACAAAGCAGCCCGCTTGATTGGCACACCACCCACAAACATTCACTCCCTCCATCACCGACGCACAGTGGCAGCAGTGTGTACCATCTACAAGATGCACTGCAGCAACGCACCAAGGCTCCTTAGACAGCACCTTCCAAACCCACGACCTCTACCATCTTGAAGGACAAAAGCAGCAGATGCATGGGAACACCACCGCCTGCAAGTTCCCCTCCAAGTCACACACCATCCTGACTTGTAACTATATCACCGTTCCTTCACTGTCGCTGGGTCAAAATCCTGGAACTCCCTTCCTAACAGCACTGTGGGTATACCTACTTCACATGGACTGCAGCGGTTCAA